>NC_086447.1:767607561-767935686 GCF_028390025.1 Pseudophryne corroboree
TCGTTCATTAATGAGGGAGATTGTTCATATCTTTCACTAATATCGCCCAGTGTGTAGGGCCTATTAGAATGTTTGGAAGATATGTATAATATATATATATACGTGTGTGTGTGTGTGTGTGTGTGTGTGTGTGTGTGTGTATATATATAATAAGTTACATACATACTAGCCTCACAATCAAATATTCCTCAACAAAATAGTCAAGCAGCATTCCTAACAATCCCTCCCCCCCCAACCTATAGCATTACTTTTAGCAATTACCTGGATGGTGTCCTAGGACTGGGGTTGAGCTGGTACAGGAGGACAGAGCGCACATGAGGAGAGACTGGAGAGCGGGTACAGGAAGAGAGCGCGCACATGAGGAGAGACTGGAGAGCGGGTACAGGAAGAGAGCGCGCACATGAGGAGAGACTGGAGAGCGCGTACAGGAGGAGAGCACGCAAGGCGTAGCGTCTTCACATCACGTGCAGGCGAGTTCCTATTGGTGCGGAGCGCTGTGAGTATCAGCTGTCGTAGGGGATCACAGTGCTGTGCCGCGCCGCAGATCGGTCATAGAGATATGATCTGTGGCGGGTTGCAGGGGGCCCTCTCAGACAGGGGGGCCCGGGGTACTTAACCCCAATGACCCCCTCTTAATCCGGCTCTGACTGCTGGCCATACCATGGGTCATACACAGCTGATGCTTGTCTTGGTTGTTGTTGGTTTTCTAGTGGAGTTCATGTTCATAGAAGAAATTGCATCTTCTCATTCATCTGCTGCAGTAATGCTGCAATGAGGCTGGAGCTAGTCACCATCTGCATGTAGCTTTCCGACATCTGCCTAAAGTTGTTGGCTTGAAAAGAAGCGTTGTCCATCAACTTGTTCAGGTTTTCCTTTGTAGCCATGTTCATGTCCATTTCAAAAGCCATCTGACGGATACGCTGGACACTTGATGGTGCATCCCCTTGCTGAATGTCCTAGAAAACTTGAAACTGTGTGGCTGAAAGAGTTTTACGGAAGAGTTTATAATATCAAAATGTTCCAAAAAAGTAATTTTAACATAAAAATAAAGGGGTGTGGCTTGATAGACAGTTAAAAGGTCTATAGTTAAAAGGATAACACCATTGGGTAGACAATTTTGTTGTGTTATTTTGTGTTTTTAAACATATTTCATCCAAATTTGTTAAAATGCATCCCCCGCAGGCTCACTTAAGGTGCGGTGGCTTGCTCGGCTTTGCACACCACAAGGATACTAAAGGTAATAGTTTGTGACATGGAAAATTGTTTGTGACATAATTTGTATGAGAATGGGAGTAATTAGGTTTTGTTGCAAATTCAATTAGTGGACTCCAGCTGAATGTAACTGCACTCAGGTTGGTCATGTTTCTCTATAAATATCAGATTCTTGTTATGCAAAATTAATAGTCCACTTATATCCAATATAGTTTATTCCAATATTCAAAGGCACAATCCATATATAACATATTTAAATTGCAGAGTTTTGGAAGCCAGTCCTCACTGCACAATACTCAACCTCCCCCTCTGTTTGTAAATAGATGTAAGTCCCTCTCCTGGTGATCTAGACAACAGCCTCGCAGTTCTGGTAATCTGCGGCCATATGCACAAATATCCAGGGTATTCCTCTTCAAACTCTTACCGCACTGGTTTAATATAGTTCACAAGGCTGATCACACACCTCAGGATACAAGCTGTTAGGGAGAGAGTGCGCTTGAATGGTATGCAGATAGTTTGCTTCCTTCTCCAAAGCAAGTGTATGTAGCATGAAGATGAAGGTGTTGGTGATAGAATAATCTCCTGACTTATTTATCCACTATGCAGTATAGCGGTTTCTTCAAAGGGAAGTAGCAGCAGAAAGTGAATACTCCTGGAGTGTGTTTTATTACTCTATTGGCCAATAGCATTCATCTTTTAATTATCATTATCTATATTCAGTAAAGCAATTAATTAATACTCAGAAAACCATTTTAAAGGTTTGTTAGAAAGGGATTCGGTGGGATTCGGTTATGTGACCGGCTGACGAAGACCGCCAGTTACTATACCGATGCCGGGATCCTGAACGGTGAACAGCGTCCACGACACCCACAGAGTGGGAATAGAACCTATGGCACCCGGCTTGCTGCTTGGCAGGCGCAGTGAGCCTGCAAGGGGCTTTATTGCACTTGACCCCCCAACGGCCATCTTAAAGCTGAGATCCCAATGTCGGTATGGTGACCGGTGGTCTCCCAACTGCCGGTCACACAAACCCAACCCGTTAGAAAAATGCAATATAATCATTTCCGATATAACAATAGCAATTCAAATGCAGATTTTTTAAAACAGTTTTATGCCATTATATTTTAGGCATAGCTTATTGAATTCATATGAAAGTTCTCCCAATGTGTTTAATATCTCATACAAACAACTTGGTCAAGATCAACTTTCTCTACTTAGTAAGTGACTTAAATTTGCTTTGACTAGTATCCTCAGCATATTCAAACTATTTGTATCTCTAAATAGGTATGTGTGCTCTCTGTATCGCAAAATATATTTTGCAGACTATTACAGTACCTTAAACAACATCAAGATGATTCCACTCCCATAGTCCTAGACTCTACAGATGATCCCTCATTGGAGATCTTAGAAAAGCTTTGGGAGGAGGGCAGAGTGGCTTCCCCTACATGTACAACACAGTTATATAACACCAATGAGATCAGGGCACTAACCATTTTCAATTGAAATGTGATTATTATTTTTTTACATATTTCTGCTATAAGATTATTTGGAAAGACTTTAAAACTATGTGTAGACAGGATCAACAAAGACCTACTGTACATGTAGATCCAATTTGTAGAGAGCTGAAAAAAGAGCTCTTTCAAAATCTAACCTAGGATAATACCTTCATCATCTAGGAAATTGATAAAGGAGGGGGGCATGGTTTTTCAGGATAGGACAGATTATGTAAAGAAGGCGTTGAACCAATTAAGTGATTGCACATTCTATCAGGTTTTGAAATGTGACCTCACCCCTCCTTCCGTGAGGAATTAAAATAATTATTGGATTCCATTTTGGATGACAGCATCATATCTAGGGAGTCTTGGAGCTTCCTATTTACTCCTTTTCCATTATTCTGAAGTATTGCCATCTTCTCAAAAGTCCCTCGCCTCACCCCTAGGTCTCCCTATTATTTCAGGTATCAATTTCCTAACCTCCAACCATTCTTTCTATGTATTTAGATTCTTTCTTGCAGCCTTATGTCCCTATGCTCAGGTCCTATCTTAAAGATACTACACATTTTCTTCAACACATGCAATCTATAGCGTGGAAGAAATCTTATGCCTTCCTGACTTTTGATGCCAAATCTTTCTACATGATGCTGTGGGCAAGCCCATATCATTGGCCAATTATATGCTAACAACCTCTTATTATATATTGTAATTTACAGCAATGATTGCACAGTAAGCATTGGGGCATGGGGTAAGCATTGGGGCGTGGGGTAAGCATTGGGGTGTGGGGTCCCCTGAAATGTTCTGTCTGGGCCACTCCAGGGCATCACACCCTAACACTTATATTCACTATTTTTTCCCTACCTCTATGTGTGTTTTTTTTATCCATGTATATTTTTTTTCACAAACAATATATCTGCAGTATTTTTAAAACACTCTCTACCCTCAGTAACTACCTCTGCTTATCCTATACTTTATTACAGATAGCACCTTTCATTACAACCATTAGGGTGTGCAGTCTAGACACATTCCCCATGTATAGTCCATACTATGTGTATAAATACACACCTGAAGTCTGAGATTACTTCATTCTTGACTAGCACCCCTCCCCCACCTTCCCAACTGGTTTTAAGCAGGGACCTACATCTGACCGCACATCAATGATTCAGGCATAATACAAAGTAAGACCTATTATTTTCATATAGTGTCAGTTTATTTGGGGGTAAGCATTGGGACGTGGGGTCCCCTGAACTGTTCTGTCTGGACCACTCCGGGGCATCACACCCTACCATTTATATTCACTATTTTTTCATGTATATTTTTTTCACATACTGTACTTTATATTTATTTTTAAAACACTCTCTACACGCAGTAACTACCTCTGATTATCCTATACTTTATTACACCTCACTATTTTCTACTAGTGTGATGCCCTTTGGGGGTTCATGGCTGGGCTAATTTGGGGGTGCCCTGCACCCTGATGTGGACCCCAAAGTGTTAGGGACTTGCTTGATACAGGTGACCTCGACGCGGTGGGCAAGCCCATATCATTGGCCAATTATATGCTAATAACCTCTTATTATATATTGTAATTTACAGTAATGATTGCATAGTGCATCTGCACCCATCCCTTCTCGTGTAGTACCATAAAATCTCAGCAGATAGCACCTTTCATTACAACCACTAGGGTGTGCAGTCTAGACCCATTCCCCCTGTAAATTCAAGTTTTTGCAGCTTATAATGTCTTTGTTTTTATACTGTTAACCCTCAATGAGCAATTTACTATCTCTTAGCATTTTTATACTTAAAAAAAGTCTCTTTCCAAACAGTTACATTTTTTTATGCTGTTTAAGTATGCCTTATATTAAGAAACTGCAACAATATATGCATGCTATACATACTGGATATGTTTTCTTAAAATACTTTGTAATATTTATTGCATGCATTATGACAATTTATATAGCAAGCTCCCCAAGCACAACACATTGTTTGTGTACTTCAACTGAAACAGAATGGCAACATTTGATTATAGCCGATTCACACTGATTGAGCTGCTGTGTGCTGTCATGTGATGCTTGCATACAGCACATCACATAGCCTGGAAAACACACAGCTTAAGAGATGGCTATATATCTTGTGTGTCCCATGTTCTATGCTCAGACATGCGACCAAGATTACTAATCGTAACCAATCCACTACCTTACACAGATTGGTTTCTTTCGACACGTGATCTTAGGAACATCATGTGACATGGACTCAGCCATGGTAAGTAGTAGTAGTAACAATAACTTATGAACGAGAGTAATTTCATATATATTCTATATACCATAGTCCTACTCTATGGATAATACGTTTATGTTTTTCTATGATGCCTTCTACTACATCTGTTTGATCCTTATAGTGATTTAATTGATTGCACAACTGTACATTTCCTGTTTGCTTAATTGAAAAAGGTATATCTGGTAGCTATCTTTTGGATTATCATACATGCTCCTGCCAAAGGTGTGGGGTGATTACCACACTGAAACATGTTGAGCCCTTTTGGGTTATAATGGGGGAATCTTCCATGCGATACGTGGGCCAATAATACTGTACTTCGTGACAAGATGTATCCATTTTCCAGTATTGTTTGGACATCTTCTGTGAGACCTTCTTGCTAATTAAGGCCCTACAGATTGGCTTCATCATGAACAGGGTAATGTTTATCCACTAACTGGCAAATATGCAGAAACTGTTAACTTTGTTGCACCTTGTCATCTCCAGTATTTACTGTGCTCACTACCTTAACCAAACTAACAACATTATTTATAGCTAGGATAATCATTACTGTAAGTAAAGTATTAAGAAACTGTTTACTTCAAATGGTCCTTGTGGATTGCTGAGGACTGGAATTGGTTTTATTACATGACTGTAATATTATTATTATTAAATATTGTATTATATCTACTAAGCCACATTGCATATTAAAATTTTTCATTATTAGAACATTTTCTGTATGCAGTGCTGTTCTTCTTTTGTTTGTTTTTTACTCTACAGTAGGAGACTGACACTCTCCTTCGAATAGCAGCTGGCAAGTGTGGGTAGGGTCTTTGTTTTTTGGTTTGGTATAATTTTAATAATCACACACAGTTACCAAAAAGTTGTAAATATAATATTTAACAGTTCTGTGTCAGGTGACAGTGCATCATAACAGACATTTTGATAAATATCATTAAGTAATTTATGGAATCATGTAGGAAGTGATCTATACAGACTAGATTATAGGCAGGGTAGTGGGGGAGTTTACACAGCTGCCCAACACATTACAAACTCTGCACTCATTATGGATGTCACATATATTATTAACACAGTGACTAAATAAAGCAAAAACACAGTATTTCTGGAATAAGCAACATGTGTATGTCAGTTAGAGATGTCTACACTTTAGATCATTTCTACCTATTACAAAATCACATTGTCAGAGTTATAACTTTGTAAAGACAGTTGGCAATAACATGGTAGTCTGAGGAGTGTGATAACACCAAGGATAGAGTTGTCTAGAATAATTTCTTCTTGCCATCTTAGTTCAACTATTGGACCCAGTGAGTTCAATTGTAATTGCTTTCATTTGTCTTCACTGTTGCAAATTCTGTTCCCCTTTTGATGATGTCCGCTTTATCCATGTTGGCAGCAGCTGCCTATATACATCTATAAAATAAAACTGAATTATGATAAAAATTATTGTATCATGTTGGAAAGTAGTGACAGTTGGTCTGAACTCTGACCTCTTCCACCTGAAAATGAGAGTGCTGTGATAGAGACAGTGTAGAGAGAAAAGGAGAGGATGTGGAGAAGTTTTTAAAGTGGGGAAGAGAAAGAAAAAGAAGAGGGAGAGTGAGGGGTGCCGAGAAAGTGAGTGGGGAAAAAAGAGATGGAGAGAAAGAGAGTGGTGGTGGTGAAGACATAGAGAATTAATAAATAAAGAAATAAATACAAGCCAGGCAACAACAGGCATCACAATTAGAGATGAGCGGGTTCGGATGTAATGTCAGAATTAACACCAGTTTGGTTTTATCTGGATTTTTCTTATTGGCTATTCAAAACAAGTGACGTCCGTGAGCCAATAAGATGCCATTTTGAGATCTGAGTAAATCCGAGTAAAACCGAGTAAAACCGAACCCGCTCATCTCTAATCACAACCAGTTGTGCTTAACAAACTCTTGATACATAGCTACTCCAAGCTGATAGATAACCACAAACCTGTCAATCCAACAAAACAAAACCTAAAAGTAGAAGCCTTCCTCACAACCAGAAAAAAAAGTTTAAGATTTATGGTTATAAGGAAATCCAAAGTTGCCAGCAGCTGGCGATTAAGATTACTAAAGTGACTAATACATTTCAAATCTCTTTCACCCACTCTCCTTTTTCATTTAAACCTTACCCCAAGTAGCTAAACAGAAATTATTGCTTCTGTATTGGTGGACGGTAGTGCTTCTGCTTTCTGCACATTTTCTACACACAACAGCTATGATTGCTACTTCAATACATTATGAGATTTGAACATGGCAGTTTTTTTAACTCTCTTGCATTCCATTGGTTGAAATAGTTTTGTACTATGGTCCTCAATACAACACACTACATAACATGTCACCACTTTATAAATAAATGGTAATAATATTTACTAAAAATATTAGCGGGTTATGTAATAGGTTTGTATATGAAGGAGCCAGCATCATTTCGCCAATTAGATTTAGTTAGGGTTAAGCTGTGGGAGGGATGGATTAGAATTAGAATGCTCACCAAAATTCATAAGAATTTTGACCAGTGGGATTCCTATGCCGGTATTGTGACCATTGGGATGGTGACTATTGGTTTGTATATTGTATCCAACCCATATAAAGAGCTGATCCGAAATACAAGCTGAGTGTGGTGATGTGCTAACCGGACATAGAGGTGCTGATATAGAGTGAGAACTAAACCAGTTTGCATACAATAAATTATGTAGATTCACTTGTGCATGCCCAGAAAACCATTAGCACACATACACTATGTATCTATGAAACTGTAACCAGGTAACTGTATGAGCTGCTGTTAAGTGTATACTTGTTACTATGTTATCTAATGTTATTTTATATTATTGACAGTACCTACACCCAAGCCAACCCCTTGAAGTGGACTTGGGAGTGCATCTAAGGTAAGTTAAATTATTTTACAGACCTATTTTATCATTATACTATTGTAATAAATATTATCTTATAATGCCTTTGTCTTCCAACCTTCTTTTGTATATGTATGGTGTACATTAATTAATAAAACTTACAATAAGTAAAATATTTTATTTAACAGGACTTCTTCTTCTGCATGTAATAACCAATTTACAATCTCCACATCTATTTTGCATACATATTACATTTTGGGACAAAGGTCATTAAGTTAGTTCCTTACTTTGTTCAGATGTAACAATCTTTACACCAGTTAAATCAATAACAAACATCAGGAAAACTTTATTTCCAATGTATTAAGTAAAATGTCTAAAATTACTAGAATCAACTGTTATTTCACATGATATCAATATGACAAGAGTTAGCCAAACTCTCGCTTTTCTCTTAAAATTCAGTACTTTAGGTCTAATTCAGCATGGATCACTAATTAGAGTATTCACAAATCGGTCATTAAATGACTACGTATGCATAGCGTTTGCATTGCATATGCGTGTGGGGTAATATCAACAGAAAATGCGTACAGATCGTAAACGCACTGTAGCAGCTGTTTGACTGACAGGAGGCCGCCGTTTTTGGGTGGGAATCTGATGTTTTCTGGGTTTGTCAGAAAAGAACACAGGTGTTCCCAGACATTTTTGAGAGGGACTCTGACATCAGTGCATACCACTTCCAGCCCATCTCAGTTGCAGATTAGTGGCAGCCTCAGACCTACTTACATTTACTAAGATGGCAAAGATTCTTCGATGTTCTGGGATTTGCGCATGCATCTGAGAGTGGATAGCGATCTGTGATGTATTCGCAAATTTGCATTTTTTCTTCCTGTCGGGGTGGCACCTTTCTACTCACAGACAACTGCAATTTCTCAGATCAACGATCCATGCTTAATTAGGCCATGTATTTCAATTCACTTACTGTACATTTCTGGCAAAGTGCACTTTGTTTACCATTTACTGATACATTTGCCCACTTTTCATACCACCCTTTTTCTGTACTCTGTAATTTAAGCTAAACATATTATATTTTTATTTCTGTTCATTCATTATGTGAATAAATACTTAGAGCGCTATTCTATCAACAGACTGGTCCACATCTATTTATTCTACGTCTTTTTTTATATATATTTTTTTATTCCTCTTTTTTGCTATTCTATTCATAGTGACTATATTTTTCCTTTCCATATTATTACTCTGTTATACATTAGAAAAGAAGAACCCATAATTTTTTTCTGAAATAATTTTAATGTGACATAAGTAATTGCCATTCATCATTGGTTATTCCATACTTAATAGAAAGCATTCTTTGGATTTGATTTTGGATTCAGCAGATTGTTTTAAATAATACAACAAATGAAAATGTCATGGACAAAAATGATAGGACCCTTAACATAATATTTTGTTGCACAACCTGTTGCAATCACTGCAATCGAGTAATATTTATAACTCTCAATGAGACTTCTGCACCTGTTATCAAGTGGTTTGGCCTACTATTGCCCCCACCCCACACACACACACACTCCCCACCTGCTTATCGGTTACCTACTTGGCTATTGTGTAGCAAACCGAAGACAAATTCCTAGTATACGCAAGTATACCTGGCCAATAAAGCTGATTCTGATTCTTCCAGAAAAAAACACTCCATCTGTCTCAGGTTTATTCAGTACTTTCTCCGGACTAAATGTTTCAGCTCTTGTTAGATGTTAACTAGTATTTAGATTCACAACAGTCAACTTTTTTGTTATTATCCATTCATGGGTGCTTATAGCTGTGTTTTTGTTCATTATACTGTTGATGCCCCATGACCTATGACTTTGACAGAGCTTTCTGATTGTGGGCATTATGGTTTGTCACAGAATGCCTTAAGAATCTTGAAATTTAATTGTGCCCTGTACATATTCCACGGACAGGTGTCCCATAGCATTACCAAGGCTCCTACATGTTTCAATGCAGGTTTGGTGTTCTTTTCTTTGAAAGCTTATTTTTTTCATTTATGAACATAGAACTGAAGTGACTTATCAAAACGCTCCATATTTGACATCAATCCAAAGGACATTCTCCCAGTAGCATTGTGTATTGTCAATATTTATTTTAGTAAATTCCAGTCTGGCTTTTTATATTGTTTTCTACAAAAGTGGAGTCTTCCTAGGGCTTCTTCTATGGAGTCCACTTAGCTCAAAAATAGTTGGATGGTGCGAACAGACACTAATGAGCCTTCTGCTTGTATATCTTTGGAAGTTTTCCTTGGCTCTTTCTCACCTTGTCCAGGTACTTTAAACATCTTCATTATATTTGCACCTGTAGTCATAGGAATATAAAATGTGCTTGGGGATGGTCTTATAGTCTTTACTTTTAATATGTTTGTCTATAATTTACTTTCTGATTTATTCTAACATACCATAAGCCAAGGGAAAGGGAAATAGGAGAGGCTGAGCACTGGTACAGTAGCCTCTCAATTAAAGGATATAGGTAGGTTATTCCATTGGTGATACAATTATTCCATTACAGGTAAAGTGATACCAAGGCGGAGCTCCCATGAGAGTAATGTAGAGTACAAAGAGCAAGAGAAAGAAGAAAAGTAGTCTATTGTATAGGGCACTTACCTACCAAAATGTATGTACAGTCATGTATAAAACATAATATTTAATCTTATAGTGTGTGTGTGTGTGCGTGCGTGCGTGCGCGTGCGTGTGTGTGTGTGTGTGTGTGTGTGTGTGTGTGTTTATATATATATATATATATACAGTATATATATGTGTAAAGTAACATGAAATCTCAGTTGAACACACCAAAACAAACAAAAAAATAGCAAATTGCTAATGCACTCTAATTATTGAATGATAAGGACTGATGTAATGAACTGGGATGCTGACTATATGTACTTCTAGTTAAGCAAACATTTACTGATATACCAGACCTTAGGTCACAAGGATAATATATTTTACCATATATAACAAATAAAACAACTCCAGTACACTGACTATATTGATATCAGGAGCAATGGGCAACACATACAGTATAATATAATGTATAATATTTCTTTATAGCATGATATTGCCTCCACAGTAGATAAATAGGGGTATACTATGATTAGCTGGTGGGCAGGATCCCAGTGCCCAGTATACCGGCGCTGGGATCCTGACCATCGGAATGCTGGCAGCGGAGCAAGCGCAAAAGAGCCCCTTACGGGCTCACTGCACTCTCCATGCTGCAGGTATGGTGGTGCGCTATGCACGCCACGCTAATTCTCCCTCCAGGGGTGTCATGGGCAACCCAAAAGGAAGAATAGTTGTCGGTATCCCAGCGGTTGGGAACCCGGCACCGGTATGCTGAGCACCGGGATCCCAACAGCCATTTTTACGAGTGCCTCGTGGGAAATAGATCACTGTTCCCTGGTGATATAGAGTTAAATATTTCAGATACAGGTTTACTCCAAATTGCACACAATGTCAAGCACCTATAATAGCAAGTCTGTATGAGGAGAGACTTGAGATGGACACAGAAATTATCATTAAATGACAGCATGGTATAAAGTCAGAACACATGTTGGCACAAATTGTGTACAGCTTATAAAAAGAGATCAGTATAATCAGATAAGGAGGAGAATTCAGAGATACCCCCTAGTAATTACACTGCAGATTCCACAGACACAGATCAGAGAAAATGGTCTGGAGTATACTGGTATCTCCTCAGACAGCCTGTTACTATGGGACCAAAGGAAGATGAAACCATTTTTCCTCAGCTCTGGCTTATTTCGTATGAAATTTTCACTCAAAGTTTCTAGAACATTTTTGCAGTAATGTTGATTCACTGTTGCACCTTATAGTACCCAGTCTGCCAAAATAACACCCTTGATATATATATATTTTTTTACATGGCTTTGCATTTGGATTTGATTTGCCGTGCCTTCTTCATTCTTGGTGATGATGGTGTTTTCCCATGCATGGACTGGCATTTGTCTCAGGAACATACTGGAAGATCCATGTTTTATCACAAGTAAAAACTCTATCTAAAAAAATCAAAATGTCTGTACAAAGTCACTTTTTTCTGCTCGGCAGTAAGAAGCTTTGAAACCAACTTAGCACAAACTTTTGTCAGATCTTGATACAAAATTTCCCTAACAGTTTATTTGTCAATGTTTACCATTTCTGATATCATTTGGATGTGTCGATGGTTAATTCACACAATTTTCTTATTTTTTTTCCACAGTTTCATGTGTTTTTGATGTGCAAGGACTTCTGGGACATTCATCATCTTTTACATCCTCACGTCCATCACTAATTATTTTGTGCCACACAAACGCACATGAACATGACATAAAATCTGCCCTGTAAGACTTAGTTAGCAATAGAAAGATTTGGTGCCCATTTTGTTCAAGTTATCTAAATATTTTAAGTTAACATGTTGCTCTACTTTTGAAGTAAGCATTTTTACAATGCACAGGAAAAACACAACTTCTTCAAAGCAGAAGAACCACAACCTATCTGTGCGAGAGGGGTGAAACTTCAAAAACCATCTTGGGATAGTCGAAGATCAGTGTTACCCCACTCTGGGCCTTATTCAGATCTGCTCACAGCAGAAAATTTGTTAGCAGATGGGCAAAACCATGTCCACTGCAGGGAGGGGGGGGGGGGGGGGGCAGATATATAATGTACAGAGAGAGTAAGATTTGGGTGGGGTGTGTTCAATCTGAAATCTAAATTGCAATGTAAAAATAAAGCAGCAAGCCTTTACCCTGCACAGAAACAATATAACGCCCAAATGTAACGCTCTCTGCAAATGTTATATCTGCCCCACCTGCAGTGCACATGGTTTTGCCCATTAGCTAACAAATTTGCTGCTGCGATCAGATCTGAATTACCCCCTCTGTTTTAACTATCTGAGTATTGTTTATTTTTAAAGTACAGTCCCATTATTTAACAGCCAGACCATATACTGTCTAAACTTTTGTTATATTGTGATGTTTCTGTATACTATTGCTTTTCTCCTTCTGCAGTAGTATGGTCAATTGGTGGTGTCATATAAATAACAGATAATATTAACTACTGCACCACATCAACAGTTAATTTAAATAAATGAAGATAATTTATGATAGAGGGACACACTGTTTAGTATATTTTTTTTTCAATAATAGTATGAGTATTAACAGTGCATGACAATTAAGCTTTTACTTAGACTGTACTATTAATGTTAAAGTTTAATCTTGTCATGTTGGTTGTCACCAGTACCTATTACAATTAGATCCTCAGTCTTTTCATTAATTTTCATAGGAGAACAAAATCACAAGGGATTTTTCTAGCTTCACACATCTAGAATTTTGTTAAATTATTTAATCATTGAAGATGCATCTATGCCTACACTTAAATAAAATGTCCCATTTAAATTTTGCTCAAACTCTTACTACTATCATAAATCATAGAGAATTAAGCATATTCACTGTGTAAAATCTATGTACACTATTAATCTATAGTATCTATCTGTCTGTCTGTTTGTCTGTCTGTCTGTCTGTCTGTCTGTCTGTCTGTCTATCTATCTATCAACTATCTATCTATCTATCTATCTATCCTGACGATGAAGCTAGATAGATAGATAGATAGATAGATAGATAGATAGATAGATAGATAGATAGATAGATAGATAGATAGATAGATAAAAAGCAAAGTCCTTTCTTGGCACACCAGTCAATGCATAGGGTGTCAACTCCCATATGTTTACCATAAGGATGTTTATAATTTACTGTCATTATTTTTTTATTTTATTTTCCAAACCTAAGGGTAAATGTAATAGAGTAAGAATTGCTGGAGGTCCATGATTTTGGCCGAGAATGGCAGTTTTTTTTTAAATTGCACTCATTTACTAGGCAATACCAGGTTGGTTTTGCCTTGTAAATGATTGCTGCTTTAACAATATGGTTATTTTCAGACTAAATCTTGGACCTCCTGCAACTCAGACCCTATTACATTTACCCTGTAGTCTCCATGATTTAGTGGAATACAGTAGCTAAGGCAACTGCATTATAGTAATCTTTGTCATGCTGCTGCACAATGGGGTTGATGTATCACACAGTGAAAATAGTGAAGAATGGGCCATTGGGGAAGTTGCCTATAGCAATTAATCAGCTTTGAGGGCATTTATCAAGTATATGCTATAAAATTTCAGGTAGAAGTTGATTGGTTGCTATTGCCTACTTCTCCATTGGCTTACTTATCTACTCTTTTCACTACTTGATACATCAACCCCAATATTCCTTCACTGTCCAGAAGCTTCTCTAGCAATTTGAACTGTTTGCTAATTTTCCATAGAAATTGGCAATCATACAGTACACTGCCATTAAAGAAGTTATATATCTCACTTCAGTGATTTTTTTTATCAATTGGTGTAATGGCCTTTAATACATTCTTTAAGTCAGCTATCATTTTTTTAAGGGCGGTTCTGCAGAACATTCATTCCAATTATTACAGTCATTTTGCATTGTGTGATAATTAGAGATGAGCAGGTTCAGATTTTACTCATCTTTACTCAGTTCTCAAAATGGCATCTTATTGGCTATCCAAAGCACAAGACATCTGTGAGCCAATAAAATGCTGTTTTGAGAAACGAGTAAATCCAAGTAAAACCGAACCTGCTTATCTCTAGTGATAATGTAACCTTGTTACCGTAGCACAGCTTGTTGTATTCATAAATTGGATTCACAGTATCCCTAGCAGGCAATCTGTAGCTTGTTTATGGTCAAAAAGGTCAACAAAGCAGAGTGTGGAAATACCATCTCATCTTCTTCCCAGTGCTATACAACCTTTGCTAGCTGTATTGTTGTATAATGCGAGCCAGTATCGAGCAATGCTGGTAATAAAACTCCATTTATATGGCCCAAAAGTGAAGGACATTTCCTTACATACAGAAACAACTTCATCCATACATACCTGCCCTCTCGGCCAATTACCACCACCTTTCATCCACTCTGTTTATCACATCTCATTCTGGTACCCAAGATTCCGTAAAGATCATCTTTTCTTTAAATTCAGTAATAAAGTCGGCAAATTGCTGACAAATTGACTCTGTAGTCAATCCCCACCAATGGTGATTCATCCATTGAAACTTGCTGATGGGTCTTTGGAATCCCATAGTGCACACATTGTTGATATTATGACAGATTTTTACACCTCTCTATACTCTGCCCCCTCACACGATTACACGGTCGATGATTCCTTCTGGGAAAACTTGACTATTCCACTGCTCCCTTCTTCAGCTACCGGTCTCCTTACGGCTCCGATAACTGAATTGGAGGTTAAAACTACTATCTCTAATCTGAAGGCAGGTAAAGCCCCAGGCCCAGATGGTCTGACGGCCCAATAGTATAAACTTTTAGCTCCCTCCATAAGACCTATTTTGACGGTTTTATACAATCAAATTATTGCCACCCATACCGTTCCTAGATACTTTAACTCGGCCATAATCAAATTGATTCCTAAACCAGGTAGAGACCTCAGTAACCCTTCCTCTTACCAACCAATATCTCTCCTTAACCTGGACTATAAAATTCTAACTAAAATTTTGGCTGATAGGCTAAAACTGATACTCCCCTCTATAATCCACAAAGACCAGTCAGGATTCGTGGCTGGACGACATTCCGTCACTAATGTTTGAAGAGTCTTCTTGGCTATCTTTTCAGTATCCCAAAAAGATTACCCAGCGTCTAGTGCCATACTCTCCCTTAATGCCGAGAAGGCCTTCGACATGGTGCTCTGGAACTACCATTTTTATACCATGTCCAAATTTGGCATCCCAGAGGAATTTATACTGATTGTAAAAACTCTATACCTGTCTTCCTTCTCCCAATTATAACGTAATGGCTACTTGTCAAATCCTATCCCCATACTGAGGGGTAACAGACAGGGTTGTCTCTTATCCACCCTGCTTTTTGATATTACACTAGAGCCATTGGCAATAGCACTGCGTAATTCCCCCCTTTATCAAGGTATCCGAATTGGATCGGATAGTAGTGATGAACATTATTACCCAGTTTGGCACGTTTTCAGGCTAGAAAATAAATATAGACAAATCGAAGATTATGTCTTTATCAGGATCCCTTGACTTTATGCCCACTGACCCATCTCTACATACTATGACCATTGTTCCCTCACACTTTATATATTTGGGAATACAAATACCGGCTAAACTTTCAGATCTATATGATCTGAATTTCACCCCTTTAATAGCACACATTTCAAAAACGTCTCTCCCTCTTTCTTTATTGGGTAGAGTAGCGGTTATAAAACATATCATTTTTCCTAAACTACTTTACCAAATGCAGATGCTCCCATTAAGAATGTCTAATACTGATCTAGCATGTTTAAATACAATTTTTTCAGAATTAATCTGGAACACTGGGAAACCTTGCATTGCGTGAAGGAAATTGCAAATGTCTTGCTTGCACGGTGGTTTGGGCCTACCTGACCTATTGCTATATACTCACACAATTTTCTCCCGTTATGCATCTGACTGGCTTTTGGAAAAAAGTACTTACACTGACTATGAACTCGATTCATTGTTGTTATATCCAATGTCTCCTAACGCCCTCCTTCATACTCCAAGACCTAAGATACCTCCTACATTGTTCTTCAACCCACTCTTTACAGATACTTATGTCTCTTGGCTGACTGTCAACAAAAAATTAAAGCACAGCCATAGGTACACTAAACATATTTCTTTATGGGGCAACCCTCTTTTTGAGCTGGGGAGAGATTCTTCTATTTTTCATAGACTCTTCTCGAAAGGTATCCAAGCTACCTTGAATGTGTTTAACCCGGGTGGCAAACTCTATCCTTTTACCTCTCTTCAAGAGAAATTGGACTTACCTCACTGTATATATATCCTTACATGCAAATTCAACACTTTATTTCATCTCTAATTCCATTTGCACCATCCACTGATACCCCTGACGAGATGGATGAACTATTACAATTTGTAGGCTGACATCCTTACAGATTGAAATATATCTATCTTCCCTTACTGTCCCTCTATAAAGATAAGATCTGTACTTCAGTGGTATCCTTATGGTCTAAAGACCTTCCTATGTTAGAATCTGCTACAACTCTCTTCCAACATTATGATAAGACCATAAAATTGCTACGTTCTTCTTTGCTCCAAGAGGTACACACCAAGATGGTGCATAGATGGTGCATAGAGCTTACATTACACAAATGCAATGTAAACGTTACATGCCCTCTGAACTTAACAGTTGTCTAAAATATTCCATTGGCTTTGCGACATTTATCCACTATGCATGGCATTGTCATAAAAGCCGAGAGTTTTGGAACAAAGTAATATACTTTATTAATAATACTTTTAATTTTCAATTAAAATTGGACCCAATCCCTTGTCTCTTTGTCAACTTTCAGTCTTGGATACATCAAGGTTTACCACCAACTCTGATCCCATTCCTAACAATTTTGGTGTCAGTGGCGAAAAAAGTTATTATGAGACATTGGATTTCATCGACCTCTCCCTCGTTATGTTAGGTGAAGACATTACTTCTCAAGATTCTCTATTCCGATAGGGAATCTACTATTCCAGATATAGAGAAAGGCATTGTCCACTTCTCCCGCAAATGGGGTATATATATTGACTCGCTTGATGAGCTGACTCGTTCCAAAATTTTCAAACTTTATGAAAACACTGATTGGTGGCATTATAAATGACTGGCAGATCTTATCTAATACAAATATTATTTTTGGTTAATTCAGTGGATACAATGCCCCCTGACCTCCTACACCCTTTCCCTCCTCTACTCTGTCCTACTGTACTTATATGACTGCCATAACGTCTTTTCACTTTGACCAACTTCCTTGTTGCTGAATCTTTTTTTGTCAATTACACTCCCCTCCCACCCTATGTTCTTGTTAAATTTTATGCTATGTTTCTATGAGAGACGCATTTACTTTGACACACAGTTATATATGTACACTTGAAAAGAAGGCTACAGTTTTAGTTTGCTGAATCTTTTTATTTCTTGTCATTTGTCCTATGTACACACATGCTATATTTTACTATGTTATCCATGTCTCGCAACTACTTGCAATCTTCATGTTTGTCACCATTGTATTATTCTTTATGTTGCATTTTGCTGTGAGAACACCGAGTCAGACTTATGTGGTGACAACGAATACTATGCAATAATGCCTTCTTTGATGTTTTATCTCTGTCTTTCTTCTTTCATGCCATGATTGTTGTTAACCTGAAAGAAAACTCAATAAAGATATGTTAAAAAAAAAAAATAAAGGAAACAAAAGTACACAAAAAGAAAGCAAAGCTACTTAATATAATATATATATATATATATATATATATATATATATACAGTATATATATATATATATATATATATAAATACAAAAATCCACGAAGGGAAGGTGGTAGGGAAACACAGACTGAGAGGTAAGGGGAGGAAAAGAAAAAGAAAGAAATGGGGGGCATTGGTGACACTGAAGTAATTTATATTATCATTGAAACAAACAGAAGATGCCCTAAGACATATAACATTAATAAATTGATAATAGAGAATTAGCACTGTAAATATTAATCCATCATAGTATCAAACAGAAGTCGCTTATATAAAAACCATTCCAAGTAAGCAAGCAGAGCTACAAAACCAGTGGAAGTTGAAAATGAAGTTGGACATAGCAGAATAACCCATGACATTTTTAATAGTGTAGTGCCTAATTTTGAACTTCCTTCTGTATATTTCCTTATTGGAAAAGCTCAGTGTGCTCAAACAGCACATGTAGGAAACTGCTGCTGATTTTTTTTTATTTTTTTTATTTAATAAATAAGTAAATTAATTAATTAATTAATTATATTATACTATATTTTTATTCTTATTAATGCTGAATGACCTGAGGTTTAGGAAGCTACAAAATAACTTCAAATAGTACATACAGATGTGTAAGCAAGCTGGCCTATCTAGGAGTGGCCCTGCAGTTGCAGACAGGATGGAACTTAAAAAAACTAGGCCCCAAACAGCACGTCATGCAAAGAAGAAAAAGAGGTGCAATGAGGTAGCTGTATGACTAAGCTAAGCAACACAAGTGTGTGGCACAAACAACATGGGATGTGCTGGAATTTGCCCAGATGTAATACACACACAATATTGGTGTCACAGGTGGACGTACCCCTAAACCACACCCACACATGGCAAAGCCTGTTAAATTAATTTGGATAATAATAACCCTTTTATTTGGAGCTATTATAATAATATGCAGCACAGACAAGCGTACCCCAACACCACACAGGGCAAACCCTGTAAAAATTATTTGGATAATAATATAAGTAAAATATATATAAAACTTTTATTTATACTAAATAATATACATCACAGGACACCACCACTGGACTCATGGCAGCACAATACACCACCGCTGGACTGATGCAGCACAAGACAGCACCACTGGACAGGGTCTTCCACATGACTGTGGCTGAAATGACTGGTTTGTTTGGGCCCCCACCAAAAAAAAAACCAATCAATCTCTCCTTGCACAAACTGGCTCTACAGAGGCAAGATGTCGACCTCATCCTCAACCTCCAATTCCTAACCCCTTTCAGTGTGTACATCCTCCTCCTCACAGAGTATTAATTCGTCCCCACTGGAATCCACCATCAAAGGTACCTGCAGTGTGTACTTTCTAAGGCAAATGCTGGTAAAGATCTTCCTGGAGGAATTTATAATTCGTTTTGATGAACATCATCTTCTTCACATTTTGTGGAAGTAACCTCCTACGCCGATAACTGACAAGGTTACCGGCTGCACTACATACTTTTTCGGAGTACACAATGGAGGAGAGGCAACTTAGGTAAAATAAAGCCAGTTTTTGCAAGGGCATTCAAATTGCCTCTTTTTCCTACCAGTATACGTATGGACTGTCTGACATGCCTACTTGGATGCTGTCACTCATATAATCCTCCACCATTCTTTCAATGGTGACAGAATCACATGCAGTGACAGTAGACATGTCAGTAATCATTGGTAGGTCCTTCAGTCTGGACCAGATGTTAGTACTCGCTCCTGACTGCTCTGTATCACTGCCAGTGGGTGAACTAGGAAATCTTATCCTTTTCCTTGCAGTCCCAGTTGCGGGAGAAAATTAAGGAGGAGCTGTTGATGGGTCACATTCTGCTTGAGTTGACAATTTTCCCACAAGCAGGTTTTGAACCTCTGCAGACTTGTGTCTACCGGAAAGAGAGACACAATGTAGGCTTTAAACCTAGTGTTACGTTCTTGGTGCTCAGAACGAAAGAGGTGTTGTGTAATGAGTCCAAAGCACCAGAACGTGACACTGAAATAAAGGCAAGGTGTAGTAATAGCCCCTAGAAGCCTACCTCTGTTGTTTCACCTGCGTGGTCAGTTTACGCCTGCGAGACTATGGTTTCTTGGGCCTACGGCAGCCACGTTTGAAGGGCGGATTAGGTCTGCCCAACTCCGATGCCCCCAGGTCTTAATGTGAGACAAGGCGTAAACCGAGATGGGATGATAACAAGGGGACCTCTAACTAAACCAAACTGAGAGCTAGGGGCTACAAAGAGACCTAAAACTAAACGTATATGCGGCACAGCCACCAGGATAAACAACAACAAAGGCAATGCTGTCCACACGCCGACACAATACTGTTGTGTACCGGCGGTGACAGCATATACAGAACCCTCTGCAAAACACCAGTAACTAGTATAACTAAAGAATACAGCGGCCTTGGCTGACGGACGCGGCAAAGCCGCTACTCACAAAACCAGTACAAATATTGGCAAACGGACAGGAACCCCTAATGTAGCTGACACAGGCTCTCAGGACCGGAGGACAGGCAGAGTTCCAACGACTGAGCAGTGGACACCAAGGAACAGGATACAGGATCAGGATCAGGAACAGACAAAGCCACTGGACTTCAGGACAGGAACGCTTCAAGGCAAGACACTGGATCAGACACTGGATCAGACACTGGATCACACTCTGGACTCCTGGACAAGAATGCTTCAAGGCTGGAGGCAGCTAGACAGAAGCTATCACCGGCGTCTGTATAATGCACTGAGACAGAATATAACAGGCAGCCCTCCAATAGCTGCAGAGAACCTAATTAATTATTTTGTGCAGCTGCCCTGCTGCACAACTGACAGGTGCATTTAACAGACAGGTGAGGCTAAACACATGGAAACAGGCTGCAATTACACAGACTCACCACCGGCAGCAAACAAGAGTCTTCTAAACCAGAGCAAAGGGAAATCCTGGCCTGCAAGAGAACTGTAACATAAAATACATGAACAGGAATGAACCACTGCTTGTGGTTCATAACACCTAGGATCAAGCATGGTGGCCAAAATGTAGTGCACTGATTTCAACAGATTGACAAACCTTGAATCCTGGCAAAGCAAATAAAGGGCTCCATCCACAAGTCCCACATACTTTGCGGAATCGCTCCATCTTAGCTCCTCCTTCAATTTCTCCAGCTGCTTCTGCAAAAGCCTGATGAGGGGACTGACCTGAGTCAAGCTGGCAGTGTCTGAACTGACTTTACGTGTGGCAAGTTCAAAAGGTTGGAGAACCTTGCACAAGATGGAAATCATTCTCCACTGCACTTGAGTCAGGTGCATTCCCCCTTCTTTGCCTATATTATAGGTGGATTTAAAGGCTTGAATGGCCTTTTGCTGCTCCTCCATCCTTTGAAGCATATAGAGTGTTGAATTCCACCTCATCACCACCTCTTGCTTCAGGTGATGGCAAGGCAGGTTCAGGAGTGTTTGCTGGCACTCCAGTCTTCCACACACGGTGGCTGAATGTCAAAAGTGGCCCAAAATTTTTCTGTCCACCGACAGCATCTCCTGCACGCCCCTGTCATTTAAAAAAAAATTCTGCACCACCAAATTAATTGTATGTGCAAAACATGGGACGTGCTGGAATTTGCCCAGATGTAATGCACGCACAATATTGGTGGCGTTGTCCGATATCACAAATCCCCAGGGGAGTCTAATTGGGGTAAGCCATTGTGCGATGATGTCCCTCAGTTTCTGTAAGAGGTTGTCAGTGGTGTGCCTCTTACAGAAAGCGGTGATACATAGCGTAGCCTGCCTAGGAACGAGTTGGCATTTGCGAGTTGCTGCTACTGCTGCCGCTGCTGTTGTTGCTGTGGGAGGCAATACATCTACCCAGTGGGCTATCACAGTCATATAGTCCTTAGTCTGCCCTGTTCCACTTGTCCACATGTCTGTGGTTAAGTGGACAGTGGGTACAACTGCATTTTTAGGACACCGAGGACACTTTTTCAGACGTCTTAGTACATTCTTGGTATCGCCTGCCTAGTGAAGTGAACCTAGATGGGATCAGGGGACACTACCTCCATCAATTCTCTAAGTACCACTGAACTAATGGCAGATACTAGATGCACATCTAACACCAACATAGCTGTCAAGGCCTCAGTTATCCACTTTGCAACAGGATGACTGCTGTCATATTTCATCTTCCTCACAAAGGACTGTTGGACAGTCAATTGCTTACTGTAAGCAGTACAAGTGGTCTTCCGACTTCCCCTCTGGGATGACAATTGACTGGCAGCAGCAACAACAGCAGCAGCAACCACAGCAGCAGCAGTAAGCGTACCTCTCAAGGATCCTCCGGAGGAATCCCGGTTAGGAGAGGACTCCTCAGTCTTGCCAGTGACATGACCTGCAGGACTACTGACGTTCCTGACTGAGGAGGAAGTTGACATTGAGGGAGTTGGTAGTGTAGCTTGCAGGAGCTTGGGTCCAAGAGGAAGAAGGCATTTAGGTGTCAGTAGACTATTTATGCTCTTACCCAAAGTTTCACAACTTGACACTGACGTCTGATGAATGCGCCGCAGGTGATGTAGAAGGGAGGATGTTCCTAGGTGGTTAACATCCTTAACTCCACTTATTACAGATTGGCAGAGGCAACATCCAGCTTGATACCTGTTGTCCTGATTTGTGGAGAAATAATTCCACACCGAAGAGGTGGCTTTTTTGGTATTTTACCCTGGCATCACAATGGGCTTATTCATCCCATGGACATCAGGTGTCTCCCCCAGTGCCTTATTTAAACAAACCACATCACCATCAGAATCCTCATTGTCAACTTCCTCCTAAGGGCCATTGACAGCCATATCCTCATCCTGGTATACTTCAACAGTGACATCTTCAATTTGAATATCAGAAACTGGACTGTAGGTGCTACTTCCAGCACTTGCAGAGGGAGTGCAAATGGTGGAAGGAGCCACCTCTTCCCATCCAGTGTTGTGAAGGTCAGGCATCACAACCAATGAGACACTTGGACTCTCCTTGGGGATTTGTGATACCATCTTAGAATGCACAGTTCTATGCTGTGCTTTTGCCATCTTAACTCTTATTATATTTCTAGTGGGAGGATGTGGGCTTCCATCATCATATGAAGCTGAACCTCTAGGCATGAACATAGGCCAGGGCCTTAGCCGCTCCTTGCCACTTCGTGTCGTTAATGGCATATTGGCAAGTTTACGTTTCTCCTCAGACCATTTAAAAAAATTTTGGGGGGTCTTTTTACTGAACTTTGGCTTTTTGGATTTTATATGTCCTCTAATATCACATTGTGCATCGGCATTGGCAGACGACGTTGATGGCATTTTATCATCTATGTCATGACTAGTGGCAGCAACTTCAGCACTAGGAGGAAGTGGTTCTTGATCTTTCCCTATTTTATCCTCCAAATTTTTGTTCTCCATTATTTTTCTGGAGTTATATATCAATATGTGGTAGAGGAGAGCATAAATCTACACCACACAGAGCAAACCCTGTGAAAAGTATTTGGATTAAATATTAATAACCCCTTTATTTGAACTAAATAATATACAGCTTAGGACAGCACCACTAAACTTATATGGCAGCACCACTGGACTGGACTTATACGGCAGTACCACTGAAATTATACAGCACTATCACTGGAATTATACGGCAGTATCACTGGAATTATACGGCAGTACCACTGGATTTATACGGCAGTACCACTGGACTGGATTAATAGGGCAGAATCACAGGACTAATACGCCAGTACCACTGAAATTATATGGCAGCATCACTGGAATTATATGGCACTACCACTGGACTTATATGGTAATACCACTGTACTGGATTTATATGGCAGTATCACTGGATTTATATGCCAGTACCACTAGAATTATATGGCAGTATCACTGGAATTATACAGCAGTACCACTGGACAGATATGGCAGTATCACTAGAGTGGATTTATACGCCAGTACCTCTGGATTTATATAGCAGTACCACTGGACATATACGGCAGTATCACTGGATTTATACAGCAGTACCACTGGAATTATACGGCAGTATCACTGGACTGGATTTATACGCCAGTACCACTGGATTTATAAGGCAGTACCACTGGACATATACAGCAGTATCACTGGATTTATATGTCAGTACCACTGGACATATACGGCAGTATCACTGGACTGGATTTATACACCAGTACCACTGGATTTATACAGAAGTACCACTGGACTGGATTTATATAGCAGAATCACTGGAATTATATGCCAGTACCACTGAAATTATACAGCAGTATCCCTGGAATTATACGGCAGTACCACTGGACTGGATTTAATTGGAAGTATCACTGGATTTATACACCAGTACCACTCGAATTATACGACAGTATCACTGGAATTTTACAGCAGTACCACTGGACTTACACGGCAGTACCACTGGACTGGATTTATACTGCAGTATCACTGGACTTATACGGCAGTATCACTGGAATTATATGGCAGTACCACTGGAAATATATACAGTAGTATCACTGGACTGGATTTATACGCCAGTACCACTGAATTTATACAGCAGTACCAGTGGACATAAACGGCAGTTTCACTAGACATATATGGCAGTACCACTGGACTGGATTTATATGGCAGTACCACTGGACATATACAGCAGTACCTCTGGACATATACGGCAGTATCACTGGAATTATACACCAGTACTACTGGATTTATAAAACAGTACCACTGGAATTATTATTATTATTACCAGTTATTTATATAGCGCACACATATTCCACAGCACTGTACAGAGAATATTTGCACATTCACATCAGTCCCTTCCCCAATGGAGCTTACAATCTGTAATCATATCACATGTACACACAGACACATTCACGATAGAGTTAATTTATTTGGGAGCCAATTAACCTATCAGAATATTTTTGGATTGTGGGAGGAAACCGGAGTACCCGGAGGAACCCCACACCAGCATGGGGAGAATATACAATCACCGCACAGTTAGGGCCATGGTGTGAATCGAACCCATGACCTCAATGCTGTGAGGCAGTACTGATAACCATTACACCCTCCATACTGCTCTATAATTATAATTATATGGCAGTATCCCTGCAATTATACAGCAGTACCACTGGACATATACGGCAGTATCACCGTACTGGATTTATATGACAGTACCACTGGATTTATACAGCAGTACCACTGGACATATATGGCAATATCACTGGATTTATACAGCAGTACCAATGGACATATCACTGGACTGGATTTGTACTCCAGTACCACTGGAATTATAAGGCATGACCACTGGACATATATGGCAGTATCCCTGGAATTATATAGCAGTACCACTGGACATATACGACAGTATCACTGGACTTGATTTATACAACAGTACCACTGGAATTATACGCCAGTACCACTGGAATTATACAGAAGTATTGCTGGAATTATACGGCAGTACCACTGGAATTAATACAGCAGTACCATTGGACACTTACGGCAGTATCACTGGACTGGATTTATACACCAGTACCGCTGGAATTATACGTCAGTATCACTGGAATTATATGGCAGTACCACTGGAATTATACGTCAGTATCACTGGAATTATATGGCAGTACCACTGGAATTATACGGCAGTACCACTGGACATATACGGCAGTATCACTGGACATATACGGCAGTATCACTGGACATATACAGCAGTACCACTGGACATATATGGCAGTATCACTGGACATATGCGGCAGTATCACTGGACTGGATTTATATGCCAGTACCACTGGAATAATATTGCAGTACCACTGGATTTATACAGCAGTACCACTGGACATACAAGGCAATATCACTGGATTTATACAGCAGTACCAATGGACATATCACTGTACTGGATTTGTACTCCAGTACCACTGGAATTATAAGGCATGACCACTGGACATATATGGCAGTATCACTGGAATTATATGGCAGTACCACTGGACATATACGGCAGTATCACTGGACTGGATTTATACAACAGTACCACTGGAATTATACAGAAGTATCGTTGGAATTATACGACAGTACCACTGGAATTAATACAGAAGTACCATTGGACACTTACGGCAGTATCACTGGACTGGATTTATACACCAGTACCGCTGGAATTATACGTCAGTATCACTGGAATTATATGGCAGTACCACTGGAATTATACGGCAGTACCACTGGACATATACGGCAGTATCACAGGACATATATGGCAGTATTACTGGACATATTCAGCAGTACCACTGGACATATATGGCAGTATCACTGGACATATGCGGCAGTATCACTGGACTGGATTTATATGCCAGTACCACTGGAATTATATGGCAGTACCACTAGATATATACGGCAGTATCACTGGACATATACGGCAGTATCACTGGATATATACGGCAGCACAGGGACACTGCCACTGGACTGATGTAGGATAACACAACCCCACTGCAATGGACTGGACTTATACAGCAGCACTGGATATATGGCAGCAGAGGACTCCACCACTGTGAATGGACTGATGCAGCACAAGACACTACCACTGTACTGATGCAGGACAACACAGCACCACTACAATGGACTGGACTTATACAGCAGCACTGGAAATATGGCAGCAGAGGACACCACCACTGTGACTGGACTGATGCCACACAATACACCACCACTGAACAGATGCAGCACAACACAGCACCACTGGACTGGACTTATACAGCAGCACTGGACATATGGCAGCAGAGGACACTACCACTTTGACTGGACAGATGCAGCACAAGATACTACTACTGAACTGATGCAGGACACTGAGGATGGATACACGTCCTCTCTCTACACTCTCCAATTCCGGAGTGAAAATGGCGGCGAGCGCAGCTCCTTTTATGGAATCCAAACCTAGTGAGGATCCGACAGTGGGATGATGATGTTTTGCCTCATTCTGGTTTCCAGTCAGGCCAGAAAACCCGAGCCTGACTCGGATTTGGGCTTGGGTAGTGAAGTTCGGGGGGGTGCGGTTTTCAGGGAACCGAACCCGCTGATCTCTACATAAAATTAGATACTATACTATAAAAAATGGGTTTATATTGTTTAAAAACAGACCGTTGTCTCTACTATAAATATATGCAGAAGCATGTCTTCATTGCTGTTGCATATGTTGATGATCTACTATTGGCAGGTCAGAAATAAAACATTGAAGGAGTAAGGAAGTTACTTGGTCAGTAGTTTAAAAATAAAGACCTAGATCAGCACTTTATTTGCTAGGCCTGAGGATCAAGCATGACCTAGGGAAGGGTATCATATCCAGGGCTGCCAGCCTGTTATATCATTTCCAGAGCAAGGCTGCCCAGTCTGTTAATTGCCACCCAGCAATGTGATCGCAATTCAATTGCAAGCGCATCACCAAAATCAGCATTTAGTGGTAGCTCCCTGCATATGCAGCCTGGCTGCATATGTAGGCGCACCACTGCCATGTTTTTTGTCACAGGAAATGCAGGCGACATCACCGGGCCGACCTGAAAATGTCCATGACACAACTGCATTTCCTGGACCACTCTCCCTAATGCAGCATTCTTCTGGGATGCGATCACATTGTAAATGCCCTTGCACGTATGCTGCAGACTCTGCGCATGCACAAATGCCCGAAAAGGTCTGTTTGCAATTTTATCAATTAATTAACTGATACTGAATAAGACCCTGTATTTGAAAAATCACTACTGGTTGGTAAGATTAGGTTAGTACTAGAATAACATAAGGCCAAACTTTGCTTGCAATAACTGGTACATTTTACAGTCACATGCAGAGTGGTGTGTCTGTTGTGGCACAGTTTTTTTGTATTTTTACCATAATTTCTTACATGTACTATAGTAAATCATATAACAAGAGTTTCTATAAAAAGGCTAAGGATGAGTTTTTTATCAAAGTTTTGACAGAGATAAAGTACCAACCAATCAGCTCCTACCTGTTATTTTTCAGGCCCAGTCTGTAAAATGACAGTTATAAGCTGATTGGTTGGTATATCTGTCCACTTTATCTCTCTATAGGGCTTGGTACATCTACCCTATTCTTACAGATCTAATAATGTTTAAAGTTAAATTATTATTTAGAATTTTAGTAAGACATTAGAGGGGTGACAATTAAATTCCTCCTTCAGGCAGCAAAATACTTTGTACATCCAGGCATTTGAACAAATTATTCTTACTAATTGGAGGACCAAATTAAAAAGACACAAGGGGGCCTATATAATAGCCAGTGAGATTCAATCATGGTCACTATGCTTGTGAGTCTGTCCATATTTTAAACAGAAATCATTTAAAAGGCAAAAACAGTTCGCTTTAAGAATATGGGTACACTCGCTGGAATTATTATTATTATTACATTTTATTTATAAGGCGCCACAAATGTTTTGCAGCACCATACAAAGGACAGTAAAGAGAGACAAAACTTAGCATTACAGTAAATAAATAACAGACATAGAGTACAGGTAACAAAGAGCACCACAATTCTCAAAACATAATACAGCTAAGATGTAAGTAGTGAGGGAGTGATCATCGTACTGCAAGGGGCTGGTGGCCATAGATGGAGATGAGCCTTTACCAGCAGGAGAAAAAGCGGGTAAAGATGGTCACTGAGTAGGGGAGAGCTGCGAATGAAATGTGTCAAGAAGAGGGCTGAAAAATAACAAGAGGAAAGAGGCCCCTGCTCTGAAGAGCTAACAATCTAGTGGGAAGGGTCGACAGACAGATGACATGAGGTGCAAGCAAGCGGAGGTAGCCTGATGGCATTATGCAAGGAAAGATGAGATGTTCAAAGCATGAGGCAGGGGGATTGAGGAGCAGCCCCAGGACTAGGTTATGCATCGGGACAGTATGCTTTGATGAATAGGTGGTTTTGTAGTTACAGATTGAAGCTTTGCAAGGTCGGGGAGAGTCTAATGGAGCAGGGGAGTGCATTCCACTGAAGGGGTGCAGCACGGGCATAGTCTTGAACTCGAGCATGGGAAGCTGTGACCAGGGTGGTGGAGAGGCTATGGTCATTCGTCGACCATAGTGGGTGGGAGGGAGTATGAAGGGAGAGGAGGTTGGAGATGTAGGGAGCAGTGGAATTAGAGATGGCCTTGTATGTGAGGGTAAGGAGTTTGAAGAGGATTCTAGAGGAGAATGGGAGCCAGTGTAGATTTTGTCGAAGAGGAGTGGCAGATGTGGTGCGGTGGGAGGGGAAGATAAGCCTAGCTGCAGAGTTCAGGACAGATTGGAGGGGAGCAAAATGGGAGCAAGAGAGCGAAGTGAGGAGAACATTGCAGTAGTCGAGTTGTGAGATGACCAGTGAGTGAATGATAAGTTTAGTTGCACTCTGAGAGAGAAATGGCCTGATGCGAGCAATGTTGTGTAGCTGGAACTGACAGGATTGTTCCAGATCTTGGATGTGGGGTGCAAAGGAGAGGGAGGAGTCAAGAGTGACACCCAAGTAGCAGAGTTGGGGAATGGGGGAGATGGTGGTGTTGTCAACAGTGACATAGATATTGGTAGAGGGTGTTGCTCTGGATGGTGGAAAGATGATGAGTTCAGTTTTGTCCATGTTGAGCTTCAGAAAGCGCTCAGACATCCAGGAGGAGATTGTGGAGGGGCAGCTGGAAACCTGAGAGAGGACAGAAGGGGACAGATCAGGAGAGGAGAGATAAAGTTGTGTGTCATCAACATAGCGGTGGTAATGAAGGCCAAAGGAGTTAATGAGCGCACCCAGGGAAGAGGTGTACAGGGAGAACAAAAAGGGGCAAAGGACAGAACCCTGAGGGACACCAACAGGAAGGATGAAAGGGTGTGAGGTGGTGCTGGAGGCAGACACAGAGAAGGACGGTTAGTGAGGTAAGAAGAAAACCAGTCAAGGACAGTACTAGAGAGGCCAGCGTTTTGGAGTGTGCAGAGGAGAGTATGATCCATGGTGTCAAAGGCAGCAGAGAGGTCCAGAAGGATGAGCAGAGGGAAGTGGCCCCTAGATTTGGCCGAAAGCAGGTCATTGGTGACTTTTACTAGGGAAGTCTCAGTGGAGTGGAGTGGACGAAAGCCAGATTGTAGTGGATTGAGGATAGAGTTGTCAAAGAGGTAGCTTGTGAGACGGCTGTAGTCGTTCAAGTAGTTTGGAGGCGAAAGGGAGAAGAGAGAGGGGGCAGTAGTTAGTGAATGTTGAAGGGTCAAGGTTGGGTTTTTTGGCAGTAGGTGAGACCAGAGCATGTTTGATTGGTGAGGGGAAGATGCCAGTAGAGAGTGATAGGTTAAAGAGGTGAGCAAGGTGGGAGCAGGCAGTGGGGAGAGGGAGTGGAGAAGACAGGAGGAAAGGGGTCCAGGGGGCAGATGGAGGGGTGAGGATAATATGTGGGAGTGGATTTCCTTGTCTGAAGTGGGATGGAAGGAGGATAGGGTGGGATAGATGGAGGGGAGGGATGATGGGGCAGGGGGAAAGCAGAGGTGGATGGGGGAGATGTTGTGTCTGATATCCCCAGTTTTGGAGTTGAAGAAGGAGGCAAAGTCGGTGGCAATGAGGGAGGATGGGAGGGGAGGAGGAGGGGGGCGAAGGAGAGTGTTGAAAGTTTCAAAGAGACAGCGTAGACAGGAGGACTGAGAAGAGATGAGTAATTGGAAAAAGGATTGCTTGGCGAGGGAAAGAGCAGAGCTGTAGGAGGAGAGAATAAACTTAAAACGGGGGAAGTCCAGCAGAGAGTGAGATTTCCTCCAGGAGCGTTCAGCAGAGCGTGAGCATTTTTTTGCATTTTTGTTAGTTTGGTGTGCCAGGGTTGTTGTTTGGAGCGGCGGAGGGGGACAGAGGAGAGGGGGGCCACAGAGTCAAGAGCAGTGGTTAGAGAAGAGTTATAGAAGGAGGATGTCTGGTTGGGACAGGTCATAGTGGAAAGAGGAGAGTGGAAAGTCTCGAGGGAGGACATGACAGTGGGGTTGAGAGACCTGAGATTGCATATGGTGATGGTGTGTCTGGGTGTGGAGAGGAGAAAGGAGGATGAGAGGGTGAAAGAAAGCAGATGGTGGTCAGAGAGAGGGAAGGAAGAGATTGAGGAATCAGGGAGATCACATTGGTGGGTGAAGACAAGGTTGAGGGAGTGGCTGAGATTGTGAGTAGGGGTGGAGGTTCATTGAGAAAGTCCAAAGGAGGTGGAAATGGTGAGAAGATTAGTGAAAGCAGCATTAGTGAGGTCAATAGGGATGTTAAAATCACTGATGATGACAGAGGGGAGGTTGGAGGAGAGAAAGTGGAGAAGCCAGGCAGCAAAGTTGTCAAAGAAAGGTGAACAGTGGCCAGGGGGGCAGTATATCACTACCACAAGGAGGTGAATGGAGTAGAAGAGGCGGATAGTGTGGACCTCAAAGGTGGAGAAGGTGAGGGAGGGCTCAGTTGGGATGACACGAAAGGTGCAGTTTGGGGAGAGAAGGATGCCCACGCCTCCACCCTGGTGGTCATCAGGTCTGACCATATGGGTGAAGGAGAGGCCTCCATAGGAGAGGGCAGCAGGGGAGGTGGTGTCAGAGGAGGAGAGCCAGGTTTCAGTGATGGCGAGAAGGTTAAAATAGTGGGAGATGAAGAGGTTGTGGATAGTTGGCAGCTTATTGCACCTCTGCCTGTATTTCGCATGTACTTATATAAGGCCCAAGTTATGCCATTTAATAAACTGGTGCTACCATTGCGGGATGTAGTTATGTGACCAGCGGTCTCCTGAACACAGGTCACAATACCGACAGCTACATTCCGAAAACCCCTACATTCTGACAGTCCAACTAGCAGGGAATAGTCCGAATCATGGGTGTCCACACCCATAGAGTAGGAATAGCACCTGTGGAGAGTACAGCTCACCACTGACCCCACAGAATGCCCACAAGGGGCTTTGTTGCACTCAAACCCTCCCCCTGATGGCATTCTGCTGACGGGATCACGCGGTAGGTATACTGTCCGCCGGGATCCCCAGCACAAGCATACGCCACCCCCCATTGCTGTATCTTTTAGCATGCAATGATGTATGGAAGTCACCTTTCTAGTACACATTGCAAAATTTATAAATGCTTCCCTAATAGGAATTGCAGCTCCTATTGTGCAAATTGGGCCTGATTCAGGTGCCGTTGTTATAGTGGAACACACAGCAAAGTAATGATGTTCAGTATTTAGGGCCTAATTCAGACCTGATCGCTGCAGCAAACTTTTTCTCTAATGGGCAAAGCCATGTGCACTGCAGGAGGGGCAGATATAACATGTGCAGAGAGAGTTAGATTTGTATATAGTTTGATATTTTCAATTATATCTAACACGACTAATAGCAACAAGGAAAGTCTGCAAGAAAAGTTTGTAAACTATCTTCCATATTATCAGGAACATTTAATAAAGGCTTACACTATACTGTATTTAGCAAAATAGATGAATGATTTTTTTAAAGGATCTTAATAATAGCTTTAGATAGAAATAAAATATATTTCCAATAGAATTATTTTTAACTTTAAATTGCTTAATGCTTTAAAGTTTACTAATGTATCGCTTGACAAAATAATACAGGGCTTACTGTAATATAAGTAATGCATGAGAAATATATGATTAAGGTTTCCTGAAAATATTAGATGTCTAAGTAAAAACTGTAACAAGTTCCATTAACTGTAAATTACATAAATTACAAAGCATTCATCTTTAAAATTTAAAAATTAACAGCAAACATAAGATGCGACTTCATTGTTGTATCTGATATATAAAAGAGTTTCTTTCAAATCTGAATAAAAGTAATTTAAATGGTCTTTCTTTCTGCTTTAAATTGAATAGTATAATACAACTAGAAGCAAAGCCAATTACAGATTTATTTTTGTAAGTAATTTAGCAATGATTTTTTAATTAAACTTGGCCTTCTCATGCTGAGTATCTAGAGGAATCTGTATTATAATCATTAACAAAAATACAAGATTCACAAAACAAGCACATTAAAAAAAAGCAAGATTGTTACCAAAACTCATATGTGATTAGCCTTATAATGATGAAAAGAGATAAGACTTCAACTTACCCTCTTTTATTATAAAATATATAGTATTAACCCCGTGACAGTAATTTATGGATTAATGAACATTTGCCAGCCATATTATTGCATACTTTATATAGGGGTCTCATAATTTTTTAAACAAAAACCTGGATACTTGTGACCTGAAGTTTCCCAAGATAAACAGCCTAATCCACAAAGGCTTTTATATTCCAAATAGCAGATATATATTCCAAATAGGCATGGTACCAAAAGATTGGCATATAGCGGAAGTTGTGTCAATATTCAAAAAGGGAAGTAAATCTGATCTGGGTAATTATAGACCAGTAAGTCTTACATCAATTGTAGGGAAAATACTGGAAGGTATTTTAAGTAGATATGAGCGGGTTCGGGTTTTACTCGGTTTTACTCAGATTTACTCGGTTCTCAAAATGGCATCTTATTGGCTATCCAAAACAAGAGACATCCATGAGGCAATAAGATGCCGTTTTGAGAACCGAGTAGATCTGAGTAAAACCAAACCTGCTCATCTCTAATTTTAAGGGATAGTATACAAAAGTTCTTTGAAGCCAACAAGGTTATTAATAGGAATCAACATGGATTTGTAAAGGATAGATTATGTCAAACAAACTTATTAGGCTTCTATGAAACAGCACAAACCTAGATCAGGGTAAGGAGGTGGTTGTAATCTTTTTAGACTTTGCTAAAGCATTCAACACAGTATCACACATGAGACTTATCTACAAGTTACAAGAACTGGGGCTAGGAAGCACAATATGCACTTGGGTTAGAAATTGGTTAATAGGGAACAGCGAGTTGTGGTAAATGGAACTGTTTCAAATTGGACTGAAGTACTAAGTGGTGCACCACAAAGGTCTGTACTTGGACCACTATTGTTCAACAATTTCATTAACGATGTAACAGTAGATCTAGAGAGTATGGTGTAAATCTTTACAGATGATACCAAACTGTGTAAGGATATAAATTTGGTGGGAGACACTGAGTCTCTTCAGATTGACTTAGTTAAACTGGATGCATGGGCAGCAAAATGGAGAATGAGGTTCAATATGGACTAGTGTAAGGTAATGCAGTTTGGTAGTAAGGACAAAAACACCACCTGCATACTAAATGGGGTAAGAAATACAAAAGGGATTTTTCCCACGCACTCTGCTGGCTGTTAGTAAGAAGAACTGTATACACTATGTAATAATAGAAAATTTAGAGCTCTTCGTTACATATGTTTTGCAAAAGATATGATAAGCCTCCAGGCCACTTCACGGCTGCTCTATTGCTGGAGGTCCCTAACTAAGCATAAGTCCAGGGCTTGGACCCCACAAAGTCGGCTCAGGCCCGACCACCCTAGGTTAGCACTTTCTAACCCATAGCTTCTGCTTCTTTCTTAACACATATTCACACTTTAGTGTTTCAATGGTGTGCTGCCCTAGGGTGGTCGGGCCTGAGCCGACTTTGTGGGGTCCAAGCCCTGGACTTATGCTTAGTTAGGGACCTCCAGCAATAGAGCAGCCGTGAAGTGGCCTGGAGGCTTATCATATCTTTTGCAAAACATATGTAACGAAGAGCTCTAAATTTTCTATTATTACATAGTGTATACAGTTCTTCTTACTAACAGCCAGCAGAGTGCGTGGGAAAAATCCCTTTTGTATTTCTTGTCTAGAGTAACCCCCTCCCGCAGCACCTGGGGATTGTTACCAGCTTGATTAGAGCAGTTTTCCACAATTTATTACTAAATGGGGTACAACTACGGGATTCTGTACTGGAAAAAGACTTTGGTGTTCTCATAGATAAACTTAGCAGTAGTACCCAAAGTAGGGCTGCAGCAAAGAAGGCAAACAGGGTATTAGCATGCATAAAGCAGGGAATTGATGCAGGGATGAGACTGTTGTACTCCCATTATATAAATCACTAGTGAGGACACATCTCGAATATTGTGCACAATTTTGGGCACCATACTGCAACAAAGGATATCCTGAAATTAGAAAAGGTTCAGAGTCGGGCGACCAAACTGATTAAGGGGATCGAAAAACTAGAATATGAGGAAAGGCTTGCTAATCAAGGCATGTTCACATTGGAAAAGAGGAGATTAAGAGAGGACATGATCAACATTTACAAGTATACAAGGGGACAATACACAGAAATTGCAGAGGAACTGTTTTTGGTAAGATCAACACAGAGGACACGTGGACACCTGCTTAGGTTAGAGGAGAGGAGGTTTCGCACAATGAGACGAAAAGGTTTCTTCACAGTAAGGACAATATGAGTTTGGAATTCCCTGCCTGAGAGAGTGGTAATGGTGGACTCTGTTAACACTTTTAAAAATGGGCTAAATAAATTCTTAATGGATAAGGATATACAGAGTAATGATGGATAGATCACACACTATATTTAAAATAAATAATTAAATAACGGCCATCTTCTTCATCATTTCAACATATAAAATTAGTGCTAATAAAATAATACAGTGTAGGAGACCACCAATATGTTGAACTCGATGGACAAATTGTCTTTTTTCAACCGCAGAAACTTTGTTTACTATGTTGCTATAACAGTTTTAGGGTAAAATATATCAAAGTTCCAATCTCTCAAACTCTAATTTTTCCAAGGTTTTCCACACCACTTTAGTTTGTATCTTCAGGGATTCCACAGATTTCAGAGACATCTGTTTGGCTAAGGATGTGGTGCAATGAGGAGAGATTTGGATTTATAGGTCACAGTCACACCATCTGGCAAGATAGGAGCTTGTACAAAAGTGACGGCCTGCACCCATCTTCAAGGGGAATGAGAATACTAACTGAAAAGTTTAGGTGCTTCATCAAGAACTATATAAACTAGCAGAGGGGGCAGTGAACCAAATAGGAATAAAGCAATATGCTCACCAAACACAGAGATATTGTTTCTGCAGGAAAAGGGAATAGGAAGCATATCTACAGCAACAGAAGATAATTTAGATCAAAACCAAATAAACATAGGCAGAGATAAGAACATAGCTAGGAACAGGAAAAGCACAAGCAAGACTCTAAAAGCTATGTGTACAAATGCTAGGAGCTTAGAAAATAAAATCCCAGAACTAATTGCAATAATGACAAGGGATGATGTAGCTATTGTGTCAATTACATAGTCAAGGTGCAGTGAAAATCATGACTGGGACATAGCTATAACAGGATATACTTTATTTAGGAAGGACAGAATGGGAAAAATTGGAGGAGGGGTAGCAATGTATGTTAAAAAATCATAAATACTACCTTAATACAAAGTATTGAATTAAAAACTGAGGCCCTTTGGGTGACCATAGAAACAGGGGAGAAGTCAATTATTCGTATTGACGTGATATACAGGCCACCAGGTCAGGAAGAGGAACTGTACAAGAAACTATTGCAGGTCATAACGAAAATGGCATTAAAAGGAGAGATAATAATTATCGAGACTTTAATCTTCCTGATGTAACTGGGAGATGTCTGTTGCTAGTTCCACTAGAAGTAGGGACATTTTAAATTCCCTTCAGGGAGCATCCCTCCACCAATTGGTGAGGGAACCCATTAGGAAAGGCACAATATTAGACTTAATACTTACAAATGGAGACAGAATATCGGACGTAAAAGTGGGTGAAAATCTGGGATCCAGTGATCATCAAGCAGTATGGTTCAGCATACAGACAGAGACTGACTTATCCCATACAAATTTAGGAAGGCTGATTTTGTAGGGATGGTAAAATGTGTAAGCGATTCTTTAGCAGAGTGGAGGAACTTGGAAGCAGTGCAAGAGAGGTGGGAAACATTAAAAAGTGCAATATTAAAGGCAACAGACCTTTGTATCAGAAGTGTTCGGAAAAACAAAAGGAAAAGGAAGCCAGTGTGGTTTGAGAAAGAAGTAACAAATATTGTGAAAGCAAAAAGATGGCATTGAGGAAATATAAGCAGACACAAAAAAAATGAAGACAAAGAGATATATCTTGTTACACAGGAGACTAAGGGGTATATTCAATTGAAGTCGAAAAACTGCCGTCTGTCGAAAAGACGGCAGTTTTCTACATTTTAAGGTTGAAACGTGATTCAACCTATTCAAAACTTTTCGACAAGTCGAGGCATTCGACTTGTCGAAAAGCACATGTATCGGCGAAATAGCTGCCGATCCACGTGTTGATGTCGAAAACGGGGCCAAATCCGACAGGTTTTGGCCCCCTTTTCGACCATCTCAATCCGACATCAAAATGATGTCGGAATGAGATGGACCCAGAGGAGGTGAGGGGGGGAGCTGCAGGGAGACGGGGGGACAGCCGACGGGCATACAGGGAGATCAGCGCTACAGTAGCGCTGCAGCTGGATGTCACTCACCAGCCCGACCTCACGGCAGCTTCCACCTGGCTCCAGCATGCTGCTGGAGCTGGGTGGAAGCTGCCGTGAGGTCGGGTGGCTGAGTGACATCCTTCTGCAGTGCTACTCCGTAGCGCTGATCTCCTCTGGCTGCCGCCGGCTGTCTCCCAGCGGCTCGCTCCCCCGTCTCCTCCTCTGGGTCCCATCTAAATTCAACTTGAAAAAGTTGAATTTTAGATGGGATTGAATAGGGGTTGTTGGATCCATTTCCGACAAATCATGTCGGAATGGATCCGACTTTAATTGAATATACCCATAAGATGGTAATCAGATGTGCTAAGGCACAAGCTGAGGAGAAAATGGCCCTGTCAGTGGGAAGAGGAGGCAAAACTTTTTAAGGTATATAAGCAAAAGGAGAAAAACACAAGGCGGAATAATAAAACTAAAGACAGAGTCTTGTTGAAGGAGACAATTTAACAGCAGATCATCTTAATAATTATTTTTGCTCAGTATTCACTACTGAAAGAGAGAAGAAGGGGCCACAGTTAATTTGCAGAGATATTCAGGAAAATTAAACAAGTACATTTACAGAGGAGAAGGTCCTAACAGAACTCTCAAAGCTGAAAGTGGACAAATCTATGGGGCCAGATGGGATACATCCAAGGATACTAAAAGAACTTAAAGAGGTGCTGGTAGCGCCATTGAGAGAATTATTCAACCAGTCATTAGCTACAGGAGTAATTCCAGAGGACTGGAAAAGAGTGAACATAGTCCCACTGCACAAAAGTGGAAACAAGGAAGAGGCAACTACAGACCAGTTAGATTTACATCAGTAGTAGGAAAATTGATGGAAACACTCTTAAAAGAAGGAGTTGTAGATTATCTCAAATCCAGCAATTTACAGGATCCCAAACAGCATGGATTCACTGGGGGAAGATCATGTCAAACAAATCTTATTGACTTTTTTGACTGTGTGACTAAAGTGGTGGATAAAGGTGGAGCCGTGGATATAGCTTATCTAGACTTTAGTAAGGCTTTTGACACTGTTCCACATCGCGAACTGCTAAATAAACTTGAAAGTTTGGGATAGGATACTAGGATTATTAACTGGATAAGATCTTGGTTGCTGGATAGAAAACAGAAAGTTGTGGTAAATGGAGTGCATCCACAGGAGGAAAATGTTACCAGTGGAGTACCCCATGGATCTGTACTTGGACCAGTGCTTTTTAATATCTTTATTGGTAACATTGCAAATGGCATTAAAGCAAATGTATGCCTCTTTGCAGATGATACAAAGGTATGCAACAGGGTAGACAAACCAGGAGGGGTAAAACAAATGATTGGGGATCTAGGTAGACTAGAGGAATGGTCAAGAGTGTGGCAATTACAATTTAATGCCAAAAAATGCAAAATCATGCACTTGGGTCTCAAAAATCCAAAGGCTAAATATAGTATGAATGGCACTATACTAGAAACTACTGAGGAGGAAAGGGATCTAGGAGTCACTATTTCAGGTGACTTAAAGGCAGGTAAGCAATGTAACAGAGCAATGAGGAAGGCAAGTCAGATGCTTGGCTGCATTGGGAGAGGAATCAGCAGCAGAAAAAAAGAAGTAATAATGCCACTGTATAGGTCATTGGTACGGCCTCATCTTGAATACTGTGTTCAATTCTGGAAGCCATATCTTCAAAAGGATATTAATATATTATAGACAGTACAAAGAAGGGCAACTAAAATGGTGCATGGCCTACATCACAAAACATAGCCAGAAAGACTAAAAACATTCTCAATATGTATAGTTTGGAGCAAAGAAGGGAAAGGGGTGACATGATAGAAACTTTCAAACATATCAAACGTTTTAACAAAGTCCAGGAGGGAAACATACTCCAAATGAAGAGAAGCAATAAGACACGAGGATATGCACTGAGACTGGAGGGGGGAAGGTTCAGGGGAAATTTGAGGAAAAAATACTTCACAGAAAGTGTAGTGGATAAGTGGAATAGCCTCCCATCAGAGGTGGTAGAGGCTAGAACAGTAGAGCAATTTAAACATGCATGGGATAGACATAAGGATATCCCTACAAAGAAATAAGGATCAAATAAGGTTTCAGATAAAAAAAATATGGTAAAAAAGGGGCAGACTAGATGGGCCAACTTGGCCCAGATAGCTAACCTATTGGCTACAATATCATAAACTGGCTTAGAGAGGGCCTAAATTGATCTCTCTCTGATTATGACCATAAGGACATGCAACGCCCTATGTCATCAGAAACCCAACAGTGAAGACTTTGCTGGGACAGCTAAATATTGTAATGGATTTAAAAGCCAGTAAGTCTGAACAGTGTATGTTAATAATCACATAATAATGCAAAACATTTCCCTCTATATCTTTTTAATGTAGATATTTCAGAAGCCTCTTCATAAATCAGCCTTACCTTTATTCATTATATCTACAGTATAATTTGGCAATATCGATTTTTATGAATCACACATTTCCTGGATCATCATTTCTAATTTTAATTTAACAAGATACATCTAGATGGACGTTTATGAAAACTGTTCCATAAATGAAAGACAGGACCTTGGTTGATATGGCAACATTGCATGTTCAATTCAGTACCTTCTGTAGTAAGGGCTGGTGCAAGGTTTCTCAGCACCCTAGACAAATCTTCAGCAAACTTCCCCCATGCCTCCCGTCCCCCAATACCCAATTCAGCAGGTGAAAAAGAGTATTGAGGTTGGGTTAACTGTTATGGCATGAGGGCTAGCTTACTGGATTGGGATAGCATATTAGGGGTTGGGGTTAGGGTATTAGGGATAGGAAATTAGGGTTGGTTTATTAATTTGGGTTACACTATTAGGGTTAGGGTTTATGATTAGGGAGAGGATTAGATACATAGATAGATAGATAGATAGATAGATAGATAGATAGATAGATAGATAGATAGATAGATAGATAGATAGATAGAGCTTAGCAACATTTCAGATGCATTGAAAGATGCAGTATTAAAGCATTTGAAATGTTCATAAGCTATTTCTGCATATGTGCATACTTCTTTGAAAGCCGTGGAGTGCAGCTCATAAATACAGGAGATTGTTTGGAATTGGCAATTTCAAGGAGGGCACCCAGGTGTCTATACAGTATATATATAAATATCAACAAAAACCAATTGCGCTTAGTATTTTGCCTTAAAGTATACTTGTATTCAGTTTCTTAATTTCATGCATATTCCAGAGAGTTCTCTCCACAGTGTGGGTTTTGTATGTTTAATACCTCTAAGTAGACCCTCACACCAAAAAAATCACCCAAAAGTGATGGCCAAAGGCCTAATTAGAAAGGATACCAAAAAGGCTTTTTATTGAAAGCAATTCATATACAGTTAAAATAACATCACAGTACAGTTCAAGAAATCCATCATACTCCACAGTTGGAACAATCACCTTCACCTTTACAGATGTGAGCTCATAAGGTGTAGTGGTGAACTAGACAGAAGACCGTACGACGATCATGGAGCTAGGCGCCACACCTCCTTCTTGGTCAGCGCAGCACATGGCCTTCAAGTGCCTGCACCCATTTGCAGCTGTCAAAAGCTGCCTAATGGTGGCACTTGCCCTGTTTGTAGCAGCTTCTACAAATGTGCCTCCAGTACCATTGTATTGTTAGTAATTTTTTACAGATTTGGCAATTCACTGTTTTATAATGCTTTAAATTTCTGCACTTACAAAAGTTGGCTTATTTAAAAAAGTAGCTTTTAATTGCTTTATCAAATATGTAGTACATGTAAAATGTTCCATAGCTTATCAGAGGAGAAGATACTTAACCCTGCTTCTCACCAATATTGTAGAATGGAGGGCTTGGGACTACTCTGTGACCCAATTCATCGAACAATGTGTACTCCACTATTAGCTTAATATTTGAGAAAAACTTCTGATTTTGGGGAAAATATATTACCTTCAGTTCTCAAATCAGGTTTACTTATAGAAGCATCCCAGTATACCATAGTGAATGTCTATTTAGGTATACTGTAAACAACATGTTTTTTATTTGCATAAAACTATTTGACTCCAAAGTGTTTATTGCTGGTTTGTTGTGGTGTTGTTGTTTTTTTTGCTTGTTCCAAAATCATGCATTTATAAACCTCCCTCTATCTGTTTGCACATATCATCTATTTAAAGTAAAACAGATCTATATAATAATCAAGGTTGGCCTGTTTCGTCTTCATCATGTACAGTGAGATTGGGAATTCCCCAAGGCCTCCCTCCACAATGACAAAAGATTGGGTAAATCACCAGGTAATGACATGGGAGACCAATAATTATAGCAGGGAAGGGATGTGATGGGATCAGTACGAAATCCCGCCGGACGGGATCCCGGCTGTCGGAATACAAACACCGGGATCCCGACTGGCACAATCCCGACAGAGGGGCGAGCACAACCCAGCCCCTTGCAGGCTCGCTGCACTCGCCACGCTTGGCACACTAATTTAATCTTTCTCTATGGGTGTCGTGGACACCCGCAGAGGGAGAATATGTTGGGATTGTGCCAGTCAGGATCCCGGTGTGTCGGTATTTTGACCGCTGGGATTTTATCCAGCGAGATCTTGACCGCATCCCGATGTGATAGGGAGGTCAGAACGGAGCAGAGCAGGCTTACAGTTGATGACCCAATGGGTCTACAGGTTGAACCCGATGGGCATTTTGCCTCTTTTCAACCTCAATAACTATGTTGCTATGACCCAGCATATGCCGGGTACATTTTACTGATTTATAATACTTTAGCTTTGAATGATGAGTAATATGGTGATGTACTTGCCATGATAATTTTGTACTATTATATTTACATAGCTGCATTCTCTTAGTTATTATAGTGCTTATTTATATCAGAAACATAAAACATCATGGTCGTAAGGAGGGTTGTGTGGCCAATGCCATTACACAGAGCACAGGATGCCCTGGAGGCAGAATCAGTCAATGCCGCAATCTTGCCAACTACAATATTTGTTACAAGAGGTATGTACAGCTACCTCTCTACACTATGGAGTTCCGTCTACCGCCTCCTTATATCGAGATGAGCCATGCAGAAACCCAGCTGCACCACTGGCCCTGATGCTCAATTCATGGCTTGCAGTATCAATCAGGACCCACTAAGAGCTGTCACACAGCGCCACAAATACAGTGTATCAGGTGAAGCTCTTGAGCCTTTTGGGTGGTCCTCCACACAGCACAATTCTGCAAGATCATTATACACAGGCAGTGAATAACCAGAATTCTTCACATTTTATATATCTATAGTGAGCCGACAATAAGCTAACATCCACCTGGGAGATCCTTGTCTACAGCAAGTATCAGCATTTACTCTCTTTACTACTGTATGTGGTTATCTAAGGGGGTGAGCCTCATTTTAGTAACCTTTGTAAATAAATTCAGAACCTTTTTCCATAGATATCATAGCATAATGCAGTTCAGAAAACCAAACTCCTGCAATTCTTAGAGGTGGACATAGCGCTTATTTGGAGTGTAGTGTATCTATGAATAAGTCTTGCCAACATTTCTGAATGGTTGATATACCTGTACTTGGCACATTTTTTAAATTATTCCATATTTTTTGTTCCATCCTCATCAGTCAGAAAAATTTGGACTCTTAGATCCTAAACACAAATATTTCTGATTTGCGTAACCCACATGAGCATGAGTCCATGTATACATACAATATACAAATTCATGTAAAAACTTGGCAGCTTGGAATTTTGAACTTGCAAAACAATTCTGTATGCTATTGCACTTTTTTTAAGCACTTCATTAAAAGCACTTGATTAAGATGCATCACTGGCAGTCTTCAGTGGAGTATATGTTTTTAATGTATTTGACAGAATGACCACATGTTTTACTGCACTTAGGGCCTAATTCAGATCTGATCGCAGCAGCAAATTTATTAGCAAAAGGCAAAACCATGTGCACTGCAGGGGGGGGGGCATATATAACAAGTGCAAAGATAGTTAGATTTGGGTGGGTTATATTGTTTCTGTGCAGGGTAAATACAGGCTGTTTTATTTTTTCCTCTTTTTTTAGATTTCAGTTTGAACACACCACACCCAAATCTAACTCTCTCTGCACATGTTATATCTGCCCCGCCCTGCAGTGCAATAGGCCCTCATTCCGAGATGATCGTAGCTGTGCTAAATTTAGCACAGCTATGATCATTCACACTGACATGTGGGAGAACGTCCAGCACAGGGCTAGTCCGCCCCGCATGTCAGTGCCGCCCCCGCCCCCCCGCAGAAGGGCAAAGGCATCGCACAGCGGCGATGCCTTTGCACGTCAAGAGTAGCTCCCAACCAGCGCAGCTTTAGTATGCTGGCCGGGAGCTACTTGTCACTTCTCGGCCAGCAACGGCTGCATATGACGTCACGCAGCCGCTGCGGCCCACCCCCCGCACGGTCCGCCCACGCCTGCGTTGGCCAGACCACGCCCATGAAATGGCTGTTCCGCTCCCTCTCGCCCATCGACCACCAGGGCTGTTCCGCTCCCTCTCGCCCATCGACCACCTCTGCCTGTCAGTGCATGTGCAGTGGGTACCCGTTAACTTGGCTGCGATAAAAAGCAGCGAGCGAATGGGTCAGAATGACCCCCATAGTTTTGCCCATTTGATAACAAATTTGCATCTGCAAATAGGTCTGAATTAGACCTTTAGTGCTAATAATTTTTAGTTTATTATTGTGCCTTCTGTTGTTATTTGCATTCAGTTCATTTCTCTGTATAGTATTAAATGTGTTAAAATTGCTTGTAGAAATGAAATGCTATTAAAAGATCATTGTTAATTTATTTTCCATTACACGTTTTGTTATACAATACAGCACAATAAGACTAGCCCCTAAGCCGAAGAGAGTTCATTGTTCTGGACTGTTATCATGCTTTGACATTTTGCATCCTATAGATTCAAATTTACATTTTCCAACATATCAATAGCTTCTCTGCATGCTTTAAAGCTGTGCTTAGTTTACAACTGATTTTAGTAGTGGCTTTCCAACTTTAAACACATGATATAATAAGCAACGCTAAAGAGAACTAACCCTGTAAATTAGTATTTGTAAAATGTAAGTACTGTAGGTATAAAAATGCCCATACTCACAAAAATACTGTACATACCAAGTAATTTTAATTGAAACACAAAACGAAATCATGCATGTATACAAATACTGTACAACACTTTTTACATAAAGCTGGACGTTAAGAGTAGTAGGGAAATGTGAATTGTGACTCAAAATTAAATAGTAGAATCTGAGAGCAAAGAAAAACTGTGCAAGATACTCAAACTATTCTACTGTACAAAAATCTTAAAAATCGTTTCTTATAGATGGGCAGCAGGCGCCATAGTTAACTTTAATTTAATTATAATCATTTGTATGAAATGCAAATGTCTGAAGACAATAGTGTTTTTTTGCCTGTACATGGACAGGAAGATAAATTTCCACATTGCCATCTTACCCTAAAAGCATGTTAACATGAAATACTAAATAAAATGCTACTCATCTACAATAAATCTTATTATAGATTTTGGCAATTTTACTACTAACATAGCGAAGGTTTCAAGCAAGGTTTGAAAATAGAAATCTTAAATTGAATCATTCTTGCATGAATATATGCAAAATATTCATTTCTAGCACTGTGAGGGTTGAGTGCTTTTAAATTGAAGAAATCACTCATGACTTCACCTTTTCATGCAAGATAAAGTTGTGTGTGGTAACATCATTACAATGTCATGAAATGAGCGGAAATCACACAACAGTTCTGCCAAAAGCTAATACTCAAAAAAGTGCTACTAATATGTTTTATATAGTTCAATACTTAAAGTTACAATCCTGGAGTACATGAAGAATATAGTCATGTGGTAATGTATTTTGGTCAATATCTTGTTCCACAAAATATTGTGATAGCCTTCCCTCTGTAGTTTATTAAATCAGGTTCATGCAAGCAGATTCATAAACTTAAAATTATGAAACTTCAAAAAATACAATTATATTCCATGACCGAGCTACAAACACCTAAAAAACTTGAATGCATTGAAGCCTAATTATTTTAAATAAAACTATCACGTGTACAACTGATAATTGAATTCTACTGTATATTTTATTTTGTATAGAGATGAAACATATATAGTATGAACTCTGGATTTAAACAGTACAGTGTAATAAAGGTCTTCAACTACTGAACAGTAAATATGTTTGTAGGTCAGGCAAGTTTTTTTTTGCAGAAATATATTTGAATAAAATAAAAATGTAATAAAAAAATATGTATATTTTTGTTCAAAATCAATGTCACTTTAAGACACTATTGCAGTATGAGATCAATATGTCAAACTAGTTTGATCAAATCTGAGCTATTGCTGTACAGTATTGCTTGTAATGTATATCCACAGAAATAAACGTATTATTTAAATGCTATAAGTAAAGTATAGCCATTTATTAAAATAAAAATGTAAAGTAAAATATATTTTTTTATTTATGTAAGGGTATTCTAGAATGTTCAATTCAGCCCTGCCACATGGAAACCATGTTTTGCTTTTATTGGATGTTGCTAAGATACCACAAAATGGAATGCACCATTGGCAATGATGAATTAAGTGATGAGGCTGGATGACAGTAATCTTTGTCATTGGATGCAGTAGCTGTCTGAGGCCTGTCATTTTCTGCATCTCATGTTAAACAGATGTATCGAGATGGTAAAACAATAAGGGAAAAGCAAGACAAATGAGCTTAAGTTGACAATCACAGAAGAAAATAGTTACTTTGCATATATACTGCAAAGAAATATAATTTAATTGCAGAATTACATTAACCCCTTTACAAATGTTTCAGAAATGCAGTGCAGAACATCGAGTTTACTGCAGTAGGAAATTAAAATCATGTCAACAATATGAACATTGCTATTATATAAGCATCTACTTTAACAATTACCAATATCCCTGTTCACTTCAGTGTATTATAAAATTATTCTTTAATGTCCTTACTTAGGATTTTATAATACTATTTTGCCTTTAATAGATGGTAAATGTAGACACATTGAATTCTTCTAAATTGAGATTTCTTCAGTTACCAACATTGCCCCAAGGAAACGCAGTGGGAGTCATTTATCAAGGCACGGAGATAATGCCTATGTTAAAGTGATGCAATTTCCACCATACATGAACTACATCAATTTATGCAAATAGGTTGTATCAGTCTTAAAGGATTAGTGCTACTAAAATAAGGTAATAGCATCAAAAATGTACTGTATTTTAACATCTTCGAGATCTTCAAGACAGTGTTAGATACAACATTTATTTATATTTATTGAATATTTTATAAAAGATTTTATAAAGGATAGTTTACAAGTAATTATAGAAAATAATTAGATGTTGTTGTAGGTAGTTCACTTGCCCTATGCACACTATCCTTTAATAAATGCTTTATTATTTGTATGATGCTTTTATTCAAGGGGATTGCTGATGTAATCATTGGTGTCATATGAGATATTGTTTGATGTCAGCAATCAACGATGCAAGAATGTTTGAGATATGTGAAACCATTAGATACAAGATTAATTATGTAATTTATTGTGTCATTTGTATATATAATGTTATTAGAAAATCCTTGTTGGTGTGACCATATAACAATGTAATATACTTTTATTTTTTCTATGCTTTTGAAAAAGTGTTTTCTTTAAATAAACTGTTGTTTTTTCTTAACCACTCAACTGGCTAAAATTTTTAGAAAATGTTTCCAAAATTCACTTTCCCATCAGCGTGTGATGTCATGGTGTTAAGATATCACCAAAACACGCCCCAAACGTGCTTCATCATGTAGACTTTGTCAGTGGGTGTTGTTTGGTTTTCATCACCCGCTGATGAAGTCTCCCTGATGAAATGTGTTTGGGGCATGGTTTGGTGACATCACAAAGACTTGACATCACATGTTGATCAGGAAGTGAGATCTGCTGCAGGGGATCATAGTGAGGAGGCAGGCTTTTTAAACAGACTGCACAACCACTGCTCTTTTTGTTGCTGCTGTAATTGTATGGGCACTGCACCCCCATCTGGCAGACACAGTTCATGCTGATCTATTTTAACCTATATGTAAGCTTTTATGAGTGCTGCTATTAAACACTAAACACATATACTTCTTACTCACTATGGTGTGTACCGTTTTCCTTTGACTATACATATATATATATATATATATATATATATATATAGCTACCATTGTCTTTCCTTGAAAAAACGAGGCGGCACTCCCAGATACTTCCAAAAAGCGTGATATATTCAATCAAAACAGCATAGTAATTTGTCAACGTTTCAAAGCCCGCAGGCTTTTTCGTCAGGACGTGAACAGTGTATAAGAAGGAACATAATGTTAACATTATGTTCCTTCTTATACACTGTTCTTATACACATCTTAGACATTGGTAGCTATGGAATTTAATAGGATGGCACCCCTAATTTGAATTTGTGTGAGTCCGAAATGCCAAGCAAAATTGCTAATATAAATATATATATATATATATATATATATAGAAATAGCAAAAGAAGGAGAATGCGCTCATAGTGCAAATAAATTTAATTCATAAACCACATATATGCACAAGATAGGTCAAATGAATAGCAATATATACAATGCCACGTTTTGCAGGAATTTAGGAATTCACATGAGCAGTCTGCAGCAGTGTGTTGGCGTACTAAGAATTTGCTTAACTCTGCTGATGTGATGCTGCCTGGGACAGGGGATGAGGCACAGCTGCTGCAGGGAGCAAGCTGTGGATGATCCTGTTAGGACCACCAATCACAGTCTGGGTGGCCGCCATGGAGAGCGTGGACTGCAGTAAAAGTGTTTTCTTGTAGCTACTGGTGCCCAAGCCTTTTAGGAACACCCTTCTATAGACCAGCCAGCAGGAGGAGGCTGCAGGGAGGTTGCTGTGGTAACTAAGGGTCTGGCCAAGTGGGCTGAGCAAGGCGGATTTCAGGAGATTAGCTTCCAGCAATTGTATTAAGTCATTTCTCACTGGGTTGAATCAGGGGCATGATTCAGATGTGGTTGGAGTAGCAACCGTTTCATGGAAGCAACAGCGATAACACATGTTAAAGTATCATGCTTCCTGCTTGCATTAGTGATCCAAGCTGCATTCTATAGTAGAAAGCAGCACTGGATCATCTGCAACACTATCGGCCAGCTGCATGACCCATGTAGTCATGCAAGCCAGCTGCCACAGATACAAAAAAGAGAAATCTCCATCCTCTGAAGAGATCCTGGCTTCATACCTCCCAAACAACAGTGGCAATATTCCTCTATTTTGGGAAACAGAGGTTGTTGTTGCCCCCTCCCTGCCCCTAAATGGTATCAGACTGTCAGTCACTGAGAGTCTGATGCTGATATGTGTGCCTCATTGCAGACCTGTACTGCACATGCGCAGTAAGGGTCTGGAGCAAGCACACTAGTGGCACCAGATGCGACTTTGTCAGGGAAAGCACAGCATCTGATATGACCACAACAAGGAAAAGGTTAAATGAAAAGTAATTTAAAGAAAAGAGAAGGAACACCTTATTCAAATGCACAGCAGTTATTCACATTTAAAGTACTCTTTAAAAACTGATTAATCCATGCTTTAGATTGTGCCAATATGTCAGAAGGGAGCTATCATTATGTATATCTAACAACAAGGTTGTTATTGCAGTAGCTCTGTATAATTTTTTTCATTGGGCTGTCCTACTCCTTCACTAGTGTGTGAAACTCCTGTTACTGATCATACTGTTATGGCCTCAGCTTTGATATTATACTTGCTCCCTGCCCAGCCTTTTGCATGTTTCTGGACCTACCTTGACTGCTGAATGCCCTAATCTTGATTTGTTTAACTGGTTACTCTAGTCTGCTATTAATTCTAATGGCTTCATCATTCCTTGCTGTTATTTGGTGCTACCATCTTCTGTTGGTGCCTTTGCATGCTGTAACAATGATTTCTCATATTCCCCATATTTCTGTGCTAGCTAATTCTTAATAAGTCCCTACTACTCTGAGCTGGAAGAACTGGGGACATCCAAGTACCACTGTAGATATTGAACACTATACTACCAAAAGACCTCTGAATGTTTGGAACTAGGGATTCATCTAGTGCTAGAGGAAGCCTTACAACTATACACTAAAATGTTAGTCAATGTGTCTCCCTCTTGTATCCAAAGGCCAGAAAATACTTGCTCAGTATACCACCTTCAATTCAGAAGTCAACCACTTCTCTCAGAATTTTTGCAGCCTACAGCATATATTTAGTAAAGGAAAGATATGATAAACATGTCTCCATATAAATTAAAAATGGGGCTCTGAGAAGTGACAACTTAGTCACTGCACTAGGACCCTATCTAACATTGGCCAACTCTTGGGCAAACAGAGTGATAGGATCAGTGACACAGACTGAAAAAATTGACACAGGAAAAGATGCACAGTAGTAACAGGCATTTTGCAGAAGGAGAGTACAAATAAATGGAACCCTGCACATAAGTGCTTACAGTCTAAGAGGGTGGAGAGTAACCAGGTGGTATATTTATTAAAGTGCGGGATTATAGAAGTGGTGATGTTGCCCATAGCAACCAATCAGATTCTACTTATTTACCTAGCACCTTCTAGAAGATAACAGCTAGAATCTGTTTGGCTGCTATGGGCAACACAGTCACTTCAATAAACCTGCACTTAGTAAATATACCAACTAGAGTGTGAACTGTAAGAACGAGCATGTGGGTGGCCAGAGGTGCTGAATAGAGAGTTATGATGGCTGATAGGCTTTTACTGAGTCATATGGGCTTGCTTTAAGGTATGGAGGCTGAAAGTCTTATAGAGTTAGTGAGTTCTAGAGTAGGAAGGCAGCTGGGAAAAAAGTTGGATGCAGGAGTGAGAGGAGCTGAAAATAGTGGAGGTGAGATGGTGGTCAGTGGAGAAGTGGAAAGGGCAGGAATGAGTGTGGAGATAAATTAGGTTGTATATGTAGACGGGAGTATAGCAATTGAGGGCTTTTTGAGTAAGGGTGAGGAGTTTTAACTGTACTATGTGGTAGATGGGGAGCCATTTGCAGCGGGGAATGCCAACACAGAGAGGAAAGAGAGGTAAATGAGATAGTCAGCAAAATTCACAATAGATAGCAATAGATAGCAATGTGGAGAGATGAGTGAGAGGATGGCAAGGCAGGAAAAGAAGGGGTAAAAGGATATTATTACGTATTCAATTAAAACGTACATCTGCCTTATAAACTTTTGGGTTTTTTAATATGTCATCTATTTGTGCACAAATGTAACAACTCTTTTCAGTTTCGATATGAAACTACTGTGTTGAACACTGGAACTGCTGAATAATCTGAGATTTTTAATAAACTGTACAGCTCAGTTTACTGTATGTATTTGTAATAAATTAATGTTATTTGTTCAGATTGAATCAACGGTGTGCATTCTTTGACCTATATAAAAACTGGTAGTGCTGCAGTTCTGTGTCTTATTGTACAAAGTTGCAGTCCATGAATATTTTGTATGGAACTGGAACATGACCATACAGTATATGAGCTGGGATGATTGCTTTTAGTAAAGCAGGCCAGGAAATATACAGTAGTATACGGATCCCTCAACAGATTTCAAGTAGCCCATCACTAAAAAGTGAAGGTGCTCCTACTAGCCACCATGATATCACTGTGGCTTTGAAAAGAACCAGTTAAATTGGTGGGCAACTGTTTCAGGAGTAAAGGTATGTCAATACACTTTCCATTATCTAACAAGTCTAATACACCAGTAAATCTCTGCTGCCTTAAAAACATTTAGGGGATTATCTCACAACATGTAGCCCCACCTAATTGCAATGCAGAGTTGACTGCCTTTAGTAGTATGGTTTATAAGCAAATATTTATTTTCTAATTGCATTGACTCAAATACTTCAAGGTGCAATGGATGTGGTTGATCACCATGCTGCTAGGTGTTATTAGAAAAAGCTATACCCAAAAGAAGTGACAATTATGCAGTCTCTTTAGGGTCCTGTGTACCCATTCCTATTAGATATGAAGCCTTGACTTCTCCTACTTGGTCTGGTTATCATATTTCTTGAGACTCCCACAATATGGAGTCCTTCTAAATAATGGTGGTCACACTTTGGCCTACTGAGAGCACAATTGATTATTTTTAACAGGGGAGAGAGTGGATGCAATTACTATACAACAGGACAAATCACAGAAAAGTGCAGGGAAGACATGGAAGCAACTCTTTCTTCCATGTTCCTATGTTAACTCTGAGGTCTCCAATCTGGTAACCATGATTTGGGGGAGTTCTCAATTCTGGACTATTGTTTTTAGTGCAGTGGAAGAGTAGCATGAATAAAGGGTGGCCACTTACTAATTATAACAAGCTCTAATACTGAAAAAACAAAGGGATTTCATAGCCAACCCTGAAGTCAAGAATTGCTAGAACATAATAGAGCCAAAAACACATGGCTACTCTTTCTTAGGTACAGATGTAGTCATGCCCATCCTTGGTGTAGTTGCACCATACATGCATCTGAATTGCAGTATAAATATAGCGCAGGCTGGCATGGTAATGCAAGGTAAAAGGTACAAAGGCACAAAAGGATACATAGCATACATACACTGCTTCACCACTGGGTGGTGATTGCTCTACTAATGAAAACTACAGTGCTGAAAACAATAGCAGCAGATTTATATGGGACTACAAAATACTGTACAATAGCAAGCCCTGACAAACAGGCCAGTCACGTACTGTAAACCTTTACAGTGTAAATAAGTTAAGTTCTCTTTTTATTTTTTATATAATCTTTTTTTGATTGAAAAAAAAAAATCTGAGTACAGGTACACAAAATCACATAGACATAAGTAAGTCCTGGGCAAACAGATAGTGATACGCTCACAAAACATCAGAGAAAACAAAACCACTTGGAATAATTTTCCAAAAACAAACGAATATATAGAAGAAAGAAAAGAGAAGATTAGAAATATAATGAATAAAAGATATGGAAGAAAGGGGGAGAGGGTTGGGAGCAAGGAAAAGCTAGACCACAGTTGCGGTAGATGCTTCGGTTGATTTGAATTCAAGCCAACGGAACCAAAAAGCTATGAATTCAGTATGTCTACCCATTGATAACAACCAGTGCCGTTTCTAGCGGCGGGCGAGCCGTGCAACCGCACGGGGCGCCCGCCGCGGCACTTTGTTACTCCTTCTCGCCTCTCCCGAGCGCTCCTGCTCGGGGGGCGGAGTTTTGCGGAATGACGCATTGCGTCGTGACGTCACGACGCAAACGCGTCATTCCGCGAAACTCCGCCCCCCGAGCAGGAGCGCTCGGGAGAGGCGAGAAGGAGATAAGCATGAAGGAGGAGGCGGCCGGCGCGAGGGACGTGAGGCGGCGGGACCGAAGAGCGGGAAGACGTAAGTATTCTCTCTCCCCTCCCCTCTCCCCCTTCCTTCCCCTCAACTTGAAACCTGCCTGCCGCTGCCGCACTGTGTAAAATGGGGACACCTGCCTATGGGGATACCTGCCTGCCGCACTGTGTAAAATGGGGGCACCTGCCTGCGTACTGTGTAATATGGGGGCATCTACCTGCATACTGTGTAATATGGGGGCATCTGCCTGCGTACTGTGTAATATGGGGGCATCTGCCTGCGTACTGTGTAATATGGGGGCAGGGCCGTTTCTAGACAATTTGGCTCCCAGTGCGAGATTTAAAAATGCGCCCCCCCCCCTATTGCTCTAAAAAAAAAATTGTGCCCCCCCATATAGCCATAAAAAGAAAAAGCAGGCGCGCGCACGCTCCCGACAAGGGTGTGTGGCCTGATTAAAATGAGCGTGGTCTCATTAAAGTAGGCATGGCCTCATCTGATATCATCACACCCACCACAGGGGGGAAAAAATAAAAATAAAAAAGTCCCCTTTTTACACATTACAGCAGGCAAGTGTCCCCATATTACACAGCGCGGCAGGCAGGTGTCCCCATTTTACACAGCGCGGCAGGCAGGTGTCCCCATTTTACACAGTACGGTAGGCAGGTATCCCCATTTTACACAGTACGCAGGCAGGTGCCCCCATTTTCCAAAGTGCAGCAGGCAGGTATCCCCATTTTACACAGTGCGGCAGGCAGGTATCCCCATTTTACACAGCACGGCAGGCAGATATCCCCATTTTACACAGCACGGCAGGCAGATATCCCCATTTTACACAGCACGGCAGGCAGATATCCCCATTTTACACAGCACGGCAGGCAGATATCCCCATTTTACACAGCACGGCAGGCAGATATCCCCATTTTACACAGCACGGCAGGCAGATATCCCCATCTTAAACAGCACGGCAGGCAGATATCCCCATTTTACACAGCACGGCAGGCAGATGTCCCCATTTTACACAGTACGCAGGCAGATGCCCCCATATTACACAGTACGCAGGCAGGTGCCCCCATATTACACAGTACGCAGGCAGATGCCCCCATATTACACAGTACGCAGGCAGATGCCCCCATATTACACAGTACGCAGGCAGATGCCCCCATATTACACAGTACGCAGGCAGGTGCCCCCATATTACACAGTACGCAGGCAGGTGCCCCCATATTACACAGTACGCAGGCAGGTGCCCTCATATTACACAGTACGCAGGCAGGTGCCCTCATATTACACAGTACGCAGGCAGGTGCCCCCATATTACACAGTACGCAGGCAGGTGCCCCCATATTACACAGTACGCAGGCAGATGCCCCCATATTACACAGTACGCAGGCAGATGCCCCCATATTACACAGTACGCAGGCAGGTGCCCCCATATTACACAGTACACATGCAGGTGCCCCCATTTTACACAGTGCGGCAGGCAGGTATCCCCATAGGCAGGTGTCCCCATTTTACACAGTGCGGCAGCGGCAGGCAGGTTTCAAGTTGAGGGGAAGGAAGGGGGAGAGGGGGGGGAGAGAGAATACTTACGTCTTCCCGCTCTTCGGTCCCGCCGCCTCACGTCCCTCGCGCCGGCCGCCTCCTCCTTCATGCTTATCTCCTTCTCGCCTCTCCCGAGCGCTCCTGCTCGGGGGGCGCAGTTTCGCGGAATGACGAGCGCTCGGGAGAGGCGAGAAGGAGTAACAAAGTGCCGCGGCGGGCGCCCCGTGCGGTTGCACGGCTCGCCCGCCGCTAGAAACGGCACTGTATGGGGGCACCTGCCTGCGTACTGTGTAATATGGGGGCACCTGCCTGCGTACTGTGTAATATGAGGGCATCTGCCTGCGTACTGTGTAATATGGGGGCACCTGCCTGCGTACTGTGTAATATGGGGGCACCTGCCTGCGTACTGTGTAATATGGGGGCATCTGCCTGCGTACTGTGTAATATTGGGGCATCTGCCTGCGTACTGTGTAATATGGGGGCATCTGCCTGCGTACTGTGTAATATGGGGGCATCTGCCTGCGTACTGTGTAATATGGGGGCACCTGCCTGCGTACTGTGTAATATGGGGGCATCTGCCTGCGTACTGTGTAATATGGGGGCATCTGCCTGCGTACTGTGTAAAATGGGGATATCTGCCTGCCGTGCTGTGTAAAATGGGGATATCTGCCTGCCGTGCTGTGTAAAATGGGGATATCTGCCTGCCGTGCTGTGTAAAATGGGGATATCTGCCTGCCGTGCTGTGTAAAATGGGGATATCTGCCTGCCGTGCTGTGTAAAATGGGGATATCTGCCTGCCGTGCTGTGTAAAATGGGGATATCTGCCTGCCGTGCTTTGTAAAATGGGGTTATCTGCCTGCCGTGCTGTGTAAAATGGGGATACCTGCCTGCCGCACTGTGTAAAATGGGGATACCTGCCTGCTGCACTTTGGAAAATGGGGATACCTGCCTGCGTACTGTGTAAAATGGGGATACCTGCCTACCGTACTGTGTAAAATGGGGACACCTGCCTGCCGCGCTGTGTAAAATGGGGACACCTGCCTGCCGCGCTGTGTAATATGGGGACACTTGCCTGCTGTAATGTGTAAAAAGGGGACTTTTTTATTTTTATTTTTTTCCCCCTGTGGTGGGTGTGATGATATCAGATGAGGCCATGCCTACTTTAATGAGACCACGCCCATTTTAATCAGGCCACACACCCTTGTCGGGAGCGCGCGCTTTCTTTTTATGGCTATATGGGGGGGGGCACCATTTTTTTTTTTTAGAGCAATAGGGGGGGGGGGGGCGCATTTTTAAATCTCGCACTGGGAGCCAAATTGTCTGGAAACGGCCCTGATAACAACAATAATTCTTCCATGCTCATAAAGTAATCCAATTTGGATAACCAATCCTTACGTGTAGGAGGGATTGGGATTTCCACAATGCAGGAATCTCTGATCTTGCAGCATTGCTGAGGTGGCGTAAAAGAGTCTCTTGTAAGCAGAGACTAACATTGGGGAGTGGTCCAACAGCCAAAAAGCTGGAACAGTGGGGATCATTGTATTTAAAATACATTGCGATATTCTAATAACATTGTCCCAGAAAACAGTCAAACGGGGGCATTCCCACCATATGTGGAGCAATGTACCAACTGCAGAAGAACAGCACCAGCATGTATTGGAAAAAGAAGGGTACATGCATGAAGAAGCGAGGGACACCTATACCAACGCATTAATACTTTATACTCAGTCTCCATAATCTGAATACAAACAGAACTTGCATTTGCTTTAAGAAATATCGTTTCCCAATCCTTTTGGGGGAAAGCTAGACCTAGATCTCTTTCTAAGGCCAACGCTTAATCAGGAATAGTTGTAGAGTGCGAGCTTTGTAGTAACTTATAGAAAGTAAGTGGGTAGGAGGTTGAGGGGACATGCAAAGCCTTTCAAAAGGTGTCAAATCTCTGACCGCTAGTTTCAATCTATTATCTGTGTTCAGAAAGTGCCTAAATTGTAGATATTTCCAAAAAATATGTTGTGGGATATCCCATTTAATTTGGATCTCAGAATTTTGTCTAACACAAGATGAAGTCACCAGCTGCACAACCCTGATGAGACCCGCACCCGTCCATCTGGTAAAGTGAGAGAGAGGAAGACCATGGGGGAAGGTAGGATTAGCCAAAAAAGATGTCAGTGGACCAAATTCAGAGGAAATAAATTCAGAATGCCTCAAAAGTCTCCATAAGGTCAAAGTGGGGGTAATCGTCGGATGGGGAAAAGGAAGTTTAGGTACCCGGGGAAGCCAAGGGAATATCTCAGTGTGTTGTCGCATATAACTGCCTTCAATCACTACCCATTGTTTAATATCCCTATTCTTTGTCCAATCCAGGATCCTGCACAGAATGATAGCACAATAGTAAGTCTTAATATCGGTTAATTGGAGACCCCCAGAGGAAGAGGATCATGTGAGAACAGTGTGTTTAATTCTAGGTCTCTTATGTGACCAAATAAATTGTCTAATCAGGAGCTGGATGGATTTAAACCAAGATTCAGGGATTTGAATTGGCAGAGTTTGAAGGAGATAGAGTATTTTTGGGAGTGTATTCATTTTAACTACCATACAATCATACTCCCTAGCCAAGAGAATTGTTTAGCGTACCATCTGCTAAGGTCATTTCGGATAGTCCAAAGAAGGGTTAAGAAGTTGAGGTCTTGCGTAACCTCTAGACAAGTTATGGATGAAGAGTACCATGAGAACGGAAATGCCTGTATGAGGCCTACAATCGTAGAAGAAGGGGCCGAAATATTAAGGGCACTGGATTTTGAGAAATGTATTTTAAAATTCGACAATTTGCTAAAAGTCTCAAATTCATGCATTAACTATTATCAGGACTATTATTATTAAAAGCAGCCGGATAATAATGATTAGAAAGGGATGGAGTATGAGTAGCAATTTTAAAATGTGTCTCTTATAAGAGCAATGTCAATCTTATCTGACCAAAGGGATCTCAATAGTTTAAATCGTATTTGGAATGTTATGACCCAGAGTATTGAGCAAGGCTATTTTGAGTTTATCCAACATCATCAACATGACTAAGGAAGTGGTCTCTAGTATCAGTTCCCTGGATGAGAGTGGGGGACGGGGGGAAAGCAGAAAGGAAACAGGAAGAAAGTACAAAGAAATAGAACAGTAAAGAACAATCATTGAGGACAAAGAAAAACCCGCCATGGGAACAACAGCATAGGAAGTATACCGTTGCCCCAAGAGACAACAACATAACAAGCAGGTAGAGTAGCAAGGGAGTCATCGTCAGAAGGCACCTTGAAAAGGGAGATGCGAAACAACATTCTTAACATAGACATCTCAAAGAGGCAGATAATGTGTAACATACCACACTACAAAAACAAAGTAAATAGAGCCCACATATTAACAAACATAGGTGGTCATTCCGAGTTGATCGCTCGCTAGCAGTTTTTAACAGCCGTGAAAACGCTATGCCGTCACCCACTGGGAGTGTATTTTAGCTTAGCAGAAGTGCGAACGATTGTAACACAGAGCGGCTACAAAATAATTTTGTGCAGTTTCAGAGTAGCTTCAAACCTACTCAGTGCTTGCGATCACTTCAGACCATTCAGTTCCGGATTTGACGTCACAAACACCCCCTGCGTTCGCCCAGCCATGCCTGCATTTTTCCTGGCACGCCTGCGTTTTTCCGAACACTCCCTGAAAATGGTCAGTTGCCACCCAGAAACGCCCACTTCATATCAATCACTCTGCTGCAACCAGTGCGACTAAAAAGCATCGCTAGACCCTGTGTGAAACTACATCGTTCATTGTAATAGTACGTCGCACGTGCACATTGCGCCGCATACGCATGCGCAGAAGTGCCATTTTTAGCCTCATTGCTGCACAGCAAACGAATGCAGCTATCAAACAACTCGGAATGACCACCATAGTCAGATAGCAAGGTCGTATTGCCAGTTAGGGAATCTAATACCCATAAAAAAAGGGAAATTGAGACATCACAAGCATTGTAGGCATGCATTTTCAGCATTATAGCCAGTTACCATCCAGCTAGGGCAAACATTAAAACAGTGAAATGCAAACATATGTATATAATGTGTATCACAGCACACTATGGGTACAAAAGAAACAAAATCCACACAGGAGCAATTGTAGACAAACATCAAGGAAACAATTTTGTAGTCAAGAAAGTTTTGCTACCATTGAAGGCAACTGGAGTCCAGCAGAGAAAAGATAGCAGAAAATCACTGACAGTTCAGTCAGGTATTTCCAGTGTCAGAGAGAAGGGGTGTGTCTAGGGTCCTCTTCTTTGCTCCTTGTACCTTCTGCCAGGAAGGGCGACTAGTAGTGCGAATAGGCAGCTCAAACTGTGGAATGACACTTTCCCAATCTGGCAAATATATTTTTGGAAGTCCCAGGGTCAAGCAGAATGAGGCAAGCTCGGGATAATGATAGAGGACATGAAGCTTCCCGGACAGGGACACCTGAAGATTGAACGGGAATCCCCAGTGATACCGCAGTTGGCGTTTATGGAGGTCATCCATGAGAGGCTTCAGGATTTTGCGCTGTTGTAGGGTATACCAAGATAGGTCTTGATACATGTAAACCGCATATCCATTGAAATCTACGTCATCCAATTGTCGAACTTTGCGTGATTTCCTCCTTTTCAGTGAAATAGTGAAGGCGACCAATGACATCACGGGGCTTGTCAGTGGAGAGTCCTCTAGGTTTAAGACTTCGAGGTGCTCTATCAAAAGTAATCGTATCATTCGGACCATTTCCCAAGGTGTCGTTTAACAATTTGGTAAGGGCATCTGTCAAGCTGGACTGCAGGACAACTTCAGGTAGCCCCTTACGCGGATGTATTCCATCTTCCCCTATTATCGAAATCCATCATCCTAGAATGTAATGCCCAAATTTCTGCAGACTGAGCAGAAGTGACATCTTTAAAAGAGCTGAAGAGGGCGTCCGAGGACTCCTGACCTTCCTCCAGTGTAACAATTCGGTCTGAGAGTTGGGAGATGTCTCCCGTAATAGATGTAAGTTCACATTGAATGGTGCGCTGGAGGTCCTGCTTAGTTGGGAGGGACTTTATGAAGGTCAAGATCTCTTTAAGCTCATTACCACTGTCATCGGCCACAGGAAATGGTTCAACAGCCGACAGAGAGTTCGGAGATGTAGATGGAGCAGACGAAGGGCTAGAAGCAGGGTGCTCCTGAGTGTGCCGAGAGGGGGTAGGCTGAAGAAACGGCCTCATGTCTGATTGAGATAGAACGTCCTGTGAGTGAGGTATATTATTCTTGTGGGAGGATCTCTTGTTTCTGACCATAGTAATGAAGCAGAGCAATGAAGGGCAGATGACAGACAAAAAAGGTATCAGTCAAAGGCAAGATGTTATTCCAAGAGATGCCTAGTGAGCAACGACTCCCATTAGCCTGGTGCTACTGAGCCATCACATGACAGGACACAATGCCCCCAGCTGTGGCCAGAGTCAAGCACATGTCATCCCAGCAGATTGAATAGGTATGTGCAAGAGATAGGTTATACCAGATTCAGACACTTGATGGGGTCAGTGTCACCACCAGGAGGTGTTGGGATTTGGACACCAGAAGCACAGGATAAAGTAGCTTAACTTTGGAGAGAACAATTATTAGTGACAGTCCTCCGGCACATGCTCTATAAAATTAATTGTGGGTTTGTTAGTTTCCAGGGCACTATGACTATGCATCTTTTGGAGCAAAGAAGTGGCAATACTATTGGCTAACTGAAAATGACAGTGAAAAGTACCATACAGAGTCACAGCAAAGTAAAAAAAAAATCATTGCAATCAGTGACATCTTTATGTCACTGCAGGCGCACATGGCTTGACTGAATGGTTGTCTTGGCCTATTGATATCATTAGTGTAGCATACCCTTCAACTTGGGTGAAATTTCAGATGTTTTCACTTCTTAAAACAATTTAGAATTCTATTGCTATCAATATTATGCTGGAGATATTTTTTACAATACAAGTCTCATTTATTGCACACTACAACTTGTGCAGTGCACATGATCCTTTTAATTTCAGCAGTGATGGGCAGCAGTGATGCAGTGAGAAAATGCCTTACAAATGAATGGTGGTCTCCAGGGGTGCTTTATAAAATGATCACTTATATGAAGAGCTGTCTTTAGATGTAAACAAGCAGGTATATATTTGGCTAACAGCAAACAGTGAAAGTCGCAGGTGCACACTCATACACACCTTATTATTATTATTATTATTATTGTTATTATTATTATTATTATTATTAATAATATAACTTTTTAATTATTATTATGTACTTTATTTTCATTGTTGCACTTTGATAGCATTGCGGTGGTGGGGGTTGGGTGCTGGCTATTGTTTTGCCCTCTAGGTCCCTTCTTCAAACCAAAACCAGCATGAACCATTCCTTAACACACTGTTCAAAAAGCCAAGATTTGTTAGTCATTTAGGCATTATGCAAATCTGTGAAATCATAAGTCTCATATTAGGGTGGGGAAAAAGCTGCCTATGAATTCAACCGTGAAGTAAAGTCAAATTCTCAGCAAGTACAGTAATACCTCATTTTATTATATACTGGCCATATTACCTGACTGAATGGTGGGATTGAGGTGCTTCAGGGATGCTCTTTGAAATCATCACTGAACAGTCCAAGTGTCAGCACAGAAAAAGGTCTTTTTGCATTGAGCCGACTGCGCATCTTTTGTCCAACTGAAAATGGCAGTGAAAAGTACCATACAGAGTCACAGCAAAGTAAAACAAGTCAATACAATCATTACCTGCTTATTTGCATCAAAAGACGCACAGTCAGCTTTTCATACAAGCAGACGTTTTTCTGTCCTAAGACTAAATGATTATTTCATAGAACACCTCTCGAGCAAATCTTTCATTTGCAAGGCATGCTACAGATGTTTGTCCATATGAGGCCCCAGTAGTCCCTCAGCCAGTACTGGTGTTCTTTTTTTGCATAGTTTATATGTTTAGGGAAATGAGAAACCCCATGCCAGTTGCTGTTGACAGCGCACCATAATTTTATTTTATTTTATGCTACAGACATATTTTGTTTAATCTTTTTTGCGGGAGGCAAAATGTCACAGAGCTGCCGTGATGTGCACAGTGTGACCTCCCACAGCCATCAACTCTCCAATTGATTTTCCACTACTAGTTAAGAGTAGTGGGAGCCTACAGTAGGTTCCCCCTACCCACACTGGAATAGGCTCCCGCTACCCACGCTGAAGGACCTCCACCAGCTGCAATATACATGTGGGTAGTGGGAGCATCCCTCCTACTACATTCTCTGTCTCTCTGCTGTTTACTGTATTGGTAGTGGGAGCATGTGTATGTAGCGGGGAGCTACCAGACACTGTGCCATGGCATATAGCATCACAGGCAACAATGTATGTGGACACATCTATATAATTGCATCACTGTTGCTCATCACCGCCAAAATTGCAAAGACTATGTGCATGGCACAAGTGGCAGTGTGTAATACTTGCTGATGTAAAAAATATATCCATCATAACATTACATGCTATATTATACTGCACATTTGAGATGGAAATAAAAAAGAATCTAAAAATAAAAGTAGTTCTTGCATTGCAAGAATCATTTAACTTTACATTGGAGACTTCCCGCATGTGCTATAATGGATCATTAGATCGAAAGTGTCTAGGTCGACAATGTTTAGGTTGACCACTATAGGTTGACAGTCACTAGGTCGACAGGGTTGGAAGGTCGACAGGGTTTCTAGTTTGACATGTGCTAGGTCGACAGGTCAAAAGGGCGACAAGAGGTTTTGGGGGGTTTTTTTTGGGAGTTGGTTTCTTCGTAGAGTTATCGGGAACCCCAATTTGTGCACCTTGTCCCCTTGCATGGCTCGCTTCACTCGCCATGCTTCGGGCAAGGTGCCTCGCTTTGCTCGGCACAGATTACCATTCCAATCATAGTCCATGTGGATCATTAAGTATGAAAAAGTACAAAAAAAGAAAAAAAATGTGAAAAACTCATGACGACCTTTTGACCGGTCGACCTAGCACATGTCGACCTAGAAACCCTGTCGACCTTCCAACCCTGTCGACCTAGTGGCTGTCGACCTATAGTGGTCGACCTAAACATTGTCGAGCTAGACCAGAGCTGGCCAAACCAGTCCTCGAGATCTACCAACAGTTCACATTTTCCAGACCTCCTAGCTGGTGCACAGGTGTAGTAATTACTAATTAAGATGTGCTGCATTCATTCCTAACTGACAATTCTACAGATATCCAGGAGGCCTGGAAAACATGAACTGTTGGTAGATCTCGATGACCGGTTTGGCCAGCCCTGACCTAGACACTGTCGATCTTCAGACCGGATCCTGTGCTATAGTGGTTTTCAAAAGTGACACCTGGTGGATGAACATCAGTATTTCACTTGCCAGAAACTTAATTCTTTACACTGCGACAGGATGCTGCATACATAATGTGACTAGAGTATCCCACTACATGCCTTACGGATGAATGATGAATGTGGCTACATCTGTATACAGTATTTGTAAATTGTTGGTTATCGTTACCACAAACACACAAAGAATGCTTATTCTACCTACATATTTCATCATCAGTCGTGTTTATCCTACCCAATTACTTCACTGACTTATGGGCAGAAAGGTAGCATGGTGGTGTGATGGGTCCTTCTGTTTTCTAACATAAGCTTGGAATAGGACTCAACAATCAGTTATAGATAACTATGTTGAAAATAATGCTGTTATTCTCACCTAATACATCCCATGTGCATAAAGTATATATGTACAGTCTATTCTGATGGCAAGAATAGAAAGTCAGATGGGTGTCATGTGCAAAACTTAGGGGGACATTTACTAAGCAGTGATAAGAGCGGAGAAGTGAGCCAGTGGAGAAGTTGCCCCATAAACCAATCAGCAGCTCTATATAATTTTATAGTATGCAAATTATAGATGTTACTTCAGTGCTGATTGGTTGCCATGGGCTACTTCTCCACTGGCTCACTTCTCCGCTTTTATCCCTGCTTAGTAAATATCCCCCTTAGACCCAATTCTAATGGCATTCATTCAAACTGGGGAATTTTAACAGAGGAGGGGACCCCTGTGCAGACTCCGGATGGGGCACCTCCTCTGCACGGCATTGTGCAGGAATCTACTGCTCCCGTCATGTTCTGGAGACAAATTTCACTACTGCTCATGCACGGTAGTCATTTTGACTGTGATTTTTGCCGCAGCTGCATCGCCCGGCGCGGGACTCCGGAGGCTCCCCCTGGACCTAGGGGTCCATGTGCACTACACACATTGCACCCATCATTGAAACGCCAATGCATTCAAATGCAGTCTTCATGTGAAGAGGCTGTCTCTGTTCTGGAAGCCTGTATATGATTCAATCACCATTGTGGTAGTCAGTACACAGTGTATAGGTCTTTACTTCCCTTGTTGCTGATGCATTCTAGATAAGCCAAAGTGTACAACTGTACATTGTTAACTGATGGTATATTACTTTTGCTTTTTCTGCAGTGAATTATTTTTATTTGCTGCCAGACATTATTAACTGAAGCCTCAGCCATAGTACTACATAATGCCACATTTCAATGACTGCTCATGCATGCAGTAGACTATTTATGTGCAACACCAAAAGTAAATCAGAAAACCACAAGAGTTGTGTCTGCCTGTTTCATATACTGTACATCCGCCCTCCTCGGCATGCTTGTTGGGACAACCTGGGATCTACTGTTTCCATAGCCATAAAGTATACTGGTTCTGACCACTGGATTTAAAAGAGCAATGATATGAAATACAAAACGAGGCACAATATGCATCTAATATTGTTTTCTTTTTAAATACCATTACCATAACTGCCAAAAAGTGGTGGCTCTGAAAAGCCTCCACTTATCAAACATAACCCTAACAGCCATTCACACTGATTGCCTAAGTATAGTAGTCTGCCTTTCTTCCCATGAGAGAATGAATACACATCCAATGGATTGATGTGCTCCCTCATGCATTACAATGCTAATTTCTCCTACACTTTTTTTCACAGCACTGCAAGAGGTAAGTGCTTATCAGGACTTGTGCTGTTAATCAGTTTTAAAGTTTACACAATCGAGTTTGCTTTCTCAAAAAGTATACAGTGGTGGGTAGACTGAGGAGGGTCTGCCGAGGTTCTGAATCACGGCGCCCTAGAGGACAGATTTTTTTTTTCCTGGCACCCCTAGACCAAAAGTTTCTTACTGAGAAATTTAGAAAGAAATATTAAATTAAGTTAATTGGGATTATATGTTATCCTTAGGTTCAATTGTGTGGCGAGGGACAAGATTTGCTTCTGTTTGTCGACATTTGTTATGATTCGCAAGCCAACAGCACTGGTTTTGCCTATTACATTGACCACAAATAATTAAAATTTGTCCTGGACCACCAACCCAGGGCACCCCTGCAAGTGTCCTGAGGCACCACAGTGTGCCGCGGCACACAATTTGAGAACCACTCTCTCAAAACATACATGGGCTAGGATTTTGATTACAAAGCTTAAGCTTTGCTTTCAAACTTTGATGTTCTTTCAGATATTCCAATATCTTATCAGTGATACCTGGTTTAAATGCCTCACATACAGTAGGTACCCCACAATGTGCCTTATCTCTTTTATAATGTTAAAGCAAAAATAAATTGTATCCCTGCAGCTTGACTCACTAATACCTGTCTTATAGTTTTGACTATTAGTACAAAGTCAGCATAATAAAATCATCCATGTACAGTAAGTGGGGAAAATATATTCCAGAGCAACTTTTTTGTAATGCAATTAGAATTTAATTGACTTGACTAATAATCTATCCATTAATAGACTATGTATCTAGGTGGAAACTACTTGATTTATAGTTGTACTGTTTAAAATAATGCTGAATAAGAAATATTTTATAGTTGATTAGGTTACTAACCAATTTAGTTTGTCAGCATAAATTATTACTATTAATGATTAGGGGAAAATGCCACATACTGTATAATAGCTGTTTAGCAATACTATAAAGCTCTTTAATGAAAAGCTCAATATGCTTCAACTTTTGTTAAATTTTACAAATGGAAAATGTGACTTTGAAATACTCTATGTTGTGTAATGTGGCTTTTCTAAAAAAATATGTTTTCATTTTTAAACTTACAAATTCTTACACAGTATTTTGGCTGCATTTATATTTAGTACAAACATACTTATTTTTCTTTCTTTTTTTTCCACCTCCCTTTGTGGCTTCATTGTAAATGTGCTTAGGTTCATTATTCCGCATTCATTTACTTAGGTCCTTTAGTGTAGTATGTTTCAAATACAACAGGTGGGAGTACAGTATGTAGCTCTCAGTCTATGTGTGGTGTGAACAAAGTGGTATCTTATGGTATAACTTGCTTTTGAATAAGTAAGCAGTGTTGTTTCAGATGCTACTAACACTTTATTTTAAGGTTGTAATTATGTTGTACACAGATGCAATTGTAAATAGTTATAGTACTAGCAGGAATAATGCACAGTACATACGGTAGTGAAGATCAGAAATGGCAGAGATAGTTCACAGTTTATGGCTGCAGATCAATTTCCTTATTTATCTACAGTACACAATGGTAGTGAATTCCTTCTTATTTGACAGTCTGTTTAATGGTAGTCCATATGGCAGAGTTGTTGATATGTGGTGGGGGGTCTTGTGCTTAAGGCAGAGCCGGATTAAGGGGTAAGTATCCTGGGCCCCCTTTCCAAAAGCGCCCCCTGCCATGCCACAGATAGGATTAAGGGGTAAGTATCCTGGGCCCCCTTTCCAAAAGCGCCCCCTGCCATGTCACAGATAGGATCTCCCAGCTCCAGATGCCACTGCACTTGCAAACGCCACTGGTAGCAGACGGCACAAACAGGACCTCTCAGGTGTCCAATAATGTATGACTTAAGCAGCAGCCTGTAACTCAGTCATTGACTGGGCGTGCAGACTGCAGGGAAGGAGGAGGGATTCCTAGCAGCCTGGAACCAGTGGAGTGTTTGGTGGCCATGTGCTGCTTGTGCTTTGAGGCTGTGTTACTCTCCTATTGTCAGCAGAGCCAAAAATACTAATGCTGGAAGTGATTGTATATATAAAGATGGAGCCATGCTAATCGTGGCTTTGTCTGTGCCTGGGCGTGCCCCAATCACTAGAATGGGAGCGATTCTGTGCGCTCCCGATATGACTAGGCGGACTGATCACCTAGTCACGCCAGGAGTGCTGGTGTGCGATGGAGCCGCACTAGATGAGTGCGGCTCCACCTGTACAGTATATACATAAATATATATATATATAGGAACTGTGATTCAATAAATACACTAAGATTTTTTCAAAGCCCTGGAGTGACGCTGCAATTTGTTTTAGTGTTACCTGATTCGGAGCGGAGGGCACCCAGGCAATTGCTGATAAGGACCAGGAGTGCCGGGCACCAGAAACCATTTATATATATATACATCTATATATATATATATATCTATACTAGCCGGTTGTAAATATAAATTAGTGTTAAAAATTTTGGATATCTATAGAGATGTGAATTTGAGATGTATTAATGTAAGTAAATGTTAATTTATGGTTCTTGGCATTACCCGAGGAGCACCCGTAACAGTGACAGGACCATTTTTATAATTTATTAAGTTCTACACACTGGAGGTGTGATCCAATGATCCAATTGCCCGTTCTTCGTTATCGTTCATGCAACGCAAGCCACACATCGGTAATGATGTCATTATGTCAATCCCCTTTTCATCCCCTTAGAAGAGGTTTATTAAAATTTTAATTACGTAGTTTTCCTATTTCCCACCTGCAGTATACCTAGGTTAAATTTCATCTTCCAAACATATCGGGAAGTAAGAGAATTAGTGATGAGTCAGCCAGTTAGTCCGTGAGTTAAAGGTTTCGCATTTATATATTTTACCACCATTGTGTAGACAAATAAGGAAATTAATCTGCAGCCGTAAACTGTGAACTACTGTATCTCTGCTATTTCTGATATTCACTATTGTATGTGCTGTGCATTATTCTTGCTATCACTATAACTGTTTACAATTGCATCTGTGTATAACATACAGTGCATCCAGAAAGTATACACAGTGCTTCACTTTTTTCACATTTTGTTATGTTACAGCCTTATTCCAAAATGGAATAAATTAATTTTTTCCCTCAAAATTCTACACACAATACCCCATAATGACAACGTGAAAAAAGTTTTTTGAGATTTCTGCAAATTTATTAAAAATAAAAAACTAAGAAATCACATGTACATAAGTATTCACAGCCTTTGCTCAATACTTTGTTGATGCAAATTTGGCAGCAATTACAGCTTTAAGTATTTTTGAATATGATGCCACAAGCTTGGCACACCTGTCTTTCGGCAGTTTTGCCCATTCCTCTTTGCAGCACCTCTCAAGTTCCATCAGATTGGATGGGAAGCATCGGTATACAGCATTTTTCAGATCTCTCCAGAGATGTTCAATCTGATTCAAGTCTGGGCTCTGGCTGGGCCACTCAAGGACATTCACAGAGTTGTCCTGAAGCCACTCCTTTGATATCTTGGCTGTGTGCTTAGGGTCGTTGTCCTGCTGAAAGATGAACCGTCTGAGGTCAAGAGCACTCTGGAGTAAGTTTTCATCCAGGATGTCTCTGTACATTGCTCCATTCATCTTTCCCTCTATCCTGACTAGTCTCCCAGTTCCTGCCACTGAAAAACATCCCCACAGCATGATGCTTCCACCACCATACTTCACTGTAGGCATGGTATTGGCCTGGTGATGAGCGGTGCCTGGTTTCCTCCAAACATGGTGCCTGGCATTCACACCAAAGAGTTCAATCTTTGTATCATCAGACCAGAGAATTTTGTTTCTCATGGTCTAAGAGTCCTTCAGGTGCATTTTGGCTGCCTACCAAGTGCTTTTTACTAAGGAGTGGCTTCCGTCTGGCCACTCTACCATACAGGCCTGATTGGTGGATTGCTGCAGAGATGGTTGTCCTTCTGGAAGGTTCTCCTCTCTCCACAGAGGAATGGTCACTCTGACAGAGTGACCATCGGGTTCTTGGTCACCCCCTGACTAGGGCCCTTCTCCCCCAATCGCTCAGCCAGCTCTAGAAAGAGTCCTGGTGGTACCGATCTTCTTCCATTAATGGATGATGGAGGCCACTGTGCTCATTGGGACCTTCAAAGCTGCAGATATTTTTCTGTACCCTTCCCCAGATTTGTACCTCAAGACAATCCTGTCTCGGAGGTCTACAGACAATTCCTTTGACTTCATGCTTGGTTTGTGCTCAGACATGCACTGTCAAGTGTGGGACCTTATATAGATAGGTGTGTGCCTTTCCAAATCTTGCCCAATCAACTGAATTTACAACAGGTGGACTCCAATTAAACTGTAGGAACATCTCAAGGATGATCAGTGGCAACAGGATGCACAAGAGCTCAATATTGAGCTTCATGGCAAACACTGTGAATATATATGTACATGTGATTTCTTAGTGTTTTATTTTTAATAAATTTGCAAAAATCTAAAAAAAAACTTTTTCACTTTCATTATGGAGCATTGTGTGTAGAATTTTGAGGGATACAATGAATGTATTCCATTTTGGAATAATGCTGAAACATAACAAAATGTGGAAAAAGTGAAGCTCTGTGAATATTTTCCAGGTGCACTGTAACTACAACCTTAAAATATAATGTGTTAGTAGCATCAGAAACAACACTCTTTACTTATTCAAACAGAATTTATACCATAAGATACTGCTTTGTTCACACCACACACATAGGGGGTAATTCTGAGTTGATCGCAGAGGCAAATTTGTTTGCAATTGGGCAAAACCATGTGCACTGCAGGGGGGGGGCAGATGTAACATGTGCAGAGAGAGTTAGCTGTGTGCGGTTTATTTTGTTTCTGTGCAGGGTAAATACTGGCTGCTTTATTTTTACACTGCAATTTAGATTTCAGTTTGAACACACCACACCCAAATCTAACTCTTTCTGCACATGTTATATCTGCCCCCCTGCAGTGTAGATGGTTTTGCCCAACTGCTAAAAAATTACCTGCTGCGATCAACTTGGAATTACCCCCATAGTCTGAGTGCTACATGTTCCCACCTGTAAATCAACAAAGAAGTGAGGCCTGGTATCCTTGTTTATATAAGCAGCACAGTCAACACTCAAAACACATAAGGACTTGGTGTGCAAGGTAAACACATCCTGTACTATATTTGAAATATAGACTGTTGTTTAACCTTTTAAAGCCCATCGATGATATGTCCATATGATAGTCCATAGTCAATATGATCATACAATATTTTTTTGTCTGTGCCTATGCATCCAAGAACAAAATTTGAATTAAGATTTGTTATTGATTTATTTCTTTAATTACTTTCTCTTGGCATCTATGTATTAATTCTATAAGGGTTTTTTTTTACTATGAGACCTATTTTGAGAGAACAGATGAGGGTTTATATATGATTGAGTTATCAAATAAAGGTCTTACAGTGTAGATGTGCCAGTTGAAGAAAAAAATGAGATTGGCGCAACGGTTCAAGTTCCATAAAGTGGAGAGAAGCATGTGCAAGCAAGTTTACATTTGTTGCTTGATATGAGTTTATTCTTTATAAAAAAAAACTAACCGTTGATTTCGATGGGTTTCAACTAGTCTAATTTAAATGAATGTCTTTTTATATGGACATTAATATGTCCAATGATGATGATAATAATATTTAAATAATAATAATAATAATAATAATAATAATAATAATAGTTAAACTAGGAAACAAAAAGGATTCTTTCCTTTCTTCCTTTTTATTGTAATTAGTACAACTCCACAACTTCAGATATAGACAATTCACTTTTTATGAGTTCTGCCAGATCTGGAACTTGCAGAAAGTGATCATTAAAATGTTATTAAATAGTATTCAAAACAACTAGTGCTATGGTAACATTATTACGATAGTTTTTAGAGTTATCTAACATTAAGGAATAAAGGATTATTAGTCCCTAAATGGAGAGTGGCAGTTTTAAATGTTTACCTACAGTAATTTCCTATTTGGTCACAAGTCAAACATTTTGATTGCAGAATTTGTCCTTCATTTTACCCAAATTTAAAAATACATTTAGAAATGCTATTCTGCAGAATGTCAAAATTAAAATGAAGCCAAAACATTATATTGCTGGAAAATCTGTAAAATGGCATATGCTGCTGCACAATTTTATTTGTGCAACATTTTGCAGCAACTTTGCTAATTTCCATAAGTAAGTAACATTTATACATAGTTAGAGTGTCTGGAAGGCAAGACTTGTTGCATCCAAATTTATTTTTCTCAAGTTAACAAAAAAACTTTTTTCTTTCATTTCACCAGGATTTTGGTATATACAGTAATATATTTTTCTATATACTGTATACCATCATTTTGTTTGAGTCAGCAGAGGTATCCACATAAATTATATCCCAGCCAGTAGATGTTCCCAAATCATAATATACAAGTAAGCAGAAGCACCCAGTTTCTACTACCTCACAGAAATACCCATATGATAATACTGTAAGATGTCATGAGCAGGGTCCTCTTCCTTCATGTGCTTTTTCTCACTTAAACCATCATCATCATCATCATCATCATCATCATCATCATCCCACTACCAACAACAGCACCAAACCTTTGGGTGTGGCTGTCCTGCTGCATATTTGGCTACTATGAGGTATGTTGGTGTTGTTATAAGATGGTGCTACTAGTGTGGGGTTCCACCAAACTAAAGATGGTTCATGATCAGAATCCTACAGTATTTTATGATTTTAACCCCACAATGTAAATCCTTAGGGTGTATATTAAAAGGATGTACCCCACTGTAAAATATTTTCACTTCTTAGAAATACAGATAGGTCCTCCGTTATCTTGACTAGTTTTCTGTGCCTAGTCACAACATGATTTATTAGCATAAACCCTTCATCTATTGTTCTCAGCTGCAATACAATACAGAGAACAATACAGCAGGGGATTCCGTCATTACAGCAGGGGATTAAGTCTGACTGGCCAGTCTCAGTTAATCCTAATAAAGGTCAAGATAAATGAGGACCCATCTGTATAACAATAAAAAAAATTTATATGCAATATGGTAAATTGATAGCAATATTAGTGTGCGAACGTGGGAGTAGATACAGTTCTTACACACCAATGTTCAAAGAAGAAAGACTTCTTTCCAATTCTAATCTTCACTAGGAGACCATCTTATAAGTCAAGTACAGTATGTATAGAAATAAAAAGAAAAAGAATCCTGATAGTGTAGCAAGTTTCTGTGTTTGTTTCTCTCTTTTTGTTTCTATACAGTTTTGGCTCTGTGGACCCCTTGTGGCAACATATAAATAACTAATAATAATAACAATAACAACAACAGTTAATATTGATTAAACAAAAATCCTGATTATATACTAGCCCAAACAGGGCTAGTATATAATCAATACCGTAACATCAACTCAGCAGGTCTACAATGCCTCAGTGGTCCACAGGGCTGATTGATGAGAAGGTATTAAAGACTGCTGAAAAGAACCAATGGAGTGTGCCTAGCTCTCATGCTTGCTGATCTCTCTCTCTCATGCTTGCTGCTCAACTAATTTTACTTTCTCCCTACACGGAATCTGCCTCCCCTTCTGAAAAGTTCTACACTGGCTACCTAATTCCCTTAGAGTCCAGTTCAACCTTCTCACCCAAACTTATAAAGTCCTTAATAACTCCTCTCCAACCTACATCTCCCACCTCATCTCTGTTCACATTCTTTCCCATTCTCCAGCTGCCATCTCACCTCTACTCTGGTTACTTACTCTTTTGTGCGCCTCTGAGATTTATCCCACTGCTTCTGAATGATTTCCCTTGCCTAGTCCTTCATTAGTCCACTCACTCTAGCATTATGTGATCCTTGAAGATATACCTTCACCCTCCAACTGTTAGTAACTCACTTTAGAATCTTTTAAACAGGGCCATCTGCCCTCTTGTTCCATCCCTTGGCCCATCCTTCCCCCAGTGTCCTAAGTGTTTTGTTTCATTATTCCTTCAGTGACTCTGAAAATGATTGCTTGCCCATGTTATGAGTACAGAATTATTAACAGATGTATTGCGTTCTCCTGTAACTCACCACTTTCTGTGTCTATCTGTTGTGTATTGCCTTAAATTTTCCCATATAGCCTCCTTATCATTCCTAATTGTTGTTTTATAGCAATATCTGTATTTATGCTTTGTTCAGTTCAATGTTTGGCAATATATTTATGCTGTTTACCTTTTTCACTTCTAATGTATGTTAAGACTTGTATGATGCTAAATACACTTTATGGTATCTAACACTTCAAAGATAATAATAACAATAATAATAATAATAATAATAATAATAATAATAATAACTTGACAATAATACAGTGGTCACAATAATTTCGAGGGCCACCTCCAGGTCAGTAGGCACATTAGTGAGAATGAGAACCAGTAACTGGCTCTTCTAATATGGGAAGCAAAAGTGGATTACTTCAAATTACTCAATAAAAAAAAACCCTAAATAATCAAGATTAGATTTGGTCCATATTAATAAAAACATTTTTTCCTTATTGAAATCTATGCAATAATACAAAACTGAATCCACATTTTAAAACAATCAAACCCATAAATATAGTGTTAAAATCATTTATCAACTTTGACCTCTTGTAGAGATATACAGTATATGTGTTTTTTATAACATTGCGGTTACTAATAATCATCATCATTTTTATAAATAGGGACACATTGTTATTATGGTATGATTTTTATTAACTTAAAAATTAAAATAAAATATGTTGACATGAAATAAGCTGTGAAAAACAGGAGATTTTGAATAAAACTGCATAAAACATTATTTGACACTGACTGCAGAAAATCATCTATAAAGTTAAGCAGTGTCATTTAAGCTCATATTAAAGTTGGCTCTATGGAGTATATGTACTAAGATTCATGTTTGGTCAAGATGAAACATCATCAGCTTCACTCAAACATGCTCATATTTTCAAAAACCAAACACATTAATTTACTAACAGTCGTATTTTGTCTGTTTCATGTTTTCTGATGGTGTATGCAATTAAGTATTCTCGGTCGTCTACTCTTGAAACACGCCTGTAAGTTCAAACAGGATCCGGTCCCATTCCAACATTCAGGATGGCAGCAGTCGGAATACCCAGGGCCGGATTAACAATGTGGCAGGTGGAGCTGCAGCTCCAGGCCTTTCCGATGAAACTAGGCCCAGAAGATCCTCTGCAGTGCAGTGTTGACAGGAAAAAAGGGGTTTCCTGTCACCACTGTGCCCACCAGCACAGCACATGATCCTCCTGGCTGCCCTAAGCATTGTTCACACATACCCCCAGTTCCTGGCCGACAATCACTGGAGCTGTCTGAAGCTCTGCCCCTGGTCATGCTAAGCTCCGCCCCCAGCCAACCGAGTATTTGCAACCAGGGTGCGACACTCCTGGCCACATGACTCCTCACCCACTGGCCACATTAAGCCCCACCCCTTGGCAGCTCTAACCTCCACCCCCAGCCATCAGATGTTTTGCATCTAGTGTGTGACACTCCTGGCTGCACTAGGCCCCACCCCCTGTCCATGCTAGGCCCCACTCCTGGGCATCTTATACAATGCAATCAGTGTGAGACCCTCCTGGTCATGCTAGGCCCTGCCCCCTGGCCGATATAAACCCTACCCCTTGGCAGCACTAACCTCTGTCCCTGGGCATGCGATGCTTTGTCACCAGTGTGGGAGCCTCCTGGTGCACTAAGCTCCGCTCCTTTGAAGCTGAGTCATTTGAAGCAGTGTCATTTGTGTGGGAGTACCCTGGTTGCAGTTACCTCCACCCACAGTCATCAAAACTATCTGTGTCACCAGTGTGGACCTCCCTGGTTTCACTCAACTCCTTCCCCGGTCGTGATAAACCCCACTCCTCCTGATCACCTGAAAATGTGTCACCAGGTGTGCGTGCCCCCTGGTTGCTCTAAGCTCTGCCCCCCATCCATCCGAAGGACTTATGGTCTGGTGTGACTACACCAGAACATCTCAGTACCTAGATACCCTGAAGCCTGGACAATTACAGCATTGTAACCTAGGATTGGTGAGTGGGACAGCTGATTTTTCCCTACTTGGTTGTTTTCCCTGAAGTTGTCTGTAAAGCAGCATACAGATGTGTCCCTTTTTGTCCTTGCTGTAATTTGTATGCATTGCAGTAAGCACAGTGCAGTATAGCGGGGCGCGTGCAATTGCACACTCCTGCTGTGTACATGCACCCGCCTCACATTCACTGCATTCGCATTGTGGTCCCACTACAGCACACTGCTAAAAGCAGCAAGGCTGTGGCAGCACAAATCTGTATGGTGATTTAAGAACATCAGGGCCTGATTCAGAGATGTATGTAATACCTGATTATTTCTGTTTGTGGGTCTGCACACATGCTGTGTGTGTTGCCACTGCACAGATTGACTTTGTGTGTGCTGGTGCAGTGTGGTGTAACCCAGTGTGTGCTTCCACTAAATGAATTTGCCCTGTGTGTGCTGTCACTGTATGTTGTAACCCTTTGTGTGCTGGAGCAGTATAGTGTAAACCAGTATGTGCTTGAGCATTGTGGTGTAACCCTTTGTTCTGCCACTGTATGGTGTGTGCAGTGCAGTGTAACTCTGTGTGTGAGCCATATGGTGTAACTCCGTGTGTGCTGGTGCAGTGCGGTGTAAAACTGCGTGTGCTTGAGCAGTACAGTGTAACCCTGTGTGTGCTGGTGCAGTGGCCACAGGTCTCAGTAGATAGATAGATAGATAGATAGATAGATAGATAGATAGATAGATAGATAGATAGATAGATAGATACATAGATACATAGATAGATAGATACCCAGGGCCGGAATAACAATGATAGATAGATAGATAGATAGATAGATAGATAGATAGATAGATAGATAGATAGATAGATAGATAGTTAGATACAGTGCTCGAGGTGGGCTGATATATACTGCTATGGCATACTGAGCCATTGGTGTTTCTATAATGGGTGCAATGTGTGTGGTGCACATGGGCCCCTGGGTCCAGGGGGGCCCACACCACACACACTGCACCCATTTTATTACTTACCTTTCCGGAGTCCAGCATCGGGTGCTGTGATCGCGGCAGAAATCGCTGCCACATAGCCAAATTGGTTACTGGATCATGGTGGGCACCAAGTTTACGGAGACCTGCGCATGCGCAGTAGACTCCGGCACAATGCTGTAGTCTACAGCACTGTACAGAGAGTGGGCCCACCCGGAGGTGCACATGGGCCCTCTCCTCTGTTGAAATGCCTTTGCTTCGAGCGCTAACTGCTGAAGACCCCCGCCGCCGCCATCATTAAGGATTTGGCGCTATCTAAGCACCAGTTGGAGCTCTTGAACCGTCAGCAGCGTGGCCGCTCCTGATTGGCTGCTGGTCCGTGGCAGACTTGAAATGATAGGTGGACTTGATGCGTGGGCCTTCACAACCAGAGCCACACTGAAGGCCACAGCAGCCTGCCGCCTTCTCTGCCGCACCGCTAACGATGACCACAGCCTCCTCCTTACCACCACTGCTGCTGACCACAGCCTCCTCCTCCTCCATACCGCCTACTCCTCTCCACCACTGACCACAGCCCATAGCTGCCACCTCCACACTGCTGCCAATTAGATAATATTAACCCTGCTGCCTTTCTTGCTGTCCCTCTCTCTGTCTCTTTTTCCCTCTGTCACTCTCCCTCTCCCTATGTCCTCTGTCACTCTCCCTGTCCCTCTGTAAGTCTCTATGTCCTTGCTATCACTCTCCCGTCCCTCTGTAACTCTCCCTGTCCCTCTGTCAATCTCCCTGTCACCTTGTCACTCTTTCTGTACCTACTGTATGTCCCTGCTGTCACTATCTCTCTCCTGCTGTCACTCTCCCTGTCCCTATGTCCCTGCTGTCACTCTCCTTGTCCCTATGTTCCTGCTTTTACTCTCTCCATGCCTGCTGTCACTCTCCCGGTCCTTATGTCCCTGCTTTCACTCTCCCTGTCCCCTTGTCACTCTTTCTGTCCCTATGTCCCTGCTGTCACTCTCTCTCTCTCCTGCTGTCACTCTCACTGTCCCTATGTCCCTGCTGTCACTCTCTCTGTTTCTATGTCCCTGCTGTCACTCTCTCAGTTCCTGTTTTCACTCTCCCTGTCCCCTTGTCACTCTCTCTTATGTCCATGCTGTCTCTCTCTCTTATGTCCTCTCTCTCTTATGTCCATGCTGTCACTCTCTCTCTCTTTCTCCTGCTGTCACTCTCCCTGTCCCTGTATCCCTGCTGTCACTCTCTCTGTCTCTCTGTCCCTGCTGTCACTCTCTCTGTTCCTGCTTTCACTCTCACTGTCCCTAAGTCACTGCTGTCACTCTCCTTGTCCCTATGTCCCTGCTGTAACTCTCTCTGTCACTGCTGTCATTTTCCATTTTCCTAAGTCCCTGCTTTTACTCTCCCTGTCCCTGTTGTCACTCTCCCTGTCCCTATGTCCCTGCTGTCACTCTCCCTGTCCCTCTGTCACTCTCCATGTCCCCTTGTCACTCTCTCTATCCCTATGTCCCTGCTGTCACTCTCTCTGTCCCAGTGTCCCTGCTGTCACTCTCTCTATCCCTGCTTTCAATCTCCCTGTCCCTATGTCCCTGCTGTTACTCTCTCTGTCCCTGCTGTCACTCTCTCTGTCCCAGTGTCCCTGCTGTCACTCTCTATGTCCCTGTTTTCAATGTCCCTGTCCCTGCTGTTACTCTCTCTGTCACTGCTGTCACTCTCACTGTCCCTATGTCCCTGCCCTTACTCTCTCTTTGTCCCTGCTGTCACTCTCCCTGTCCCTATGTCCCTGCTGTCACTCTCCCTTTCCCTGCTGTTACTTTCCCTATCCCTATGTCCCTGCTTTCACTCCCCCTGTCCCTATGTCCCTGCTGTCACTCTCTCTGTTATGCTGTCACTCTTCCTGTCCCTATGTCCCTGCTGTCACTCTCCTTGTCCCTATGTCCCTGCTGTCACTCTCTCTGTCCCTGCTTTCACTCTTCCTGTCCCTATGTCCATGCTGTCACTCTCCCTGTACCTATGTCCCTGCTGTCACTCTTCCTGTCCCTATGTCCCTGCTGTCACTCTCCTTGTCCCTATGTCCCTTCTGTCACTCTCTCTGTCCCTGCTTTCACTCTTCCTGTCCCGATGTCCATGCTGTCACTCTCCCTGTACCTATGTCCCTGCTGTCACTCTCTCTGTCCCTGCTGTCACTCTTCCTGTCCCTATGTACATTCTGTCACTCTCCCTGTCCCTATGTCCCTGCTGTTACTCTCTCTGTCCCTGCTATCATTCTACTTGTCCCTATGTCACTGCTGTCACTCTCCCTGTCCCTATGTTCTTGTTGTCACTCTCCTTGTCCCTAAATTTTGGCTCATTCCATGGGGCATAATGTGATTTTTGGCTCATACTGTGTGGCATAATGTGTAAGGGGCACCAGTATTAGATAGTATAGCTCTAGGCAATTAAAGTGGGAGCTACATGCATGCAAAGCTAATTGAATTCCCTACAATGTGTATTCAATTGCTGGGCAGTAACTGGGAGGTAATAATTAATATGCAAAAAATGGTCCGTCTCATGGGTGTGTTGTCTGCATGATGCTAAACTGTTTGCGTACACAGACGCTTCATCATTAACATTGGAGGCCACACTCAAATTGGTAAATCTGCTATTACCCAAGGGCTGGTGCAAGTTTTGATGGTGCGACTGATAATCGTGTCTCAAGAAGCACCAAGCGGTGTTACAGCATCTACAGACACTGAGTGGGAGTCTCAGACTTTGCACATTCAGATGCATACTAGAACACAAGGGAAGGGCTTTGTAGCGGTATTTGCATAACGTGCAGGTCACATATTAGTTTTGTTTAATATTTATTTAGTGTTATTTCTTATGTTTTCAGATTGTGCACTTTGTTTACAGATAGATATTGGGAAATCATAAATTTTTAAGTATATGTCTCTGTCAATGCACTCCAGATAAAAATATTATTAATAGACCATTATTTGTGTGTGTGTGTGTGTGTGTGTGTGTGTGTGTGTGTGTGTGTGTGTGTGTGTGTGTGTGTGTGGTTGGGGGATATGCAATGATCAATATAACAGGATGCAGTGATCAATAATATAACAAGAGGATATATGCTTCATATAAGCCAGAGGGGAGGGAGTTTGAGATAGTTGAAGGCAGATAGTAGACCACACCTACTGTTAAGACCACTCCCCCACACCACTGGTCATACCGCCCCATCAGTACTCACAAGCCCACCATGCTGATCACACCTCCTGCAGCACAAACAATAGGCCCTTCATAAATCTCAGCTCCAGGCCCATGTGGACCTTAATCTGGCACTGGGAATACCAATGCGGTATCGCAACACTGGTTGGAATGCCGATGCTGGGATCCCAACTTGGGTCAAAATCCCAAACATAAGTATGCCATGCCACCTTAAGGTCAGCCCATGGGGGAGAGGGGTTAGGTTTAGGTTGTAGGTAGGGGATTAGGTTTAGGCACCATCTGGAAGCACTAGGTTGCAGGGGATGCAGTTATTTGTTAAAAGTGAACTTGAGTCTTGGGCCATATGTGTAATGCAGTTGTTCTTTTTTTTTTTTTACTAAAAACATGGAAACATAGGGCCTAATTCAGACCTGATCGTAGATGTGCTAAATGTAGCACATCTGCGATCAGTTACACAAACATGTGGGGGTTGCCCAGCACAGGGCTAGTCCGCCCTGCATGCCAGGCACTACCCTTCCCACACAAGTACAAAGCATCGCACAGCAGTGATGCTTTTGTACTTAACAAGTAGCTCCCTACCAGTGCAGCTCCTGTGCATTGGCAGGGAGCTACCTGTCGCTGTCTGTGTCACTGTGGCTGCGTGTGATGTTACACAGTCGCTGCGGCCTGCTTCCTGCGCTATCCGGGCATGCCTGCGTTGCCCAGACCGTGCCCCCAAAATGGTGGCCCAACGCCGCCGCCGGCCCCATCCCGCCCAGTGACCGCCTCCGCCTGTCAATCAGGCAGGGGCGATCGCTGGGCTGAGATGGCCATCGGCTATCTGGCATGCGACGGCGCACTGTGGTGCCGGCACATGCACAATTCAGACCTGATCGGCTGCTGTGCAAAAACACACAGCAGCGATCAGGTCTAAATTAGGCCCATAGTATTGTTGTGTCTAAATATTTGGAACAAAATGATCAGGCTGCACCATGTTACCAACAGCATCCACTCATATTCTAAATAACATTTGTTTGTTCTTTAAAAAAAAAAAAAACAACTACAATATGTTGGATTTATTATCCTTAAATAATCTTGTTTCATTAAATCAGCAAATGGTTTGCATTGTGCCAAAGCACATTTATAAATGTTTACATTTGTTTCACTGATTCACAGCACAAGGCACAGCATCACACAAAAAAGCATAACCCAGTGACACATTGCGGATTCAAAAGTGGCTGGAAAACAAATGCAAAAAAGTCTTTGTTCTGCATACATGAAGCTGAAGTTATTGTGTGAGTGATCAATTATTTTGTTTATACTGTAGATCCATCAACAGCACCACCTGCTAGAAAGTAGAGATGTGCACTTGAAATTTTTCGGGTTTTGTGTTTTGGTTTTGGGTTCGGTTCCGCGGCCGTGTTTTGGGTTCGACCGCGTTTTGGCAAAACCTCACCGAATTTTTTTTGTCGGATTCGGGTGTGTTTTGGATTCGGGTGTTTTTTTCAAAAAACCCTAAAAAACAGCTTAAATCATAGAATTTGGGGGTCATTTTGATCCCAAAGTATTATTAACCTCAAAAACCATAATTTCCACTCATTTTCAGTCTATTCTGAACACCTCACACCTCACAATATTATTTTTAGTCCTAAAATTTGCACCGAGGTCGCTGGATGACTAAGCTAAGCGACCCAAGTGGCCGACACAAACACCTGGCCCATCTAGGAGTGGCACTGCAGTGTCACGCAGGATGGCCCTTCCAAAAAACACTCCCCAAACAGCACATGACGCAAAGAAAAAAAGAGGCGCAATGAGGTAGCTGTGTGACTAAGCTCAACGACCCAAGTGGCCGACACAAACACCTGGCCCATCTAGGAGTGGCACTGCAGTGTCACGCAGGATGGCCCTTCAAAAAAATACTCCCCAAACAGCACATGACGCAAAGAAAAATTAAAGAAAAAAGAGGTGCAAGATGGAATTGTCCTTGGGCCCTCCCACCCACCCTTATGTTGTATAAACAGGACATGCACACTTTAACCAACCCATCATTTCAGTGACAGGGTCTGCCACACGACTGTGACTGAAATGACGGGTTGGTTTGGACCCCCACCAAAAAAAGAAGCAAATAATCTCTCCTTGCACAAACTGGCTCTACAGAGGCAAGATGTCCACCTCATCATCATCCTCCGATATATCACCGTGTACATCCCCCTCCTCACAGATTATCAATTCGTCCCCACTGGAATCCACCATCTCAGCTCCCTGTGTACTTTGTGGAGGCAATTGCTGCTGGTCAATGTCTCCACGGAGGAATTGATTATAATTCATTTTAATGAACATCATCTTCTCCACATTTTCTGGAAGTAACCTCGTACGCCGATTGCTGACAAGGTGAGCGGCGGCACTAAACACTCTTTCGGAGTACACACTTGTGGGAGGGCAACTTAGGTAGAATAAATCCAGTGTGTGCAAGGGCCTCCAAATTGCCTCTTTTTCCTGCCAGTATAAGTACGGACTGTCTGACGTGCCTACTTGGATGCGGTCACTCATATAATCCTCCACCATTCTTTCAATGGGGAGAGAATCATATGCAGTGACAGTAGACGACATGTCCGTAATCGTTGGCAGGTCCTTCAGTCCGGACCAGATGTCAGCATCAGCAGTCGCTCCAGACTGCCCTGCATCACCGCCAGCGGGTGGGCTCGGAATTCTGAGCCTTTTCTTCGCACCCCCAGTTGCGGGAGAATGTGAAGGAGGAGATGTTGACAGGTCGCGTTCCGCTTGACTTGACAATTTTCTCACCAGCAGGTCTTTGAACCCCAGCAGACTTGTGTCTGCCGGAAAGAGAGATCCAAGGTAGGTTTTAAATCTAGGATCGAGCACGGTGGCCAAAATGTAGTGCTCTGATTTCAACAGATTGACCACCCGTGAATCCTTGTTAAGCGAATTAAGGGCTCCATCCACAAGTCCCACATGCCTAGCGGAATCGCTCTGTGTTAGCTCCTCCTTCAATGTCTCCAGCTTCTTCTGCAAAAGCCTGATGAGGGGAATGACCTGACTCAGGCTGGCAGTGTCTGAACTGACTTCACGTGTGGCAAGTTCAAAGGGCAGCAGAACCTTGCACAATGTTGAAATCATTCTCCACTGCGCTTGAGACAGGTGCATTCCACCTCCTATATCGTGCTCAATTGTATAGGCTTGAATGGCCTTTTGCTGCTCCTCCAACCTCTGAAGCATATATAGGGTTGAATTCCACCTCGTTACCACTTCTTGCTTCATATGATGGCAGGGCAGGTTCAGGCGTTTTTGGTGGTGCTCCAGTCTTCTGAACATGGTGCCCGTACGCCGAAAGTGTCCCGCAATTCTTCTGGCCACCGACAGCATCTCTTGCACGCCCCTCTCGTTTTTTAAATAATTCTGCACCACCAAATTCAAGGTATGTGCAAAACATGGGACGTGCTGGAATTTGCCCAGATTTAATGCACACACAATATTGCTGGCGTTGTCCGATGCCACAAATCCACAGGAGAGTCCAATTGGGGTAAGCCATTCCGCGATGATCTTCCTCAGTTGCCGTAAGAGGTTTTCAGCTGTGTGCGTATTCTGGAAACCGGTGATACAAAGCGTAGCCTGCCTAGGAAAGAGTTGGCGTTTGCGAGATGCTGCTACTGGTGCCGCCGCTGCTGTTCTTGCGGCGGGAGTCCATACATCTACCCAGTGGGCTGTCACAGTCATATAGTCCTGACCCTGCCCTGCTCCACTTGTCCACATGTCCGTGGTTAAGTGGACATTGGGTACAGCTGCATTTTTTAGGACACTGGTGACTCTTTTTCTGAGGTCTGTGTACATTTTCGGTATCGCCTGCCTAGAGAAATGGAACCTAGATGGTATTTGGTACCGGGGACACAGTACCTCCAACAAGTCTCTAGTTGCCTCTGCAGTAATGATGGATACCGGAACCACGTTTCTCACCACCCAGGATGCCAAGGCCTCAGTTATCCGCTTTGCAGCAGGATGACTGCTGTGATATTTCATCTTCCTCGCAAAGGACTGTTGGACAGTCAATTGCTTGGTGGAAGTAGTAAAAGTGGTCTTACAACTTCCCCTCTGGGATGACCATCGACTCCCAGCAGCAACAACAGCAGTGCCAGCAGCAGTAGGCGTTACACGCAAGGGTGCATCGGAGGAATCCCAGGCAGGAGAGGACTCGTCAGAATTGCCAGTGACATGGCCTGCAGGACTATTGGCATTCCTGGGGAAGGAGGAAATTGACACTGAGGGAGTTGGTGGGGTGGTTTGCGTGAGCTTGGTTACAAGAGGAAGGGATTTACTGGTCAGTGGACTGCTTCCGCTGTCGCCCAAAGTTTTTGAACTTGTCACTGACTTATTATGAATGCGCTGCAGGTGACGTATAAGGGAGGATGTTCCGAGGTGGTTAACGTCCTTACCCCTACTTATTACAGCTTGACAAAGGCAACACACGGCTTGACAAATGTTGTCCGCATTTCTGTTGAAATACTTCCACACCGAAGAGCTGATTTTTTTTGGTATTTTCACCAGGCATGTCAATGGCCATATTCCTCCCACGGACAACAGGTGTCTCCCCGGGTGCCTGACTTAAACAAACCACCTCACCATCAGAATCCTCCTTGTCAATTTCCTCCCCAGCGCCAGCAACACCCATATCCTCCTCATCCTGGTGTACTTCAACACTGACATCTTCAATCTGACTATCAGGAACTGGACTGCGGGTGCTCCTTCCAGCACTTGCAGGGGGCGTGCAAATGGTGGAAGGCGCATGCTCTTCACGTCCAGTGTTGGGAAGGTCAGGCATCGCAACCGACACAATTGGACTCTCCTTGTGGATTTGGGATTTCGAAGAACGCACAGTTCTTTGCTGTGCTTTTGCCAGCTTAAGTCTTTTCATTTTTCTAGCGAGAGGCTGAGTGCTTCCATCCTCATGTGAAGCTGAACCACTAGCCATGAACATAGGCCAGGGCCTCAGCCGTTCCTTGCCACTCCGTGTGGTAAATGGCATATTGGCAAGTTTACGCTTCTCCTCCGACAATTTTATTTTAGATTTTTGAGTCCTTTTTTTACTGATATTTGGTGTTTTGGATTTTACATGCTCTGTACTATGACATTGGGCATCGGCCTTGGCAGACGACGTTGATGGAATTTCATCGTCTCGGCCATGACTAGTGGCAGCAGCTTCAGCACGAGGTGGAAGTCGATCTTGATCTTTCCCTATTTTTGGAACCTCAACATTTTTGTTCTCCATATTTTAATAGGCACAACTAAAAGGCACCTCAGGTAAACAATGGAGATGGATGGATACTAGTATACTTATGGATGACGAGCGACTGCCGACACAGAGGTAGCTACAGCCGTGGACTACCGTACTGTGTCTGCTGCTAATATAGACTGGATGATAATGAGATAAAATTAAAATATATATATATATCACACTAGTACTGCAGCCGGACAGGTATATATTATGTAATGACGGACCTGCTGGACACTGTCTGTCAGCACTGCAGACTCCTAAAGTAAGCTACTAGTATCAAGAAGATAGAAAAAAAAACCACGGGTAGGTGGTATACAATTATGGATGGACGAGCGACTGCCGACACAGAGGTAGCTACAGCCGTGGACTACCATACTGTGTCTGCTGCTAATATAGACTGGATGATAATGAGATAAAATTAAAATATATATATATATATCACACTAGTACTGCAGCCGGACAGGTATATATTATGTAATGACGGACCTGCTGGACACTGTCTGTCAGCACTGCAGACTCCTAAAGTAAGCTACTAGTATCAAGAAGATAGAAAAAAAAACCACGGGTAGGTGGTATACAATTATGGATGGACGAGCGACTGCCGACACAGAGGTAGCTACAGCCGTGGACTACCGTACTGTGTCTGCTGCTAATATAGACAGGATGATAATGAGATAAAATTAAAATATATATATATATCACACTAGTACTGCAGCCGGACAGGTATATATTATGTAATGACGGACCTGCTGGACACTGTCTGTCAGCACTGCAGATGTTAGGCGCCGAGGGTCCGCTCGTCAGTGCGGCCCGGCGCCTAGCAACTAGGGACGCCGCATGCGGACAGCCGCCGGCTCCCTAGCAACGCTAGAAGCCGGGCGCACGGAGCCGCACAGACCCTAGCAACGGGGACGCCACTGTCGGACCGCGTTCCCCGTTGCTGGGTCTAAGTTAATCACCTCACTGGTTCCTGGCCGTGCAGCATGCAGCTGCACGGCATGTTGTAATTAGCCCTGTCTGGCTCCTGATTGGAGGGCTCCCATTTAAAGGCACTCTCAGGACTTCTCACAGACGCCGGTAATAGCTTCCTGTTTGCTGTGTCAGTTGCAGAGAGTTTTCCAGTCCTGTTCTATCCGGTCATTCCTGTCCTCAGTGAACCAGTACTCGGAAGTTGTCATCTTTTCCTGGAGTCCAGACCGAGCACCTTTAACATCCTGTGGTGTTCGTGAGTCGCGGCGTAGCCGTGTGTTGCGGCTTGACCGCTTACTATTTATTATTTGGTTATATTGTGTTTCGGAGCTTTTTGCGGAGGATTCCGCTCCCACAAATCCACTCTGGTATCCAGCGGTGCTGGATAGGAGTAACGGATTAGTTGATTTTTGGTTGTCCTTTTCCCTGGCGGTTTGTCCGCACATACTTCTGGTTTAAGTTAGTTAGCTTTTAGCCCCTGGCCTGGTTGCTTAGTCAGAGGGCCCCTTGTTATCACCCTGTCTCGGATTTCCCTTTGTCTCCCATTAAGACCTGAGGGGGCATCGGAGTTGGGCAGACATAATCCGCCCTTCAAACGCGGCTGCCATGGGCTCAAGCAACCATAGTCTCGCAGGGGATTTCTGATTACACGGGCGAGACAACGGAGTTAGGGCGCCAGGGGTTACTAGGCTTTCCCGCTCCCGTAACCAGCATTTCCTTCCAGTACTCTGGCCTCTGTCATAAGATCTCCTCTGGTCAGAAGTACTGGAATCATAACATTATTACCGGCCAGACCAAAACTTAAAATTAAACAGGGTTTGATTTTTTCCCTTATTCAGTTTAGAAGATTTGTCGGCCTCATGAATCCCACTGGTTTAGGGCCAAATCCTGGCCAGCTTCTAGTTAGCCAGATTCAAGAACTTACTCAGATGGTTCAGGATCTTTCCCTTCGGGTGAGGTCACAGGAAGATCTTTTACGGACTTCCCCGAGGGTCGTTCCTGAACCGAAAATGCATTTGCCTGACCGTTTTTCTGGTGATAGGAAGCAGTTTTTTAATTTTAAAGAGTCTTGTAAACTTTATTTTCGTTTAAGACCAGTCTCCTCAGGTACGGAATCTCAGCGGGTCGGAATTATTATTTCTTTACTTCAGGGGGATCCCCAGACCTGGGCTTTTGGTTTAAGAACAGAGGATCCGGCATTGTTGTCTGTAGACGCCTTTCTGGGGTCTTTAGGGCTATTGTATGATGACCCTGATAGAGAGGCATCCGCCGAGAGTCAGTTACGTGCTCTCAGACAGGGTAGGAATCCCGCAGAGATTTATTGTACGGAGTTTCGCCGTTGGTCGAACGACTGTGGATGGAATGACCCAGCCCTGCGCAGTCAGTTTCGCCTCGGCTTATCTGAGTCTATAAAAGACAGTCTCCTTCAGTATCCCGCTCCTGAGACTCTCGATAAACTCATGGAGCTTTCTATTAAGATTGATCGTCGTCTCAGAGAGCGGAGGGCTGAAAAAGGAGCACCTGTCGGGTCTACCCCTTGTGTTTTTTCCATTCCTGTGGACATAGAGGAGCCCATGCAGATGGGTCTCTCCAAGCTGTCTCCTGAAGAAAGGACCAGAAGGCAAAATTCTGGTCTTTGTTTGTACTGTGGGGGTAAAGGACATTTTGCCCGTAATTGTCCGAGCAAGTCGGGAAACGCCTCGATCAAGTGAATTGTGAGGGGGTTCACTTTGGTCTGCAGCTTATCTCCTCGAATAATTCCCTGTTAGTCCCAGCTAAAGTTTCCTTTGGCAGCCTCTGTTCTTCGGTGTCGGCTTTCGTTGACAGTGGAGCTGCAGGGAACTTTATGGACTTAACGTGGGCCAAGGCCTTAGGTATTCCTCAGTTAACCTTGGGTAGGCATATCACCATGCATGGTTTAGATGGGAGTCCCTTATCCAATGGGGTTATTTCTCTCTGTACACCCCCTGTTCTACTTTCGGTAGGAGCTCTTCATTCCGAAAAAATTGAATTTTTCCTTACCCATTGCCCAGCAGTTCCAGTGGTTCTGGGTCACCCTTGGCTGGCCTTTCATAATCCCATCATTGATTGGCAGTCGGGGGAGATCTCACAATGGGGTACCATCTGTAATAAGGAATGTATTACGCTTCCCCTCAGAATTGCTGCTGTCATTCCCGCACCCATTCCTGTGGAATACCAGGATTTTGTTGATGTATTTTCCAAGGGCAATGCGGACATTCTGCCTCCCCATCGGCCTTATGATTGTGCTATTGAGCTAATTCCTGGTGCCACATTGCCAAAGGGAAGGTTATATGCATTGTCCGGACCAGAAACTGTGGCCATGAATGAGTATGTTAAAGAGAGCCTAGGGAAAGGATTTATCAGGCCATCTAAATCCCCTTTAAGTGCAGGCTTCTTCTTTGTGGAGAAGAAAGATGGATCACTCAGACCCTGCATTGACTTTAGAGCCTTGAATAAGATCTCAGTAAAAAATACTTACCCTTTGCCGCTGATTTCTGTCCTCTTTGATCAGCTACGTTCGGCTGTGATTTTTTCTAAGATTGACCTGAGAGGAGCGTATAACCTCATCCGAATCAAGTCAGGAGATGAGTGGAAAACGGCATTCAGTACTCAATCGGGTCACTACGAGTATCTGGTTATGCCATTCGGCCTGTCTAACGCTCCGGCAGTTTTCCAGGATCTCATTAACGATGTGCTCCGTGATTTTCTTGGAAGATTCGTAGTCGTCTACTTAGACGATATCTTGATCTATTCTGACTCTATTGAACAACATGTTACCCAGGTGCGTCAGGTTCTTCAAAAATTACGTGAAAATCACCTATATGCCAAGCTGGAGAAGTGTGAATTTCATGTCACGGAGGTATCTTTTTTAGGGTACATTATTTCCCCTCGGGGATTCTGTATGGAACCAAAGAAGCTCCAAGCCATCCTTAGTTGGGCGCAACCCACCAACTTAAAAGCAATTCAGCGCTTTTTAGGGTTTGCGAATTATTATAGAAGATTTATTCATTCTTTCTCCGACCTGGTTGCTCCCATTGTGGCACTGACTAAGAAGGGAGCGGATCCAACCAACTGGTCACGTGAAGCTGAAGTATCTTTTCAGGCCTTGAAACAAGCCTTCATCTCAGCCCCAGTCCTCAGACATCCCAACCCAGAATTGCCTTTCATTGTTGAGGTTGATGCCTCGGAGGTTGGAGTAGGGGCTATCCTGTCTCAGAAGGATCCGGACTCTCTAGAATTACATCCTTGTGCCTTTATGTCCAGGAAATTCTCTTCTGCTGAATCCAACTACGATGTTGGTAACCGGGAATTACTGGCTATTAAATGGGCTTTCGAGGAGTGGAGGCATTGGCTTGAGGGAGCAACACATACCATTTCAGTTTTGACTGATCACAAAAATCTTCAGTACATCGAATCAGCTAAACGGCTGAATGCCCGGCAGGCTCGTTGGGCTTTATTTTTTACTCGTTTCAAGTTTTTTATCACCTTCAGGCCAGGTTCCAAGAATACCAAGGCGGATGCCCTGTCACGCAGTTTTCTTCCAGTTCATGATAACAGTCCTGTTACTCCCATACTTCCGTCTTCAGTCATTCAGGCAGGTCTCACACAAGATTTATTCACCCAGTTAAAGCAGCTTCAACATCAAGCTCCTGGAAATACTCCTGCTGGTCGTCTTTATGTCCCTGAGTTTTTGAGAGCAACTGTTTTGACTGAGTTTCATGATAGCAAAGTTGCCGGGCATCCGGGGATCTCTAAGACTTTGGAATTAGTCTCCCGCTCAGTATGGTGGCCTGGTCTTTCCAAAGACATTAAGGAGTTTGTTTTTTCTTGTCAAGTCTGTGCACAGCATAAAGTTCCCCGTTCCTTGCCTATCGGTCAACTTATGCCCTTAAATGTTCCTCTCAGGCCATGGTCTCATATTTCCATGGATTTTGTGGTAGACCTCCCTCTGTCAGCCGGATGCCGAGTCATATGGGTAGTAGTGGACCGTTTTAGCAAGATGGCCCATTTCATTGCTCTTCCCCGACTGCCATCTGCCCAGGGATTGGCAGTTTTGTTCCTCCGCCATGTTTTCAGACTCCATGGATTACCCACTGATATTGTTTCTGATCGGGGTCCACAATTCATTGCACAATTTTGGAAGTCTTTTTGTGCCTCATTAAAGATGAAATTGTCTTTAACGTCCGGCTACCATCCCCAATCCAACGGGCAGACTGAGCGAGTTAATCAATCATTAAAACAGTATTTGCGTTTGTACTCGGCCAAACTCCAAAATGATTGGTCCGAGTTTCTTCCTTTGGCGGAGTTTGCTTACAACAATGCCTGTCATTCCTCCACCAATGTGTCTCCATTTTTTACAGTTTTCGGTTTTCACCCCAGGGCTAATTCCTTTTTTCAACATTCCTCTGTCTCCTCGCTGACCTTGACCTCTCATCTCAGACTAATTTGGAGAAAAGTGCACCTTGCTCTCAGAAAAGCGGCATTTCGGGAGAAAAAAATTTCTGACAGGCTCCGGCGGCCTTGCACTTTTAAAGTAGGAGATAGGGTATGGTTGTCGACTCGCAACATTAAACTTCGACAAACCTCAGCCAGATTGGGCCCCAAATTTATTGGACCATTTCATATTATAAAAAAAATCAATCCAGTTGCTTTCCGGTTACGTTTACCAAGAACTCTCCGGATCGGAAATACGTTCCATTGCTCCTTGTTGAAACCATACGTTTCTTCCAGTAGATTTCCTCGAAAGGTCTCTCAGGGGAAATCACCAGTAGATGTACAGGGTCAGCAGGAGTTCTTGGTGGAGAAGGTTCTCGATTCCAAGTTGTCCCGGGGTCGGCTTTATTTTCTGGTACATTGGAGAGGTTATGGTCCAGAAGAAAGGTCTTGGGTCCTGGATAAGGATCTCCATGCCCCGAGGCTCAAGAGGGCATTTTTTCGAGAATTTCCTCAGAAACCTGGCCTTAGGGGTTCCTTGACCCCTCCTCAAGGGGGGGGTACTGTTAGGCGCCGAGGGTCCGCTCGTCAGTGCGGCCCGGCGCCTAGCAACTAAGGACGCCGCATGCGGACAGCCGCCGGCTCCCTAGCAACGCTAGACGCCGGGCGCACGGAGCCTCACAGACCCTAGCAACGGGGACGCCACTGTCGGACCGCGTTCCCCGTTGCTGGGTCTAAGTTAATCACCTCACTGGTTCCTGGCCGTGCAGCATGCAGCTGCACGGCATGTTGTAATTAGCCCTGTCTGGCTCCTGATTGGAGGGCTCCCATTTAAAGGCACTCTCAGGACTTCTCACAGACGCCGGTAATAGCTTCCTGTTTGCTGTGTCAGTTGCAGAGAGTTTTCCAGTCCTGTTCTATCCGGTCGTTCCTGTCCTCAGTGATCCAGTACTCGGAAGTTGTCATCTTTTCCTGGAGTCCAGACCGAGCACCTTTAACATCCTGTGGTGTTCGTGAGTCGCGGCGTAGCCGTGTGTTGCGGCTTGACCGCTTACTATTTATTATTTGGTTATATTGTGTTTCGGAGCTTTTTGCGGAGGATTCCGCTCCCACAAATCCACTCTGGTATCCAGCGGTGCTGGATAGGAGTAACGGATTAGTGGATTTTTGGTTGTCCTTTTCCCTGGCGGTTTGTCCGCACATACTTCTGGTTTAAGTTAGTTAGCTTGTAGCCCCTGGCCTGGTTGCTTAGTCAGAGGGCCCCTTGTTATCACCCTGTCTCGGATTTCCCTTTGTCTCCCATTAAGACCTGAGGGGGCATCGGAGTTGGGCAGACATAATCCGCCCTTCAAACGCGGCTGCCATGGGCTCAAGCAACCATAGTCTCGCAGGGGATTTCTGATTACACGGGCGAGACAACGGAGTTAGGGCGCCAGGGGTTACTAGGCTTTCCCGCTCCCGTAACCAGCATTTCCTTCCAGTACTCTGGCCTCTGTCATAAGATCTCCTCTGGTCAGAAGTACTGGAATCATAACAGCAGACTCCTAAAGTAAGCTACTAGTATCAAGAAGATAGAAAAAAAAACCACGGGTAGGTGGTATACAATTATGGATGGACGAGCGACTGCCGACACAGAGGTAGCTACAGCCGTGGACTACCGTACTGTGTCTGCTGCTAATATAGACTGGATGATAATGAAATAAAATTAAAATATATATATATATCACACTAGTACTGCAGCCGGACAGGTATATATTATGTAATGACGGACCTGCTGGACACTGTCTGTCAGCACTGCAGACTCCTAAAGTAAGCTACTAGTATCAAGAAGATAGAAAAAAAAACCACGGGTAGGTGGTATACAATTATGGATGGACGAGCGACTGCCGACACAGAGGTAGCTACAGCCGTGGACTACCGTACTGTGTCTGCTGCTAATACAGACTGGATGATAATGAGATAAAATTAAAATATATATATATATCACACTAGTACTGCAGCCGGACAGGTATATATTATGTAATGACGGACCTGCTGGACACTGTCTGCAGAATGCGTTTATAAAAACACCACACGACGAGTGTTTAACTTTTTCAGGCAGACAATCACAATATACTGGTGGTCAGCAGACAATCACAATATACTGGTGGTCAGTGGTCACTGGTCAGTCACACTGGCAGTGGCACTCTGGCAGCAAAAGTGTGCACTGTACTTAAAATATGTACTCCTGCTATAACTGCTCCCCAGTCTCCCCCACAATTAAGCTGTGTGAGCAGTGAGCACTCAGCACAGTCAGATAATGATATACAGTATTACATATGATGCAGCACACTGGGCTGAGCACAGATATGGTATGTGACTGTGTCACACTGTGTATCGTTTTTTTTTCAGGCAGAGAACGGATTAATTAAACTGGTGGTGGTCACTGGTCACACTATTAGCAAGTAGTACTCCGTCCTAAGCAGACAATCACAATATACTGGTGGTCAGTGTGGTCACTGGTCAGTCACACTAGCAGTGTGGCACTCTGGCAGCAAAAGTGTGCACTGTACTTAAAATATATTATTTATGTACTCCTGCTCTAACTGCTCCCCAGTCTCCCCCACAATTAAGCTGTGTGAGCAGTGAGCACTCAGCACAGTCAGATATACAGTATTACTTATGATGATGCAGCACACTGAGGCTGAGCACAGATATGGTATGTGACTGTGTCACACTGTGTATCGTTTTTTTTCAGGCAGAGAACGGATTAATTAAACTGGTGGTCAATGGTCACTGGTCACACTATCAGCAAGTAGTAGTACTCGAGTCCTAATATGCTCCCCAAAATTAGTAAATACTAAATAGTGTCTCTAACTCTCTACTCTCTTCTCTATAAACGGAGAGGACGCCAGCCACGTCCTCTCCCTATCAATCTCAATGCACGTGTGAAAATGGCGGCGACGCGCGGCTCCTTATATAGAATCCGAGTCTCGCGATAGAATTCGAGCCTCGCGAGAATCCGACAGCGGGATGATGACGTTCGGGCGCGCTCGGGTTAGCCGAGCAAGGCGGGAAGGTTCGAACCTGCCTCGGACCCGTGTAAAAAGGCTGAAGTTCGGGGGGGTTCGGATTCCGAGGAACCGAACCCGCTCATCACTACTAGAAAGGCTCCAACACAGAGAGATGAACACACACTAAAGTCTCCTTAGCTCACAATATCTGCACAGGCTTCTGGTCCAAGGTCCCCACATCTGGAAGGTGAGTCTGTGAAATGAAAACATACCCATTAACATTACACACTTCACAAACAAGGTCAACACTCACACTCTTTAAAGCTTACAATAGGATACAATTTCACTTTCTTAAGCCACAGGTGAGTGTGCTAACCAACACTTACACCAATAGCATTCATGTGTCTATACCAAGTGTATTTAAAAATTGCCTGGTCAGTTATGTTTAAAGCAGACATCCAAACATGGCCTGAAACAGTTTATGCATGGTCTGAAAGCAACACTATGGCAGTAAATGCTGGTATGTTGCAGTACCACAGCACCTGGAGGGCTGTGTATTAGTCAACCCTGGAGTAAAAGCTCAATATACTGTAGTTTTGAATAATTTAGATTAACTTTTTATTATAAAGTATGCTTTTGCCACAGTGGCTTCAATTTTAGAAATATGTATTTTATTGCAATGTGGATATTGGACTTCACAGTCAACAAACAAAACTTACACAAATCTGTATCACAGATCTGTATCACAGTTTCTGAAGATAATCCTGTGGAACCACTGGAACCCATCTCTGATGTTGAATGCCTGCAAAGACATGAAGAGATGGTAACACTTAATATGTTTCCACTGACACCACCAATGCGACAAAACCCCACAGTGCCTCCATCACCATCACGTGTTGCCCCTAACCCTCCTCCTATTCCATAGCCAGACATATCATACTAGCAAACAGTGCCACTCCAGACATGGGCTGCAGCGCAGTCCAAATTTCAAATAAGGGAGCCACACCAACTGCCACTAACAGTCAACCCAAAAGGACTCTCTAGGAGTAGGTGTGGCTCACCTATTTGAACTTTGGACTGCGTTGCAGCCCCACCTATGGAGCTGACTTCTATGTGCGCCCAGGTTCACCCAGTTTAGTGTTTTAGTTTAATTAAAATGTGTCCTATCTGCAAAATAATGCAAATAGGGCGCACAAGCAGCTTTTGCTGATTAAAGTGATATGTGACATACCTATAGTATATTCTGTGTATGTCCACAGCTGTATCTGCATATACTATATCTGCACATATTGAATAAGCACTATGGGCTTAGCACTGTATCCCCTGAAAAAGATGTATCAGATATACTATAACATAGTTTGTTCCATTCTTAAAAATATCAATGCATGCCATTATTTGTAGAAATGTAGTTTTTATTGCAGGCAGGGTACTGTGTGTTAGACATTAAATACAAACTTTACCTGAACTTTATACAAATGGGAAATTATACATGGCCAAAAACCTTAATATTTATTTACATAGAAAGATTCATGAAATAAATGAAAGGTTTAGTGCAGTGAAACTTTTTTATGGTGGGGGAGGGGGGGGGCGAAGGAGGCAGGGGTTAATTTAGCTCCAAATTGTTATATAAAAGACTGGAATTAAATCTTATTTCACATTAATTCTATAGATGTGCGGTGGACACTTTTCGGGTTTTGTGTTTTGGTTTTGGATCTGGATCTCCACTCTTGTTTTGGATCTGGATTGGTTTTGCCAAAACCACCCTTTCAGGTTTTGGTTTTGGTTTTGGATCTGGATGTTTTTTGAAAAAAACATATAAGCAGCTAAAATCACAGAATTTGGGGGTAATTTTAATCTTACGGTATTATTAACCTCAATAACATTCATTTCCACTCATTTCCAGTCTATTCTGAACACCTAACAATATTGTTTTTAAGGCCAAAAGGTTGCACCGAGGTAGCTGGATGACTAAGCTAAGTGACACAAGTGGGCGGCACAAACATCTGGCCCATCTAGAAGTGGCACTGCAGTGACAGACAGGATGGCACTTTAAAAAACTAGGCCTAAAACAGCACATAATGCAAAGAAGAAAAAGAGGCACAAGATGGAATTGTACTTGTGCCCTCCCACCCACCCTTATGTTGTTTAAACAGGACATGCACAGTTTAATAAACCCATCATTTCAGCGACAGGTGGTCCCCCTAGAAAAAGCTTGCCAAGTTCTCTGAATCATAGCTACTTACAAACATACCACCTCCTTCTTTGATGACTTTTCACATTATGAGAAGAGGCAAGAGGAAGAGGACAGTGTCAAGAAGGTGATTAAAAATTAGAGAGGCACACACAATAAGAAACAACACACAGGCTTTCACCTCCACTCCTATATTGGTGTGGAATGGAAAGGACTTCAACCAAGCAAATATATAATTACCACATTACTGGACAAACTGAAAAACTAGGGGCCAAAGCCTCCGAATTTGTACCCCCTTCTCCATTTTCAGGGATTAAGATAATCTCAGATTTAATGCTGGGATGCAAATAAACTGGTGTATACCATAGAATCAAGATTTTATATTTTCCCCTGGAGACTTATTTTGTGAAAATCTTGTGGATTTCTTTTTTTCCATTTTTTTATTGCATTTTTATTTACATATTTTGTGGCAGATACCTTATTTTTGTTTTTCACAGCTCCCAGTCACACGCATGTGAGCATACCTGTGTGTCCCAGTTACACACATGTGAGCATACATGTGTGTCTTGTTTATTTTTTTCATATTTAATTTTTAAATAAAGCAGCACCTTAGATATTTTAGCAGCCCCTCCTGAGCCCAAACAGCAGCCCTGGATGGGTTTAGTTGAGTTTGGGTGGGTTCGGTACAGTACTAAGATGTGCAGTGATTTTTATTATTATTGAGCCCCTGCCCTAGTAGAGCATACAATTCTACAGTTGAAAATCATTTCATACTATAAGTAGGACTGTGGGAGGAAGCAATGTTAACCTCTGTGCCCACAGCATGCTTCAGCATGCTTCATCTTCCAGGCTGTAAGCCACCATGAGACTCCATACTGGGCATTATTCAGTAACTGTTTGTGTCTCATAGGAGCTTGTGGCCCATCTAGTGCTGCAGTGCAATGGAAAGCTGATGCAATGAAAGATCACTGAAACTCTGTTCTTCTAACACCGCAAGGTCTTGCGTTAACCCTATGCAGCCTTTAGGAAAAGAATACTGTACAACAAATGCGCATCTTGTAAATAAATAATCCCAAAATGTGGAACATCAGTAATAAATAAAAATTCAGGTTGACTAATTGGAGCCATTCATTTGAGTGAGTCCCTAACATGAAATAATTGAGAAGAACTTCTCTCTAATTCTCCAGCAGAAAATATCTCTTTTACCTCTCCAGCAGTTGTGCTGGATTATGATTCTGTCTCTTCTGAGTCACACTGACTTTGGCCACAAATGTGGTCTCTCCCCACTTTATTAAAAAAACACTTACTCAAAATAGCAATTTCCACCTTTGCGGCTATGTTTTCACAAATCTGTTTGTGATGTTGAAGCTTGTTTCATATCTGCTCTAGGATTTCAATTAAACCTAGGATCAAGTACAGCAGCACCCCTGGAATTATACGGCAGCACCCCTGTACTTATACCGCATAGTCATCACCTTTGGAGAATTACACAGCACAGCAGACAGGCAACAGCACCCCTGGACTTAAATGAATGGCAGTGATGCAGCACCACTGGACTGATAGGGCAAAGGGGCAGCACCCCTGGAATGATGTGATAAAGAAAAGATTTGCAATATGGAAATGTCCTTGGGTCTTCCCACCCACCCTTAAGTTGTATAAACAGGACATGCACACTTTAACAGACCAATCACTTCAGTGATAGGGTCTGCCACACGACTGTAGCTGAAAATATTGGTTTGTTTGGGCCACCACCAAAGAAAAAGCAATTAATCTCTCCTTGCACAAACTGGCTCTACTGTGGCAAGATGTCGTCCTCATCCTCAGACCCCCCCCCATTCCCCTTCAGCGTTTGCATCCTCATCCTCACAAAGAAATAATATTCAAACAAACCACATAATTTAGGTGTCAGTGGACTGCTTACGCTATTACCCAAAGTTTTTAAACTTGACAATGACTTATGATGAATGCGCTGCAGGTGATTTATAAGGGAGGATGTTCCTAGGTGGTTAACATCCTTACCCCTACTTATTATGGATTGACAAAGGAAACAGATGGCTTGACACCTGTTTTCTGGATTTGTGGAGAAATAATTTCACACTAAAAAGGTGGCTTTTTTGGTATTTTGCCCAGGCATGACAATGGGATTTTTCATCCCATGGCCAACAACTGTCTCCACTGGTGCCTTATTCAAACAAACCACATCACCATCAAAATACTCATCGCCCACTTCCTCCTCAGCGCCAGCTACACCCATATCCTCCTCATCCTTGTGTACCTCTACATTGACATCCTTAATCTCAATATCAGCAACTGGACTGGCGGAGCTCCTCCCAGCACAGAGGGTGTGCAAATGGTGGTAGAAGCCTCCTCTTCCCATACAGTGTTGTGAAAGTCAGGCCTAGACATTGCAACCGCGGACAGTACCAGCATCCCTGTATTTTCACAACACCTCAGTAGTTTTACAGCATACAAGACATGGCCAGTGTACATTTATTTTCACTGCACCCCTGTTTTTTACAGCACACAGAGCCAGTGTACTTTCATTTTAAAAGCAGCATCCCTGTATTTTTACAGCATACAGAACCAGTGTACTTTTATTTTAAAAGCAGCACCCCTGTTTTTTTACAGCATACTGGGCCAGTGTACATTTATTTTCACAGCAGCACCCCAGAGTTTTTACAATATACAAAACAGGGCCAGTGTACATTTATTTTCATAGCAGTACTCCAGAATTTTTACAGCATACAAGACAGGGCCAGTTTACATTTATTTTCAATGCACCCCAGGATTTTTACAGCATACAAGACAGGGCCAGTGTACATTTAGTTTCACTACACCCCAGAATTTTTACAGCCAGCACCCCTGTATTTTCACTGCATACAGGGTGACAGTGCCCCTGCCCCCTGTACAACACAGTGACAGCCAGGACAGCAACACCCATGTACAGCTGCAGCACCCCTAACAGCACATGAAACACTAGTGACAGCCAGGACAGCAACGCTAACAACACAGGGACACTACAGTGACTAGAACAGCACCCCTACAGAGAACACACTGTCCCCACCTGATGCCACTACCCACAAAGAGAGACAGATGTCTGTCTCCCTCACTCTCCAAGTCCAGAGTTTTGCCTCATTCTGGTTTCCGAGTCTGGCGGGAAGTCCTGAGCCGGACTTGGATTCTGGCTCGGAACGTGATGTTCAGGGTGCGTTCGGTTCTCTGAAAGCTGAACACACTCATATCTAATTAATTATCCTTTGTACTGTTTGTGCAAATGCCCTGCCATTGAAACAGCCACCAGATAAGGGTTTATTAACCTGTTTGCATTAAAGACTCTTTTGAGGATTTTACCAAAATTAAAGACACTTTGCCAAGACAAAGGTACAGTACTTCCAAAGAAAAATATTGTTAATTTTATTGCTTTGGAAAAATTTTTGTTTTAGATAGGATACAAAAAACAAACAATAATAAAAAATTATTACTGTCATTCTCATTGATTTCATGTAATACTGTATGCAATGGATTTGTCTTCAAGCATATGAAATAAACACAAATTGTGCAGCAAAAAAGAAATAAGAAGTTTTACACACTATTTATATATTAATACTTCCAAATGTATGTAATGTGGCAGAGCACAAGTCATTTTATGTCTGCAAATTGTCCTCTTAGGGCTTCTTTCAGTGGACCAGGTGATAGTCCAATCCAACAGAATCAGTTCATGTGTCCGCTCAATGTTCTCATCATCCGTGGTTGTGGACGGGCGTTCTACTCCTTCATTATGGCTGATGCGTTCTTACACACTTCTTTGCGACAAAACACTTTCTCCATACAAAAAACAAATCATGGCACACAGCCCTTCTTAAGTGCAAATCACAAGTGAGGCAGTCACAAATGCACTGACGTAACATGTTTAAACCTGCACAACAGTCACTGTGGAAACAACGACGTAGTACGGAAAGTGTTGATAACAGAAGATTTAATATAATTGAATTGCAGATAATTTTTGACTTACCGTTGTATTTTTAAACTTACAGTATGTAGTAGTATACTCTAGTATTTAACATACATATATTTTACTGGTCCCTGCCACCATACCAGGTGCATTGTGGGCTATCTCCCTGCATCAACTTTAGGAGAGTGTGTCTTGAGTTAATTGGTGAGGGCAAGTGGATTTAACTAAATTGTCTGAATGTTTATTTTTGTCTCTTGCAGTGTTTGGGAGACAATGGTCGATTGTAACTTGCTCCCACACATTACCAGAGTTTCGTTCCAACCAGAAAGACTGGAGAGATAATGTTATAATGTGTATCCAGCTGTAGAATGGGATTGGGCCCAATCACAACTCTCACTGGATATTCCCCTTATACTGTAGCTATCCCTCTACATGAATCAAAATCAATATTTCCTTCTACCTTCCACCTCTCTTGATATCCAGAATGAGCCAGACAAGACTGCCCCCTATACCCCTAATTTATTTACTTTACATGGAATCTCTGGCATGTTTTCTTAAAGGTTACACACCAACATCTCAGATCTCCAAGTAAGACATAAGAAATTCTAGATTTTTGCAGAGGACCTTCTGGCCATGGTCACTAATCCTGTGACATCTCTTCTGAACCTGATGGATGAGTTTAAACTTTTTTGGGGCACTTTCTAATTTTAAAATAAATGAAACAAATTCAGTAGCTGTAAATTGTACAATGGAAACTTTGATTGTAGAGGGTCTTAAAAATGTCCTTTTGTCATCATGTTGCAGTGTACTCATTTAAAATATGTGCAGTGTTTTCTTACCAGGGATCTGACCTTCTATTTTAGGCAAACTTACTCGCCTTTTGTCTACGTTGAGGTAATTGTCACAGACAGGCATTCTTGAGCATTCTCTTGGTTTAGGAGGCTTGGAGTCCTCAAGATGAACTTTCTCACTAAAATTCTATACATCCTCCAAGCTCTCCCTATACAGATTCCCCACAATTCCCAGTGATTTTTAGTTGTTCTGACACTAATACACAACTTTCTGTGGGGTCGGTGATGCCCACATATGAAACTAGATATTCTCTACAGATATAAACAGCAGGGTGGCATTCAACTCCCTCATATATGTGGGTATTACCAAGCCAATGTTCTTAGTAGAGTATCAGAGTGGACCATAGGCTCATCGGCCAAACAATGGCTCTAGATTGAGGAGCATTCAAGTTACTATTTTCCCCTGCTTCTCACCCTGCCGACATTTTATCAACCTTCCATTGCCTCCACCCTTCATGTTTGTAAGTGTTTATGAACGTCAAATTCCATTTCTGCATAGATTTACCTGCTCAGTTAATTTGTTTTTAACCAATCTTTAGCTCCTTTTTTAGACATCAAGACATTCAAACATTGGTTGACTGTAGGGCTTTCTCATATTGGACAGCAGGTGGCAGCTAGGAAGAGTCACTGCTTTGACGCATTATGAACTACTTAGACCCTGGAAGAATTATGATTGACTATCTCTGGAAGAATGGTGATATAGATTTACCACTTTCTGTCTACTTGCTGTCTCTACTTACCTAAGCCCTCCAACAAGCCCAGGCTCAGGTAAGTTGTACCTGTTCTCCTTTTGGCACCAGAGGTCTTGGATAAATGTGCATATTTAAAATATTGGTTGTTTGCTTTAAATGCTTCTATGAATCAGGCCAATGGTACATCTCGGCTAAGTTTATTATTGAGGCAGTGCCCTCAGACTCCACTTCCTGGCTCTTCCATCTGTTCATGCTTCCAAGTGTGAACTATAAAAGGTCCTTTATGAAACATTTGAATGATGTCACCAAATCAGTTATTTCCACATCATGTGAGCCTCCTCTTCTCAACTATTTCAGACTGGGTTTCCAAAACGTACTTTTATATTTACATGGAACATCTGTTTCTCTCTATGTCAGATGATAATTTGACCCTTCGTGACCTGGTTTAGATGACTTAACTCAGGCATGTCCAAACTGCGGCCCTCCAGCTGTTGTGAAACTACATATCCCAGCATGCCCTGACACAGTTTTGCTGTCAGGGAATGCTAAAGCTGTGTCAGGGCATGCTAGGATGTGTAGTTTCCCAACAGCTGGAGGGCCGCAGTTTGGACATGCCTGACTTAACTATAAGGATTCTGACTCCTACAAATACAGTTTCATGTCTCTTCCACCATCCAATCCTCCTGATCCTATCTTCCCTTCCGATATCCCACTCACTGGCAACAGTTCTCTGGCACCAGGACTAAGACTTTCCTGGCTATTTGACCTATATTGTACTCTAGTTTTTGTGACTATATTATGTACCTGGAGCAGATGGAGAGCCAGTTGGAAGCATCCTTGTATGCGGAGAGAATCTTAACTGGACATTAAAACCCCAGCCAAATATTTTCTCAGGACCATCTGGTTCATCCCTTAAGGAAGCCAGGAAAATTATAAGGCTTCTCTGTGATGTCCAATTAGTAGAAGCCCAATAGAGAGTGATTACATCATCTATTCACATCCAACAACTACTAATCAATGATAGATTATTTCTTAGTATGCTACAAATACCATGATTTATTACTACAGTCCACTATTGGCCATATTTCTGACTCATGATGACTGCCCTGCTCCCTGGCATTGGAACTGGAAATTTAATGGTCAATATGGATTAAACTCTTATTGTAAAGTTGAAGAAGGCCATAGCTGATTATGTTTCTTACAATTATACTGGTGCTACTTCCAAGCATACTATGTGGAAAGCTATGAGAAAATGTTATTATATTTTACTGCACAAAGTAATATATAAACATTTCTAAAAAAAATATATATAATAATAAATAAATGTTACCCTGTGTCATAGAATAACAACAAAATTAAAATGTGTGTATAATAAACATACACTATGTAGACAAATGTGATTGTACACTGACTGCAAATACTGTAGATCAATGAGATTTTATTGATGTCAGTACTTTGTAGGTTCTCCATGTGCAGTGATTATGGCAGACACATATGTTTTGCCATTCTGCCTTAAGTATAGTGACCAACTGCGTCACTAAATAAGGTCGGGTCTAGATTGTACTCATCACTCCAGTTCATTCCAGAGGTTCTCAGTAGGATCTGGACTCTGAGCTGGTCAGTACATCCAGGTTACCGAATTTTATGTATACCAGTCCAGCATTGCCCTGGAAACATGACATTGAGCAACCTACGATGATCCCCATTTTCAACTCAGTCAGCTCCATCTGGTAAGCCATTTTGTTAGCAAATTATCTAATCAGTGCCCCTCTACCCATTTTTACCTTCACAAACATGTGTCTGTTGCAGGAGCAAACCAATTAGCTTGTGTGTAGGAGGGGGGTATCCTATCACTTTTGTCTACATAGTTTATAAACATTTAATTATACTGTAAATTTGACAAAGCAACAATCAATTATAAAAAAAGTATAAGAATAAATTGGCTATACAATTAGCTTGTGCGTGGGGGGGTATCCTATCACTTTTGTCTACATAGTTTATAAACATTTAATTATACTGTACATTTGACAAAGCAACAATCAATTATAAAAAAAATATAAGACTAAATTGGCTATACAATATATTGCCACCATATAGGAGTAAGTACATTCTCAGAAGTCTAATTAAATGGCTATCATTATGCACAATAGTATACAATAGGAAGTTTGAAACTTACTAGTTCAGGTGTATATTAGTAGTGTTAGTCCTACATATGCAGCAATGATAGTAGTGGGGTACCTGATGGATCTGTTATTAGGGGTATAACGGTCCTCCAATGAGTTTCAGTACATCTTGTAGACTCAGAGAGCTCCAGTGATAACGGATATGCTGTAGGCTGGATGACAGTGCACACTGATACCAATGATAACGGATATGCTGTAGGCTGGATGACAGTGCACACTGATACCAATGATAACGGATATGCTGTAGGCTGGATGACAGTGCACACTGATACTGTAGCTTCATTTGTCTGGTAAAAGAAAAATTCATTTTGCAGTGTCTTCTGCTTGTGGATGTGAACAAAGCAGAGGGTAGTTCCCAGTGAATGGCAAGTTTTGGATAAATGAGAGAGTGCCCAATCAACACATTTCAGTTACTCAGTTAAGAGGATATTTGGACGATGTCAGAATAGAAATAACCAGGAAAATTACTTGTGAAATAAAGTGTATAAAGGACACCCTTGGCATTTTGAAACACAGACATACATGTTGGCAGGGTTGTTAGCATATTTTAGTCTCTCTAATAGTCCCTACACACTTGCCGATGTATGCGGGCGATATGAACGTTCTCGTTCAGTTATGAACGAGAAATCATTTATATCACTCAGTGTGTAAGCATGACCGCAACTAGGGAGAGGGGAACCTTAGGGGGCATGCGCCCCTGGTGCAGAATCTGAGAGGGTGCAGAGATGGGTACACTGCCTCCCCTCCTTCCTCTCAGCCCTAAGGCGCTACCTTCTTCCGGGTCCAAGCACCCTCACTGTAGCAGTGGCGTGCGGTGAGTTCAGTGGCTGGTGAAGCACTGCAGCCACAATGTCCGTTGAGTACCGCCGATGACACCTACCATCGCCGAGCTGATGCCCGCTACCGCCCCGAGCCAATACCTGCTACTACCACTGTCCCTGATGCCCGCTACTGCCCCCGAGTCGTTGCCTGCTACTGCCACCGCCCCTGATGCCCGATACCGCTAATTGCTGCCACCGCCACTAATGACCTACAAAATCACCACCATCTAACTCCCCCGCTGCCATTTCACATCTCATTACAATGCCACCAATGCCCGCAGCTTGCCTGCTCATCAAACAGGCGGCTAATATGTTGTACATTTTTATAAAATAAAAAACAAATATTAGTGTTTGGGATTGGGGAGGGAGTGGGAGTGGATGCTATTTTGTCCATTGCTGCAGTAATCCCCCTGCCATAAAGCCCTTCTAACCCCGCAAGGCAGACCTAGCAAGGCAAGTCTGCAGCTGCCTTACAAGGTGCCTGTCAGCCAGGAATAATCTGAGGTCACCGTGGCTGCAGACATGCCCCCAGTGCCAGATAACGGACCATGGCCCTCATTCCGCGATGTTCGCTCGCTAGCTGCTTTTAGCAGCATTGCAAACGCTAGGCCGCCGCCCTCTGGGAGTGTATCTTAGCTTAGCAGAATAGCGAACGAAAGATTAGCAGAACTGCTACTAAATATTTTCTTGCAGTTTCTGAGTAACTCCAGACCTACTCCTAGATTGCGATCAGCTCGGTCCACTTAGTTCCTGGTTTGACATCACAAACACGCCCTGCGTTCGGCCAGCCACTCCCCCGTTTCTCCAGACACTCCCGCGTTTTTACCTGACACGCCTGCGTTTTTTAGCACGCTCCCGGAAAACGCTCAGTTGCCACCGAGAAACGCTCCTTTCCTGTCAATCACTCTCCTATCAGCAGTGCGACTGAAAAGCGCCGCACGAACACCAGCAAAACTGCTAAGTTTTTAGTTAAATAACTAAGCACATGCGCCCTGCGTACCATGTGCATGCGCATTTAGCAACAAATCGCAGCATAGCGAAAACCGTCAATGAGCGAACAACTCGGAATGACCACCTATATGGGCCTGGAGTTGGAATTTATGAAAAGCCTATTGTGTGCCGCCGCAGAGAATGTGACCAGTGTTGTTGGGGTGTGGTCTGCACAGAGGTTATAATAATGTATTGTGAGAGCCTATTAACTTTAATTTGAATCAGCATCTTACCAATGCTGAACCTTTAGGGGACAGCTGAAGCCCTATAGCATATAAGGGAGTGTTATATTGTCAATACCAGACTGTTATTTTATTTTTTTCACCCTCACACGTGGCGCTATACTTATATATATAGCAAAAGAGGGGTGACCTCACCGGGTTTTGTTAAGGTTCATAAAATTTTATTCAGCAAAAAGTCACAGTGGTGCAGGAGGCAGGTACAGCTAATTCTCACCCTCCCTCCCAGCAGCCTAACCGTAACCATCCCCTCCCTGCAGCGTAACCCTAATCTCTCCTCCCTGCAGTCTAACCCTAACCCTCCCCTCCCTGCAGTCTAACCTTAACCCCCTTCCCGCAGTCTAACCCTATCCCTCCACTCCCCGCAGCCTAAACCTATACCTCCCCTCCCCGCAGCATAACCCTAACCCCCCCCCTCCCAGCAGCCTAAACCTAACCCTCCCCTCCCTGCAGTCTAACCCTAACCCTCCCCACAGCCTAAGCCTAACCCTCCTCCCCGCAGCCTAAACCTAACCCTCCCCTCCCTGCAGTCTAACCCCCCTCCCCGCAGCCTAACCCTAACCCCCCCTCCCCGCAGCCTAAACCTAACCCTCCCCTCCCTGCAGTCTAACCTTAACCCCCTCCCCGCAGCCTAACCCTAACACCCCCTCCCCGCAGCCTAACCCTAACCTTTTCCTCCCTGCAGCCTAACCCTAACCCTCCCCTCCCTACAGTCTAACCCTTACCCATCCCTGTCTGCCAGGATCCCGAACGCCGAGATCCCAACTACATCCCATTTTAGGACCTTTAGCACCATGACATTTTGCTGAATAAAACTTTTAAAACCTTTTAAAAAAATCAGGTGAGTGCACTAGTGATGAGCGGGTTCGGTTCCTCGGAATCCGAACCCCCCCGAACTTTAGCCTTTTTACACGGGTCCGAGGCAGACTCGGATCTTCCCGCCTTGCTCGGTTAACCCGAGCGCGCCCGAACGTCATCATCCCGCTGTCGGATTCTCGCGAGGCTCGGATTCTATCGCGAGACTCGGATTCTATATAAGGAGCCGTGCATCGCCGCCATTTTCACACGTGCATTGAGATTGATAGGGAGAGGATGTGGCTGGCGTCCTCTCCGTTTAGAATAGAAATAGATAGAGAGTGAGAGTGAGACACTTGATTTACTGGAGCTTAGGAGTACTCAGAGAGTGCAGAGTTTACTAGTGACTGACCAGTGACCACCAGTGCAGTTTTATTATTATTTAATATAATCCGTTCTCTGCCTGAAAAAAAAACGATACACAGTGACACAGTATACCATATCTGTGCTCAGCCTCAGTGTGCTGCATCATCTATGTATATCTGACTGTGCTGAGTGCTCACTGCTCACACAGCTTAATTGTGGGGGAGACTGGGGAGCAGTTATAGCAGGAGTACATTAACAGTGCACACTTTTGCTGCCAGAGTGCCACTGCCAGTGTGACTGACCAGTGACCACTGACCACCAGTATATTGTGATTGTCTGCCTGAAAAAGTTAAACACTCGTCGTGTGGTGTTTTTATTCTATAAACGCATTCTGCTGACAGTGTCCAGCAGGTCCGTCATTATATAATATATACCTGTCCTGCAGTAGTGATATATATATATTTTTTATATCATTATCATCCAGTCTATATTAGCAGCAGATGCAGTACGGTAGTCCACGGCTGTAGCTACCTCTGTGTCGGCAGTCGCTCGTCCATCCATAATTGTATACCACCTACCTGTGGTGTTTTTTTTTTTTCTATCTTCTTGATACTAGTAGCTTACTTTAGGAGTCTGCAGTGCTGACAGTGTCCAGCAGGTCTGTCATTATATAATATATACCTGTCCGGCTGCAGTAGTGATATATATATATTTTTTATATCATTATCATCCAGTCTATATTAGCAGCAGACGCAGTACGGTAGTCCACGGCTGTAGCTACCTCTGTGTCGGCAGTCGCTCGTCCATCCATAATTGTATACCACCTACCTGTTGTGTTTTTTTTTTCTATGTTCTTGATACTAGTAGCTTACTTTAGGAGTCTGCAGTGCTGACAGTGTCCAGCAGGTCCGTCATTATATAATATATACCTGTCCGGCTGCAGTAGTGATATATATATATTTTTTATATCATTATCATCCAGTCTATATTAGCAGCAGACGCAGTACGGTAGTCCACGGCTGTAGCTACCTCTGTGTCGGCAGTCGCTCGTCCATCCATAATTGTATACCACCTACCTGTGGTGTTTTTTTTTTCTTCTATCTTCTTGATACTAGTAGCTTACTTTAGGAGTCTGCAGTGCTGACAGTGTCCAGCAGGTCCGTCATTATATAATATATACCTGTCCGGCTGCAGTAGTGATATATATATATTTTTTATATCATTATCATCCAGTCTATATTAGCAGCAGACGCAGTACGGTAGTCCACGGCTGTAGCTACCTCTGTGTCGGCAGTCGCTCGTCCATCCATAATTGTATACCACCTACCTGTTTGTTTTTTTTTTTTTTTTCTATCTTCTTGATACTAGTAGCTTACTTTAGGAGTCTGCAGTGCTGACAGTGTCCAGCAGGTCCGTCATTATATAATATATACCTGTCCGGCTGCAGTAGTGATATATATATATTTTTTATATCATTTTCATCCAGTCTATATTAGCAGCAGACGCAGTACGGTAGTCCACAGCTGTAGCTACCTCTGTGTCGGCAGTCGCTCGTCCATCCATAAGTATACTAGTATCCATCCATCTCCATTGTTTACCTGAGGTGCCTTTTAGTTGTGCCTATTAAAATATGGAGAACAAAAATGTTGAGGTTCCAAAAATAGGGAAAGATCAAGATCGACTTCCACCTCGTGCTGAAGCTGCTGCCACTAGTCATGGCCGAGACGATGAAATGCCATCAACGTCGTCTGCCAAGGCCGATGCCCAATGTCATAGTACAGAGCATGTAAAATCCAAAACACCAAATATCAGTAAAAAAAGGACTCAAAAATCTAAAATAAAATTGTCGGAGGAGAAGCGTAAACTTGCCAATATGCCATTTACCACACGGAGTGGCAAGGAACGGCTGAGGCCCTGGCCTATGTTCATGGCTAGTGGTTCAGCTTCACATGAGGATGGAAGCACTCAGCCTCTCGCTAGAAAAATGAAAAGACTCAAGCTGGCAAAAGCACAGCAAAGAACTGTGCGTTCTTCGAAATCACAAATCCACAAGGAGAGTCCAATTGTGTCGTTTGCGATGCCTGACCTTCCCAACACTGGACGTGAAGAGCATGCGCCTTCCACCATTTGCATGCCCCCTGCAAGTGCTGGAAGGAGCACCCGCAGTCCAGTTCCTGATAGTCAGATTGAAGATGTCAGTGTTGAAGTACACCAGGATGAGGAGGATATGGGTGTTGCTGGCGCTGGGGAGGAAATTGACCAGGAGGATTCTGATGGTGAGGTGGTTTGTTTAAGTCAGGCACCCGGGGAGACACCCGTTGTCCGTGGGAGGAATAGGGCCATTGACATGCCTGGTGAAAATACCAAAAAAATCAGCTCTTCGGTGTGGAAGTATTTCAACAGAAATGCGGACAACATTTGTCAAGCCGTGTGTTGCCTTTGTCAAGCTGTAATAAGTAGGGGTAAGGACGTTAACCACCTCGGAACATCCTCCCTTATACGTCACCTGCAGCGCATTCATCATAAGTCAGTGACAAGTTCAAAAACTTTGGGCGACAGCGGAAGCAGTCCACTGACCAGTAAATCCCTTCCTCTTGTAACCAAGCTCACGCAAACCACCCCACCAACTCCCTCAGTGTCAATTTCCTGCTTCCCCAGGAATGCCAATAGTCCTGCAGGCCATGTCACTGGCAATTCTGACGAGTCCTCTCCTGCCTGGGATTCCTCCGATCCATCCTTGCGTGTAACGCCTACTGCTGCTGGCGCTGCTGTTGTTGCTGCTGGGAGTCGATGGTCATCCCAGAGGGGAAGTCGTAAGACCACTTTTACTACTTCCACCAAGCAATTGACTGTCCAACAGTCCTTTGCGAGGAAGATGAAATATCACAGCAGTCATCCTGCTGCAAAGCGGATAACTGAGGCCTTGGCATCCTGGGTGGTGAGAAACGTGGTTCCGGTATCCATCATTACTGCAGAGCCAACTAGAGACTTGTTGGAGGTACTGTGTCCCCGGTACCAAATACCATCTAGGTTCCATTTCTCTAGGCAGCGATACCGAAAATGTACACAGACCTCAGAAAAAGACTCACCAGTGTCCTAAAAAATGCAGTTGTACCCAATGTCCACTTAACCACGGACATGTGGACAAGTGGAGCAGGGCAGGCTCAGGACTATATGACTGTGACAGCCCACTGGGTAGATGTATGGACTCCCACCGCAAGAACAGCAGCGGCGGCACCAGTAGCAGCATCTCGCAAACGCCAACTCTTTCCTAGGCAGGCTACGCTTTGTATCACCGCTTTCCAGAATACGCACACAGCTGAAAACCTCTTATGGCAACTGAGGAAGATCATCGCGGAATGGCTTACCCCAATTGGACTCTCCTGTGGATTTGTGGCATCGGACAACGCCAGCAATATTGTGTGTGCATTAAATCTGGGCAAATTCCAGCACGTCCCATGTTTTGCACATACCTTGAATTTGGTGGTGCAGAATTATTTAAAAAACGAGAGGGGCGTGCAAGAGATGCTGTCGGTGGCCAGAAGAATTGCGGGACACTTTCGGCGTACAGGCACCACGTACAGAAGACTGGAGCACCACCAAAAACGCCTGAACCTGCCCTGCCATCATCTGAAGCAAGAAGTGGTAACGAGGTGGAATTCAACCCTCTATATTCTTCAGAGGTTGAAGGAGCAGCAAAAGGCCATTCAAGCCTATACAACTGAGCACGATATAGAAGGTGGAATGCACCTGTCTCAAGCGCAGTGGAGAATGATTTCAACGTTGTGAAAGGTTCTGCAACCTTTTGAACTTGCCACACGTGAAGTCAGTTCAGACACTGCCAGCCTGAGTCAGGTCATTCCCCTCATCAGGCTTTTGCAGAAGAAGCTGGAGACATTGAAGGAGGAGCTAACACAGAGCGATTCCGCTAGGCATGTGGGACTTGTGGATGGAGCCCTTAATTCGCTTAACAAGGATTCACGGGTGGTCAATCTGTTGAAATCAGAGCACTACATTTTGGCCACCGTGCTCGATCCTAGATTTAAAACCTACCTTGGATCTCTCTTTCTGGCAGACACAAGTCTGCTGGGGTTCAAAGAACTGCTGGTGACAAAATTGTCAAGTCAAGCGGAACGCGACCTGTCAACATCTCCTCCTTCACATTCTCCCGCAACTGGGGGTGCGAGGAAAAGGCTCAGAATTCCGAGCCTACCCGCTGGCGGTGATGCAGGGCAGTCTGGAGCGACTGCTGATGCTGACATCTGGTCCGGACTGAAGGACCTGACAACGATTACGGACATGTCGTCTACTGTCACTGCATATGATTCTCTCCTGATTGAAAGAATGGTGGAGGATTATATGAGTGACCGCATCCAAGTAGGCACGTCAGACAGTCCGTACTTATACTGGCAGGAAAAAGAGGCAATTTGGAGGCCCTTGCACAAACTGGCTTTATTCTACCTAAGTTGCCCTCCCACAAGTGTGTACTCCGAAAGAGTGTTTAGTGCCGCCGCTCACCTTGTCAGCAATCGGCGTACGAGGTTACATCCAGAAAATGTGGAGAAGATGATGTTCATTAAAATGAATTATAATCAATTCCTCCGTGGAGACATTGACCAGCAGCAATTGCCTCCACAAAGTACACAGGGAGCTGAGATGGTGGATTCCAGTGGGGACGAATTGATAATCTGTGAGGAGGGGGATGTACACGGTGATATATCGGAGGATGATGATGAGGTGGACATCTTGCCTCTGTAGAGCCAGTTTGTGCAAGGAGAGATTAATTGCTTCTTTTTTGGTGGGGGTCCAAACCAACCCGTCATTTCAGTCACAGTCGTGTGGCAGACCCTGTCACTGAAATGATGGGTTGGTTAAAGTGTGCATGTCCTGTTTATACAACATAAGGGTGGGTGGGAGGGCCCAAGGACAATTCCATCTTGCACCTCTTTTTTCTTTCATTTTTCTTTGCATCATGTGCTGTTTGGGGAGTAGTTTTTGGAAGGGCCATCCTGCGTGACACTGCAGTGCCACTTCTAGATGGGCCAGGTGTTTGTGTCGGCCACTTGGGTCGCTTATCTTAGTCACACAGCTACCTCATTGCGCATCTTTTTTTCTTTGCGTCATGTGCTGTTTGGGGGGTGTTTTTTGGAAGGGCCATCCTGCGTGACACTGCAGTGCCACTCCTAGATGGGCCAGGTGTTTGTGTCGGCCACTAGGGTCGCTTAGCTTACTCACACAGCTACCTCATTGCGCCTCTTTTTTTTCTTCTATGCGTCATGTGCTGTTTGGGGAGTAGTTTTTTGAAGGGCCATCCTGCGTGACACTGCAGTGCCACTCCTAGATGGGCCAGGTGTTTGTGTCGGCCACTTGGGTCGCTGAGCTTAGTCATCCAGCGACCTCGGTGCAAATTTTAGGACTGTAAATAATATTGTGAGGTGTGAGGTGTTCAGAATAGACTGAAAATGAGTGGAAATTATGGTTATTGAGGTTAATAATACTTTGGGATCAAAATGACCCCCAAATTCTATGATTTAAGCAGTTTTTTAGGGTTTTTTGAAAAAAACACCCGAATCCAAAACACACCCGAATCCGACAAAAAAAATACGGTGAGGTTTTGCCAAAACGCGTTCGAACCCAAAACACGGCCGCGGAACCGAACCCAAAACCAAAACACAAAACCCGAAAAATTTCCGGTGCTCATCATCTTTTGCATTATGTTGGATACTGGACTTATATCCATATCTCTTATGTGATGCACCCCTGTGTTTTAAATTTTTAAACAGGCGAGGCTGAGGACACCATAATAAGCAGCCAGCAGGACACAGACACCTAAAGATCAGTTAATCGACCCAGAGATGATCTTGGGGTTGACTGGTTATGGGTGCTGTTGTGGGGTGGCACCTACATGATGTCACACAGCATGGAGAAGGCGCTTGCCCGAAACACTGTGTGGTGCACGGAGGGCCAATGAATGCATCCGGGCCATAATTATTACTTTTTTGGCACCATACCAAAATTTTAAAGGTGCCCCCAATGCCTCTAGAGAGACGCCTTGCTCCGCAGCATTGCACCGGAGCTCTTTATAACATTGCCTACTTGGTAGACATAGGTGTATCTATATTGAGTGCATGGTGTGCAATGCACAGGAGCCCCTGGGTCCTGTGCATTGCATGCATTTGCCACAGCGATGGGAATGCAGAGGACTGAGAACAGGGAGGGTAATAATGGGCAGGAGATGGGAGGGGAGGACAGTAGGGGAGGAGTGGTTGAGGTGACCTGGCAGGTGATCCATTTATTTACTAAGAGAGAGAGAGCGTGTTAAAAACAGTAGAGTAAACTAGTAATACAGATAATGCTGTATTGAAATGACAATAATATGAAAGGTATGTACTCACATTTACATAAAAAAAACAGTATCTGGTAACTCCTTCCCATGCTGAAGCAGTCTGTTATAACGCTTGGTCTCTTCTTACATTTTTCTGTTGGACCAGTGTGAGTGAGGATTAGGAGTAGGAGGAGGAGTGTGACTGTGTGTATATTGAGGGGAAGTGGGGGGGCGGGGGGGAGTCATTAGGGGGGCGGGGCATTTGGAACTCTGAGGGGAGGGAGAAGATGAAAGGGAAGCTGAGGAAAAAGGAGGAAGCTGATGGGAGAGGGGAGGGATGCGGTGAGCAGATGGCTAACAGAACGAGATTGGTCAGGACGGAGGGAAGGAGGACCCACAGGAACTAACCACTGTATCCTCTGCTTGTGTTGACTTGACGCTGGACGAGCTGTGTGCAGGGGAAGTAAGCCCGGGAGCAGCTTCATGCCCCTGCATCTTTCACAGTGTTCCACAGTGAGTGGAATAGTATGCCTGATGTTTGCCCACTCAGGGGGAGGTGGGGGGCATCTGAAGGACAGTACCAGCCGCAACCTGACCCAGACTGCTGCAGGGATCATTGGCCGAGACACGGGAGAAGCGGTGATGGGGGAACAGGAGCACAGAGATCTGTGTACCTGTCAGACACAGTCCAGAGTGGGTTGTGGTAATAGTAGGACCGGCCCTGCTCACTGTCCAATCACATTTGTTTCAGTGACAGGGGCATGCTTTCATATAAGCTGACAGCACGCCCCTGTCTCAGAGGCACTGCTGTAAGGTGCCGCTTACAGGGTTTTTTCTAATTGGTTTTTGATGCCCGATGCTTGGCCCCGCCCCCCGCTTTCCGGCCCATTAACTGTGAGATCGGGAGGCACCAAGAAGGGTGCCTCCAACACACATGAAGAACTATTTTATACATTGTAAAAATAAAAAAATAAATTAAAATAATATAATAGCAAAAGGATTCATTATTAAAATAATACTAAGAAGATACTCTGTGTCATAACTATCTTCTTAGTATTATTTTAATCATTAATGACAGGGGAGGCACTGCCTCCCCTGCCTGCCCTGACTGCACGTCCCTGCACTGTAGGTACCCGCTTGGCCATGGCCGCTTACACACTCCTGTGCCTGTGTAACCAATGTCAACCCACAGGCATGTTCCCCAGCGCCACCCCCTTCCCGCATGCAGGAGGAAAGGGCCATAAGAAGCTACCTACTGCCAGGTCCCAGAACCCTCGTTGTAGGACCCGCTCCCCAATACCACCATTGCGGACTCCTGGGAAACCAACCCCCCCCGGCAACTAGAACGCTTATGAATGGGGTGGGGGTGACCGTACACACACTCCTGTGCCTGTGTAAACTAAGTCTGCCACCAGCCTTGTTCCTAAGGGCCTCCCCCTTCCTGCACGGAAGCTCCACCAGAGGAGGACAGGGCGAGACGAAGCAGCAGCAGCCAACAATTAGTCTGGGCACTGAGGTGAGGTCTCTATACACCAGGACAGCTGCTGCCTTCCAAAGTGTGGTCCTAGGTCCAACTTGCATGCAAGGCTTTGTCGTCATACAGCAGTTGGCCAGTTGGAGACCTCCCCCCAGGGTGTGTGATACAGTGATTGCATGGCTTATATATATATTATTGTGTGTGTCCCCTCCCCCAGAAGGTTGGTACTCCTCCTCTTTAATTGGTTGTAGGTCCTGACTGGCATACTGGGCTTTGTAGTCTTACAGCAGTTGGACAGTCAGAGTCCCCCACAATACTGTATCTGAGGTGCATGTTAGTTTTCTTGTGTTCCTATCCATTTTCCTAGGGAATGTGTACTGGATGCACCCTGACGATGCTGGTTGCCACTTTGCCAACTGTTTATTACTGTGTTTTTGACATGGCTCCAAAGTGTGTGTGTGTTTGTGTGCATGGGGGGCACCAAATTATTGCCTTGCCCCGGGTGCCAAAAATTCTAGTTTTGGCCCTGTGTGTATGCACCAACGATGAACAATGCGTGGCCCTGCAGTCGTTCATTGTTGGAACTCCGTCGCTATTTGTAGGAGGTAGTTCCCCAGTATCTCAGAGGATGTATATATGGTCTTAATATCCCCTTTTCCCAAAGAAGAGTAGTATAAAGCTAGAAAATACTTGTCAGCAGGTAAAAGCCCTGGTCTACATGGGTTCTCTGGCCCATATTATAAAGTTATTGTAGACCAGATTGTATAATTTATTTTATAAGGTGTGAGGGAATCAAGGTAAGGGTGGCCTCTCCTGGGGTAGATGGTCCCTTCCAAAACTGAGCATCCAGGAAACAGCCCACCAGTCCAAGGTTTTTGTGCAACCTAGACATAGCTAGCTTTATTGTGCAGTACAAAAACACAAAACATAAAAATAAATTCTAGCCCATCTGTGAGTAAAGCCCTGACACCCCTTGTTAGCCTCTACAGGTAAAAGCACTAATTAGCCTGATCTCAGGCTGATGATCTGAAAACCCAAAAATGGGCCTAATGGGTGGAGCTCATTTGCTCTCTCCATCCACAACCCAAGGAATCCTTAACCAAATTTTACTAAAGCCCAAACATCTATTCAGCCTGTTTTGCAATCACAGACATTTTCCTTGTTTAAAATCAAATACGTCAGAAACCTGGGAAAATATACTGTGTATCTCCTATGTACAACCAGTGCTTTCATCACAAAGGATTTAATATGATCTCAAAGGAGTACTCTTATTCGGTCCACTCTTATGATGGTTCATGTAACTGTAATTCAAAAGGAGAAGAAGGACTCTAGTGTATACTTCAGCTACTGCCCCATATGTTTACTTAATGTGGCTATCAAATTGTTCACAAAGATATTGGCAAAGTGTCTGAAGCTTCTTCCCCTGGCATTGATCCATCTGAACAGGTGGAGACAATGGAAGCTATTTGATCTTAATCATCATATCTATTGCTACTCCATGCCCACAGTCCTTTTGTCAACTGGCATCGACAAGATCGAAGTGGATTGAAACTTTATGGAGGAGGGATATGCACATTTGATTGGGTGAGAGATGTTTCAATAATAATAATAATAATAATAATAATTTTATTTATATAGCGCTCTTTCTCCAATAGTACTCACGGCACTTAACAGATACATAGCATAATATAGTACAGAAAATAATGAAGTACAGAACAGCTTTTCAGATTCAATAGGATTGTAGCTTTTCAATAGGATTCTAGCATTATAGAAAACTCCCTTGGCGTATGTATAGGCCAATGGAAAGTGCATTAACCAGCTTGTAGCCCTGAACCACAGACCCCTACTGAAATGAACACTCAGGTAGCTGGAGGGTGGTTGTTCTCTCATAATTCTCCTGACTAAAGAAGAATACAGTACATAAAGCTGATGAATATTCTCACTGGAATCCTGTATTTACTTCAGACACTACCATTCAAGATTTCCTCCAGCTTCCTGTCTGAATTACACCATGCTACAGTATATGACATGAATTTGTAAGGGCTGAAAGCAGTGCTAGGTTTAAACACATAGTTCCCTTTAGGTGGAAGAACCAGGGTTGCACACACCTTTCAATGCTCACAAGGGGTAACCTATAACAGGATCTTTGCCTGGAACAGGTAAGAGGGAGAAAGACAGTGGGGTTTTATACAGAACTTGTCCTCTTGGGTCCCATTACACTATCTTAATCTGTGCACAATAATCCCACATGTATCCCACCCTATTACAAGCCCCACACTGGGTCCTTGGAGGCATGTGAGATCCTGTGGAGGTATTTCCACTGATATCCAATGTCTTACTTCCCTTCTTCATAACTCCTTATTTACCCCTGGAACTCAACAAGCTGCTTTCATGTCTTGGTATGCTGCATGTATCAATAGACTAGGTAATTTCAAGTCAGAGGGCAAACAAATTCTTTGAGGATCTCAGAACTGAAATTTCATTACTTAATACTGACTACTAGCACTTTTTGCAGGTTTGTCACTTCCTCTCCTCCGTGGCAGGCCAGGACCTAACATTATGGTTTGGTAATGTGTACTCATAGCGCCCCTCAATCCCATACCATTTCAAATATATACAAAATTATTTGACAGGATCTGTTTGATTAGAATTTAATGCAAATTTATGCTCATTTGAGACAGAGATCTGTAGGCCAGAGGAGACAGAATGGTGTGACACAAGGTTGCCCATGTTATTAATGTGTGTTCCTCTAGCTTGAAGGTGCAAGATAAACAGTATAAGGTTTTAATGAGGTGGAACAGATGCTCTGAAGTCTTACACAAATTCATAGCTTTGGTGTCCCTGATACAGATCTGACAGGAGTGCTCTGTAATTGTCCCTTTCTGGGCCAAGATACTTAGTTAAGGAGATGATTGGATAGGGGTCCAGGGTTTTGGCTTCTCTCACACTCCCCTATCCCATTGATGCTCTGCTTAAGGATATAAATAATGCATTGGAAATGGCTATACCTGTCCATTGGCATTCCCACATCATCTCCACTGTAGCTGAATTGTGTCAGAGAATGACTTCTACATGTCCTTGGATGACATCACTTTCTCGACTGTAGATAAACATGTGGAATTCACTTTGACCTGGTTTAGCTGGATAGAATTTAAAACCTCTCAGTCATAAACCTCAATTTAAAACTCTGATGACATATGGGCATCCTGATTCCCTTTCCCTTGTCCATGAACTCCACAGATATTCAAAATATGTGACCTCCGTGGTGATCAACCCTGATTATCCAGTTTGGGCTCAGTATGATATGCCGGCTGACGGGATGCCTGCTGTCAGGATCTCGACAGCGGCATCCCACCAGCTGCAATACTGGCAGCGAGCACAGTAAGTCCTCTCACAGGTTCGCTGTGCTCCCAGCGCTTCAGGCCTGGTGGAGAACTTCACTTGCCACGAGTTCTATTCTTTGTCAGGTGGTGGTGTGGACCCACCACCTGAGTGGGAATACTGTGGATCGGTCACTATTCTGACCACCTGCATTTTACCGGCTGTCAGGATTCTGGCATCGGAATCCAGTAAATTAACTATTTTCCTTCAGTCCACCTTCCATTTCCACTCTCTCTCTCTTTCTTATCTATACCTTCTCTCCTTTTTTGTATTTGCTATGTGGGAAATGTTTCATAAATACATATATCGTTTGATGTTTCATATTGTTCTTGTATATTTATTTTCTTTCTACTAATATAAGGCACTTTTGATATATTATTTTTTAGGAGCTGTCAACATGTGCTTTACAAAAAAAGTTTCAAAGCTTAAAAACTGATCCCTGGATCTTTTTCTCCCATAAATGTTTTTTAATCTTTGAAACTACATGGATAAAGAAAAGATCAGAGGATTTAGTCAATTTTACACTTGGATTACACGTGATGTAGAGTGAGAAACAGAACATACAATGTATATGTAAAGAACAATGTTTAAAAAGTACTAAGAACCGTAATACATTGTTTTAATAATTCTTAGAAATTTTTATTTACGTGACTTCTTTATTTTTAATGGTGTATACTTCTACTCCAGTATCCAGATACCCCACCTCCAAACACAATGGGGAATTTCAAGAACTTTGGAAATAGCATGCAATGTCACTATTTTTAACTACAAATTACAAGTTACAGGATAAGGTTGTGACTATACAGAGCAACAAAGTGATGAGAGCCCACATATTGTGCATTTGTAAACAAAAGTATACATTAATACAATAACAAAACATCAATAAAGGAAGGAAGAACCTCAGGTAAAAGGAAGGTGACATAACTGCAATAAATGGGTGATCGGGATAGGGATGAACAATATGATAAATGGGGAAAGGGGGAAAAGGTAAGCAACAGTGTTAAGTAATGCACCCACAAGTGGCAACAAAAGGGTCAAATATACCATAAACTTGTTGGACACACCTCAATTCTCACCATTATCATTTTTCAGGGTCTTGAGTCTGTAAGCTGTTTTATTTTCTACAAGTTTCTTGTAATGTGCAATCTTTTTGCCACTTCACAAATTTCTCTATGATAAAGTACACTTGGCATCTATAAATGGCACAAGGTATCTGTATCCACTTACAGACTTCACTTCCATTGAACCATACATATCTAAATGTATTATATTGTGTGGTTTTGTAGGGTTATGGATCAATGAGTCGACATGAATTTGGTCAACAGTCCATAATTGTAGGTTGGCCTACAAAGGGAAAATGTCAACACATTAAGATGGCTGACAGATGACAAGTCGACATGAAAATGTCAACATGTCAATGTCAACTAATAGTGGTCAACCTATTGACTGTCAACCTAATCCATGTTGACCTACCATCCGGATACTGTTTTGTAGCTTTACTTGCTGATTTGGGAAATGGCTGACAACTTTGTTTTCCTACTATACAGGTTTCTGTGTTAGTCACATTACCATTCTGTAGCCTTTGAACACTGTTGTATCCAAGGTGATCAAATCTCCCAGTGCATGCCAGAGCTATAGTGACTGTTATCAGTGCATAACATTGCTGTGTATAAAGGATATACAATTGCTGACACCTTATCGCTGTAGCTATGATGGAGCCTTTTCTGTTTCTCACAATGTATTTTCCTCTAGCAAAATTAACTCTGTGGCCTCTCTATTTTAGATGATTTGCTCACATATCTGGTACATAAAGCATGTCTTTGATCTCTGTCACTTTTGTTCTGGTTCCAATTTTTAAGCAAGCTTTAATCGCTCCAACTTTTGTTACTCTTAAGGCCAGTACTGACTGGCCAATGTGGGAGAGATGTGTGCTGAGCGAACCGCTCAGCACACATCTCTCCCGCCGCTCAGCACAGCGCGAGGTGTGCTGAGCGTGCGGGGGGAGACGGGGGTGGGGGGCGCTCATTTCACCTAGCGGGTGAAATGAGCGACCTGCTAGATTGGCCTGCATGCAGGCCAATCTAGCACCAGCGATAGCGATGCGCGGGGCTGCGCATCGCTATCGCTGTGGAGGGTACACACAGAGTGATCGTGCTTAAAATCTAAGCAATCTAGTCAGATTGCTTAGATTTTAAGCAGCGATCGCTCCGTGAGTACCCCCCCTTTAGCACTTGGTTGCAATTCCCTTTAATTGCGATAGTTTCACATCTGGATAATGTGGTGACCCACTCCTCATTGCACTTGAAATGTCTTGTTGCACTTGAATCGATGTACCAGGAATCCTTTCTGCAGCTATCTGTAACACTCAGGGCTGATTCATCTTTGCCATTACATTTCTTGCTTTGTTTAGATTCACACTCTTTTGCTTGCAGTAAATTGCTTTGTGACCTACCTAGTAGTGCTTAAACTTGAATGTTCTGATTTTTTCACCTTTTGTAGGCAATGCAGTATTCTCATCATTTGACTCACATGGTATGCATTCTTGGAACTGTAGTAACTTTACTTTGACTATGTCTGTGGTTAACTTTGCTGTGTTTGCTTCCAACACCACAACTAGGAAATCAAACTCAGAAACCAGGTTTTGTAGCATCTCTGTTGTGAACTTTGTATTATCTATTTGCACTCCAACAGACATTAATTGCTGAGAGGCACATATCATTGTGTCTGTGTAATCACTCATACTCTTAAATGTGCTCTTCTCATGAGACATCCATCTTGGTATGCTGCTTGTAGTGCTGTCCACATGTCTGTATCTGAGTGTGGCACAATATGTGTATTATAGAGTACACATATTGGTCCACACTCATACCAGTAGTTCACATGGCCCTTTCTACATCATCTGTTCTTGGATCTGCACTAGGATCTACTGTACCCTTTTCAATTTATCATGTTTCAAATGCATTTCCATATCAAAGTTCAAGGTTGTATGATTCTCTGCACCTTTTAGCTTGATAAATCCCATTATAGATGTAGCATCTGTATTCATGCTTCTTACAGACATAACTATGCAGCTTCTTTACACTAATTAGTCTTTGTACTGACACAATGCACTGGAAACACTCTGTGCTGTCTTTACTCTGTTCTATGCAGCTTCTGTGTACTGACTAGCTTTTGTGTTGACACACTGAACAGAAAACACTCTGTGCTGTTTTCACTCTGTGCTCTATGGCAGTTTGCACTACACATGTGCTTAATATGGAATCTGTATGCTGCTCTGGGCATCCAAGTAGCTTGTGGGTCTGGGAGTCTGGGTGCCTGGGCCCATAACCTGTTGAAAATGATGTGTTGGAGGTGTTGATATTGCAGAGTTATATAAGCACACCCCCATGGATGACTGAAACTAAGAACAGCCCACTTTCTTAAGAAGCTGTACTTACTGATATATGTACATTGGTGATGGAGCATAGTTTGAATGGAGTGGAGTTTCATACACTTTACCAGCCAGTGAGTGTATACTGCATAATCGTAGTGGTGCAGTGATGCTGGAACAGCTTTATATGCAGGTATTAACCAGGTTTTTCATAGAATCTATGTCTTCCACCATGTCACACCACACAGTGAAAATAGAAGATGGCCCCAACACAAGCTCAGTAGAAATCTTGATGGCCATCTTGAGATAGGGCATGAAGCCACCCTATTGAACAGGAAGAATAGAGTCTGCGAAGTAGTGCACTCTTTCAACAATCAAAACCATAGAGAGACTTGATCTTGGAACATTCTCACCAGACACGAAATGGAAAACCTGTGGTTAACAGGCTGCACCAGCAAATGTTGAGTAAGCCTACATGTATTTTGTATAGTATTATGGCAACCATACCAGCTTGTAAAGGGTTTCAACAACCCTATAGTTAGGTGAGCTGCATTGGCCAGTTGAATTTTTTTTTGTATTTATACTTCCTTGTTGGCCAATGTTCCACTCCCAAATAGCAGGAGTCCATTTGAGGAATCATTAGCAAAAAACGTTTGTATAGTGGAAGATGTTGTAGGTTGGAATACCCAAGTTTTTACACATTTGTTCAAAAGGAGCAATGCCACTGGACTGAAACTTCATAGTGTGATTATATCACAGGCTCCTAGAATCCACCAGCTGCCTGAATTGGAACACACCAGACACTTACCAACCCCTGAACATCTTAAAGTCAAAGATAGGGGGAAACTAATCAGTGAACAGAAAATAAATTTGGGGAGCGAATTGATTATATTGTGGTTCAACACTTAACCTTCTTCCAGGAGAATATGGTAAGTGTACCATACACTAGTACACCAGACATTAAACTACAATCCACCCTATCAAAAGCCTTTTTGGAAATGTCCCTTTTCTAACATCACATCTTACACTAAAGCATGGGTTCTGCGTCACGACTGCTTCAGATGGATCTATTTTGTAATACCCTGGTCCTATACTCATCAAGGAAGGACAAGAAAAACCCCAAGGCAAAAGCATTTACATATAAGAGCACCCTGGCTCAGCTGCGCCAGTGACATGCTACCTGGTATGCCTCCCTGGGTAGTGTCTGCCTGGAGATTCGCACAGCAGGCAGTGTTATTGGTGCTGGTGTCCGGCACCACACTGAACCACACTACAGTTAAGAAACTCCAAATAAACTACAGCTCCAAGCAGCCCTTGCTGCCCAGCAGGCACTGCCCAAGGGTATACCAGGTAATATTACAGTGACATAATGTGTCAGAGGCATTACAATTGTGGGCATAATGTGTAATATGTACTACAACTGTGGGACTACTGTAAGTGGCACTACAACTGTGGTCATAGTGTAAGGAGCACTACAACTGTGGGCATAATGTGTAAGGGGCACTACTGCAGTGGGCATAATGTTTAAGGGGTGCTACTACAGAGGGCATAATGTGTAAGGAACACTACATCTGGGCTTTTCCCATAGACCACAGCCCCTTAATTTTTCAGGTGCATGCCTTTGGCATGCACAAAAGTACTCTGGGGGTACCAAAATATTCTGTATATTTGCTTATCAAAAAATGTTCAGACTTTGAGATATTTATCAAATTATAATAATTTATAAAGTACATGTACAATTTGCAATTTGATTATACTAAATTACAGTACAATTGCAAAGTAGTGTTTTCAAACTTTAAACCCTGATGTTTGGAAGTTTAACTTGAAATGTTTTACACTCTGGTATGACTTCTTAAAAACATTTCAGAATCTAGCAATTTGGTGTCAGCCTTGTGGCATTGTCCAAGTTTGATATGAACACTTTCAACAAAGCAAGCATTAACATTAGTCTACCACATTATGGTACTTTACTCCTAAAGTTATACATAATTTAGTCATTGGTTTTAGTTGACAATTATGCTTTGTGACAAGTATTGCTATATAATATGTGAGATGTATTCATGGCATTTACATTTTTCCTTGCATATTTTGTTAACCATATTGCATAATGGTTAATGATAGCCTGTGACAAGAGAGCATGCAAAAGATAATAGAGTGCACAAAGTATTATGGGTCGGTGACATCATCCTAAATATTCTGCTGTATGACAGAAAGTCCCAAGAGAAAGTAAAGATTTCCCCTCTGGGAAAAGGTTAATGGATGCTTACAATCTGTTTTGCTTTGTATAAATTCTACAACCAATAATGCATTCAGATGAATAAATTGTTCAAGCCGTTAAGCTCCTAGCTCCAAATTTGGATTCACAACCATGGTAAAGATTTATGAGATACTTATAAAGAATATGTTGATTCTGCAAGATTTGGGTGAAATTATTCAAAACAGTGATTATTTTTGGAAGTTATTATACATGCACACCTGATCAGGGTGTCACCTGTGCCTAGCAGTTCAACATGATAAAACATAGTCATTTTCTGCAATTCACTTTGCTTGCACAAAAGAAAATTCCCAATAAAACTATATTTTATCTTGCTCTAGATCATCTAATTTTTTTGTTTTGCTTCTTGTATGCATCATTTAAATGATTTATATTAATCTGCAATCACAAGAGACATGCAGCATTTCTATTGAGTCAAACACCTTCTAAAGTTCTGAATTTAAATAAAGCATACTGTAGTGCAAATGCTGATATTAATTAGACACATGTTTAACATAGAGATGAGCGCCTGAAATTTTTCGGGTTTTGTGTTTTGGTTTTGGGTTCGGTTCCGCGGCCGTGTTTTGGGTTCGAACGCGTTTTGGCAAAACCTCACCGAATTTTTTTTGTCGGATTCGGGTGTGTTTTGGATTCGGGTGTTTTTTTCAAAAAACACTAAAAAACAGCTTAAATCATAGAATTTGGGGGTCATTTTGATCCCAAAGTATTATTAACCTCAAAAACCATAATTTCCACTCATTTTCAGTCTATTCTGAATACCTCACACCTCACAATATTATTTTTAGTCCTAAAATTTGCACCGAGGTCGCTGTGTGAGTAAGATAAGCGACCCTAGTGGCCGACACAAACACCGGGCCCATCTAGGAGTGGCACTGCAGTGTCACGCAGGATGTCCCTTCCAAAAAACCCTCCCCAAACAGCACATGACGCAAAGAAAAAAAGAGGCGCAATGAGGTAGCTGTGTGAGTAAGATTAGCGACCCTAGTGGCTGACACAAACACCGGGCCCATCTAGGAGTGGCACTGCAGTGTCACGCAGGATGTCCCTTCCAAAAAACCCTCCCCAAACAGCACATGACGCAAAGAAAAAAAGAGGCGCAATGAGGTAGCTGACTGTGTGAGTAAGATTAGCGACCCTAGTGGCCGACACAAACACCGGGCCCATCTAGGAGTGGCACTGCAGTGTCACGCAGGATGTCCCTTCCAAAAAACCCTCCCCAATCAGCACATGATGCAAAGAAAAAGAAAAGAAAAAAGAGGTGCAAGATGGAATTGTCCTTGGGCCCTCCCACCCACCCTTATGTTGTATAAACAAAACAGGACATGCACACTTTAACCAACCCATCATTTCAGTGACAGGGTCTGCCACACGACTGTGACTGATATGACGGGTTGGTTTGGACCCCCCCCAAAAAAGAAGCAATTAATCTCTCCTTGCACAAACTGGCTCTACAGAGGCAAGATGTCCACCTCATCTTCACCCTCCGATATATCACCATGTACATCCCCCTCCTCACAGATTATCAATTCGTCCCCACTGGAATCCACCATCTTAGCTCCCTGTGTACTTTGTGGAGGCAATTGCTGCTGGTCAATGTCTCCGCGGAGGAATTGATTATAATTCATTTTAATGAACATCATCTTCTCCACATTTTCTGGATGTAACCTTGTACGCCGATTGCTGACAAGGTGAGCGGCGGCACTAAACACTCTTTCGGAGTACACACTTGTGGGAGGGCAACTTAGGTAGAATAAAGCCAGTTTGTGCAAGGGCCTCCAAATTGCCTCTTTTTCCTGCCAGTATAAGTACGGACTGTGTGACGTGCCTACTTGGATGCGGTCACTCATATAATCCTCCACCATTCTATCAATGTTGAGAGAATCATATGCAGTGACAGTAGACGACATGTCCGTAATCGTTGTCAGGTCCTTCAGTCCGGACCAGATGTCAGCATCAGCAGTCGCTCCAGACTGCCCTGCATCACCGCCAGCGGGTGGGCTCGGAATTCTGAGCCTTTTCCTCGCACCCCCAGTTGCGGGAGAATGTGAAGGAGGAGATGTTGACAGGTCGCGTTCCGCTTGACTTGACAATTTTGTCACCAGCAGGTCTTTCAACCCCAGCAGACCTGTGTCTGCCGGAAAGAGAGATCCAAGGTAGGCTTTAAATCTAGGATCGAGCACGGTGGCCAAAATGTAGTGCTCTGATTTCAACAGATTGACCACCCGTGAATCCTTGTTAAGCGAATTAAGGGCTGCATCCACAAGTCCCACATGCCTAGCGGAATCGCTCCCTTTTAGCTCCTTCTTCAATGCCTCCAGCTTCTTCTGCAAAAGCCTGATGAGGGGAATGACCTGACTCAGGCTGGCAGTGTCTGAACTGACTTCACGTGTGGCAAGTTCAAAGGGCATCAGAACCTTGCACAACGTTGAAATCATTCTCCACTGCACTTGAGACAGGTGCATTCCACCTACTATATCGTGCTCAATTGTATAGGCTTGAATGGCCTTTTGCTGCTCCTCCAACCTCTGAAGCATATAGAGGGTTGAATTCCACCTCGTTACCACTTCTTGCTTCAGATGATGGCAGGGCAGGTTCAGTAGTTTTTGGTGGTGCTCCAGTCTTCTGTACGTGGTGCCTGTACGCCGAAAGTGTCCCGCAATTTTTCTGGCCACCGACAGCATCTCTTGCACGCCCCTGTCGTTTTTTAAAAAATTCTGCACCACCAAATTCAAGGTATGTGCAAAACATGGGACGTGCTGGAATTTGCCCATATTTAATGCACACACAATATTGCTGGCATTGTCCGATGCCACAAATCCACAGGAGAGTCCAATTGGGGTAAGCCATTCCGCGATGATCTTCCTCAGTTGCCGTAAGAGGTTTTCAGCTGTGTGCGTATTCTGGAAAGCGGTGATACAAAGCGTAGCCTGCCTAGGAAAGAGTTGGCGTTTGCGAGATGCTGCTACTGGTGCCGCCGCTGCTGTTCTTGCGGCGGGAGTCCATACATCTACCCAGTGGGCTGTCACAGTCATATAGTCCTGACCCTGCCCTGCTCCACTTGTCCACATGTCCGTGGTTAAGTGGACATTGGGTACAGCTGCATTTTTTAGGACACTGGTGACTCTTTTTCTGAGGTCTGTGTACATTTTCGGTATCGCCTGCCTAGAGAAATGGAACCTAGATGGTATTTGGTACCGGGGACACAGTACCTCCAACAAGTCTCTAGTTGGCTCTGCAGTAATGATGGATACCGGAACCACGTTTCTCACCACCCAGGATGCCAAGGCCTCAGTTATCCGCTTTGCAGTAGGATGACTGCTGTGATATTTCATCTTACTCGCAAAGGACTGTTGAACAGTCAATTGCTTACTGGAAGTAGTACAAGTGGGCTTACGACTTCCCCTCTGGGATGACCATCGACTCCCAACGGCAACAACAGCAGCGCCAGCAGCAGTAGGTGTTACACGCAAGGATGCATCGGAGGAATCCCAGGCAGGAGAGGACTCGTCAGAATTGCCAGTGACATGGCCTGCAGGACTATTGGCATTCCTGGGGAAGGAGGAAATTGACACTGAGGGAGTTGGTGGGGTGGTTTGCGTGAGCTTGGTTACAAGAGGAAGGGATTTACTGGTCAGTGGACTGCTTCCGCTGTCACCCAAAGTTTTTGAACTTGTCACTGACTTATTATGAATGCGCTGCAGGTGACGTATAAGGGAGGATGTTCCGAGGTGGTTAACGTCCTTACCCCTACTTATTACAGCTTGACAAAGGGAACACACGGCTTGACACCTGTTGTCCGCATTTCTGGTGAAATACCTCCACACCGAAGAGCTGATTTTTTTGGTATTTTCACCTGGCATGTCAACGGCCATATTCCTCCCACGGACAACAGGTGTCTCCCCGGGTGCCTGACTTAAACAAACCACCTCACCATCAGAATCCTCCTGGTCAATTTCCTCCCCAGAGCCAGCAACACCCATATCCTCCTCATCCTGGTGTACTTCAACACTGACATCTTCAATCTGACTATCAGGAACTGGACTGCGGGTGCTCCTTCCAGCACTTGCAGGGGGCGTGCAAATGGTGGAAGGCGCATGCTCTTCACGTCCAGTGTTGGGAAGGTCAGGCATCGCAACCGACACAATTGGACTCTCCTTGTGGATTTGGGATTTCGAAGAATGCACAGTTCTTTGCTGTGCTGCTTTTGCCAGCTTGAGTCTTTTCATTTTTCTAGCGAGAGGCTGAGTGCTTCCATCCTCATGTGAAGCTGAACCACTAGCCATGAACATAGGCCAGGGCCTCAGCCGTTCCTTGCCACTCCGTGTGGTAAATGGCATATTGGCAAGTTTACGCTTCTCCTCCGACAATTTTATTTTAGGTTTTGGAGTCCTTTTTTTACTGATATTTGGTGTTTTGGATTTGACATGCTCTGTACTATGACATTGGGCATCGGCCTTGGCAGACGACGTTGCTGGCATTTCATCGTCTCGGCCATGACTAGTGGCAGCAGCTTCAGCACGAGGTGGAAGTGGATCTTGATCTTTCCCTAATTATGGAACCTCAACATTTTTGTTCTCCATATTTTAATAGGCACAACTAAAAGGCACCTCAGGTAAACAATGGAGATGGATGGATTGGATACTAGTATACAATTATGGACGGGCTGCCGAGTGCCGACACAGAGGTAGCCACAGCCGTGAACTACCGCACTGTACTGTGTCTGCTGCTAATATATAGACTGGTTGATAAAGAGATAGTATACTCGTAACTAGTATGTATGTATAAAGAAAGAAAAAAAAACCACGGTTAGGTTGTATATACAATTATGGACGGGCTGCCGAGTGCCGACACAGAGGTAGCCACAGCCGTGAACTACCGCACTGTACTGTGTCTGCTGCTAATATATAGACTGGTTGATAAAGAGATAGTATACTCGTAACTAGTATGTATGTATAAAGAAAGAAAAAAAAACCACGGTTAGGTGGTATATACAATTATGGACGGGCTGCCGAGTGCCGACACAGAGGTAGCCACAGCCGTGAACTACCGCACTGTACTGTGTCTGCTGCTAATATAGACTGGTTGATAAAGAGATAGTATACTCGTAACTAGTATGTATGTATAAAGAAAGAAAAAAAAACCACGGTTAGGTGGTATATACAATTATGGACGGGCTGCCGAGTGCCGACACAGAGGTAGCCACAGCCGTGAACTACCGCACTGTACTGTGTCTGCTGCTAATATATAGACTGGTTGATAAAGAGATAGTATACTCGTAACTAGTATGTATGTATAAAGAAAGAAAAAAAAACCACGGTTAGGTGGTATATACAATTATGGACGGGCTGCCGAGTGCCGACACAGAGGTAGCCACAGCCGTGAACTACCGCACTGTACTGTGTCTGCTGCTAATATATAGACTGGTTGATAAAGAGATAGTATACTCGTAACTAGTATGTATGTATAAAGAAAGAAAAAAAAACCACGGTTAGGTGGTATATACAATTATGGACGGGCTGCCGAGTGCCGACACAGAGGTAGCCACAGCCGTGAACTACCGCACTGTACTGTGTCTGCTGCTAATATAGACTGGTTGATAAAGAGATAGTATACTCGTAACTAGTATGTATGTATAAAGAAAGAAAAAAAAACCACGGTTAGGTGGTATATACAATTATGGACGGGCTGCCGAGTGCCGACACAGAGGTAGCCACAGCCGTGAACTACCGCACTGTACTGTGTCTGCTGCTAATATAGACTGGTTGATAAAGAGATAGTATACTACTAATATTATATATACTGGTGGTCAGGTCACTGGTCACTAGTCACACTGGCAGTGGCACTCCTGCAGCAAAAGTGTGCACTGTTTAATTTTAATATAATATTATGTACTCCTGGCTCCTGCTATAACCTATAACTGGCACTGCAGTAGTGCTCCCCAGTCTCCCCCACAATTATAAGCTGTGTGAGCTGAGCAGTCAGACAGATATATAATATATATAGATGATGCAGCACACTGGCCTGAGCCTGAGCAGTGCACACAGATATGGTATGTGACTGACTGAGTCACTGTGTGTATCGCTTTTTTCAGGCAGAGAACGGATATATTAAATAAACTGCACTGTGTGTCTGGTGGTCACTCACTATATAATATATTATGTACTCCTGGCTCCTGCTATAACCTATAACTGGCACTGCAGTAGTGCTCCCCAGTCTCCCCCACAATTATAAGCTGTGTGAGCTGAGCAGTCAGACAGATATATATAATATTATATATAGATAATAGATGATGCAGCACACTGGCCTGAGCCTGAGCAGTGCACACAGATATGGTATGTGACTGAGTCACTGTGTGCTGTGTATCGCTTTTTTCAGGCAGAGAACGGATTATAAATAAAACTGGTGGTCACTATCAGCAAAACTCTGCACTGTACTGAGTACTCCTAATGCTCCCCAAAATTAGTAAATCAAGTGTCTCTCTAATCTATTCTAAACGGAGAGGACGCCAGCCACGTCCTCTCCCTATCAATCTCAATGCACGTGTGAAAATGGCGGCGACGCGCGGCTCCTTATATAGAATCCGAGTCTCGCGATAGAATCCGAGCCTCGCGAGAATCCGACAGCGTCATGATGACGTTCGGGCGCGCTCGGGTTAACCGAGCAAGGCGGGAAGATCCGAGTCGCTCGGACCCGTGAAAAAAAACATGAAGTTCTGGCGGGTTCGGATTCAGAGAAACCGAACCCGCTCATCTCTAGTTTAACAATAAATGTGCTGTCATTGATATGTTTTCCTAGAACTACTGCATGTCATTTTTTCTATTTTAGATACATATTTCTGTTTATGTACTTTAATGTACTTTTATTTACATTTATAGAATGGTTTTGTAGACAGTTGAATTGCACTATGTTATGTAGGACAATTAAACGTAACATTAAATACCATAAAAACAAAACTTTTTTATCAAAACAAATTGTAAAATAGTTTAAATAATATGGGCCAGATGTACTAAGCCTTGATAAGTGATTCATTTCAAGGTAATAAAGTACCAACCAAACCAGATCCTACTGTAACTGTCATTTTTCAAACTTAGCCTGTAACATGGCAATTAGGAGATGATTGGCTGGTACTTTTTTCACAGTGAGATTTAGCAATTTTCAAGGCTTAGGCCTTGATTCAGCATGGGTTCTAGTTGTGTGAAAAATCGCACAACTACAACCATTTACACTAGCTTGCGGGGGAACACCCAGAATAGGACAAGCAAATGGTCCAGAAGCGCTTGCATTGTCTGAACAGTGCCTCCCCACCCCCCCCCCCATTGCCGCAACACTGTCCCAAATCATTGCATAGAGGCCCCCTCCAACCCTGCAAATGCCTCTGCCGTTGCATCTCACCGCGTGCACATGCGCAGGGCAGCTTCTGCATGTGCGCATACTCAAGCAGGGCTTCAGCATGCAAACACATCATAGATGCGTTTCAGGCTGAATTAGGCCCTTAGTTAATCTCCCTCATGTCTCATCGTGCATTATACAACTAATTTCTATATATATTTTGAATAATTAAATACTGTTATGTGACCTTAAAAAAACATATAACTTATACCACACAAGCAGACACATCATAGTAGTAAACAGAAACATGCATACTTTTAGCACTGTCACTAATTACTTAGACTACTACTAAGCCACAAATGTTCTTAATAGAGATGTGCAGCGGGCACTTTTTCGTGTTTTGTGTTTTGGATTTTGATCAGTGTTTTGGATCTGGATTGGTTTTGCCAAAACCACCCTTTCGGGTTTTTTTCTTGGTTTTGGATCAGTTGATTTTTGAAAAATAAATAAAAACAGCAAAAATCACAGAATTTGGGGGTATTTTTGATCCTACTAACCTCGGTAACATTTATTATTTATTATTTATTTATTAACCTCAATAACATTTATTTCCACTCATTTCCAGTCTATTCTGAACACCTTACAACTCACAATATTGTTTTTAGGCCAAAAGGTTGCACAGAGATAGCTGGATGACTAAGCTAAACGACACAAGTGGGTGGCACAAACACCTTGCCCATCTAGGAGTGGCATTGCAGTGTCAGGCAGGATGGCAGTTTGAAAAACTAGGCCCCAAAGAGCACATAATGCAAAGAAAAAAAGAGGTGCAACGAGGTAGCTGTATGACTAAGCTAAGTGACACAAGTGAGCAGCACAAATACCTGGCCCATCTAGGAGTGGCACTGCTGTGTCAGACAAGATGGCAGTTTTAAAAACTATTCCCATAGAGCACATAATGCAAAGAAAAAAAAGAGGTGCAACGAAGTAGCTGGATGAGTAAGCTAAGCGACACAAGTGGGCATCACAAACACCTGGCCCATCTAGGAGTGGCACTGCAGTGGCAGACAGGATGGGAGTTTTAAATATTAGGCAACAAAGAGCACATAATGCAAAGTCAAAAAAAGATCTGCAACGAGGTTGATGGATGACTAAGCTAAGCGACACAAGTGGCGGGACAAACACTTGGCCAATCTAAGAGTGGCACTGCAGTGGCAGACTGGATTGCAGTTTTAAAAACTAGGCCCCAAAGAGCACATAATGCAAAGAAAAAAAGAGATGCAAGATGGAATTGTCCTTGGGCCCTCCCACCCACCCTTATGTTGTATAAACAGGACATGCACACTTTAACAAACCAATCATTTCAGCGACAGGGTCTGCCACACGACTGTGGCTGAAAAGATTGCTTTGTTTGGGCACCCACCAAAAAGAAGCAATTAATCTCTCCTTGCACAAACTGGCTCTACAGTGGCAAGATGCCATCCTCATCCTCAGACCTCCCCCCCCTGTGTTTACATCCTCATCCTCACAGAAAAATAATAATAATCAAACAAAACCACATCATTTAGGTGTCAGTGGACTGATTACGCTATTACCCAAAGTTTCTGATCTTGACAATGACTAATGATGAATGCACTGAAGAGGTGGCTTTTTTGGTACAGTATTTCGCCTAGGCATGACAATGGGCTTTTATATCCCATGGCCAACAACTGTCTGCACTGGTGCCTTATTCAAACAAACCACATCACCATCATAATCCTCATCGTCAACTTCCTCCGCGGCGCCAGCTACACCCATATCCTCCTCATCCTAGTATACTTCTACACTGACATCCTCAATCTCAATATCAACAACTGGACTGGCGGTGCTCCTACCAGCACTTGCAGAGGGCGTGCAAATGGTGGTAGGAGCCTCCTCTTCCCATACAGTGTTGTGAATGTCACGCCTAGGCATCGCAACCACAGACAGTGCCAGCACCCCTGTATTTACACAACACCCCTGTAATTTTACAGCATACAAAACAGGGCCAGTGTACATCAATTTTCACTGCACCCTAGATTAATTACAGCATACAAGACAGGGCCAGTGTACATTGATTTTTAATGCACCCTAAAATTATTACAGCATACAAGTCAGGGCCAGAGTACATTGATTTTCACTGCACCCCTGAATTTTTACAACATACAGGGCCAGTGTAATGTTATTTGAACAGCAAAACCGCTATATTTTACAGCATGCAAGAGCAGTGTGCTTTTTAATTTTTAACAACTGCACCACTGAATTTTTACAACATTCAGGGCAGCAGCACCCCTATATTTTACAGTATACAAGAGCAGTGTGCTTTTAATTTTTAACAACTGCACCCCTGAATTTTTACAACATACAGGGTCAGTGTAATGTTATTCAAATAGCAACACTCCTATAATTTACAGCATACAAGAGCAGTGTGCTTTTAATTTTTAACAACTGCACCTCTGAATTTTTATAACACACAGGGCCAGCAGCACCCCTATATTTTAAAGCATACAGGAGCAGTGTGCTTTTAATTTTTAACAACTGCACCCCTGAATTTTTACAACATACAGGGCCAGTGTAATGTTATTTGAACAGCAACACCCATATATTTTACAGCATACAAGAGCAGTGTGCTTTTAATTTTTAACAACTTCACCTCTGAATTTTTACAACATACAGGGCCAGCAGCACCCCTATAATTTACAGCATACAGGAGTAGTGTGCTTTTAATTTTGAACAACTGCACCCCTGATTTTTACAACATACAGGGCCAGCAGCAACCCTATATTTTAAAGCATACAGGAGCAGTGTGCTTTTAATTTTTAACAACTGCACCCCTGAATTTTTATAGCATACAGGGCCAGTGTAATGTTATTTGAACAGCAACACCCTTATATTTTACAGCATACAGCAGTGTGCTTTTAATTTTTAACTGCACCCCTGAATTTTTAAAACATACAGGGCCAGCAGCACCCCTATATTTTAAAGCATACAGGAGCAGTGTGCTTTTAATTTTGAACAATTGCACTCCTGCATTTTTACAACATACAGGGCCAGCAGCACCCCTATATTTTCCAGCATACAGGAGGACAGTACCCCTGAACCCTGTACAACACAGTGACAGCCAGGACAGCAACACCCATGTACAGCTGCAGCACATGAAACACTAGTGACAGCCAGTGACAGCCAGGACAGCCAGGACAGCACCCCTAACACAGCACAGGTACACCACAGTGACTGCAGCTGCACCCCTACAGAGCACACACTAACCCCACCCGACGCCACCACCCACAGAGTGAGACAAGGGTCTGTCTCCCTCATTCTCCAAGTCTAGAGTGAAAATGGCGGCGATGTGTGGCTGTTTATATGGAATGCAAATCTCGTGAGAATACGACAGCGAGATGATGAAGTTTTGGCTCATTCTGCTTTTCGAGTCTGGCGGGAAGTCCCGAGCCGGACTTGGATCCGGGTTCGGGACGTGATGTTCGGGGAGTTTGGTTCTCTGAGAACCAAACCCACTCATCTCTAGTTCTTAATCATGCTTTCAGATAAGAAGTGCATTTTAGCCAAAGCCACAAGCAGCTTCGGGCAAACATTGGTTGAGGAGGGGAAAAATTAAGATTAAAAAATCCTCCAAATATGGCCTCCCCACTTACCCTTGTCACATATATTTCTTTAACATTGTTGGCTCCAGAGGTGGGGCAGCAGTATAGTACAAAATTCAAACAGTTGAGCCACACCAACTGCCAGTGAGTCCCGGCCGGTGATATTTGGGAGCGTTTTTAGTGGGAATGAGCAGTTGGTTCAGCTCCCTTGTTTGAATTTTGGACTGCACTGCAGCCCCAACACTGGAGCCACACTGTACCTTAACATTCTCCCCTTATCCTACTGTATTTGGGGGAATTACAACCACTACTCTTGCACACTGCACTGAACTCATAAAATGCCCCTGCAATGTGGAAAATTGGCAATTTTTGCTGTATCTGAATAGGAATTATTGCATGCCTAGATACTGTCAGGGTCTGACTTAGAGCTGCAAGCACAAATAATTACAAATTTATTGTAATAGGAATTGGGGTAGTATGAACGGTGTAATGGTTAGCATTACTGCCTCACAGCACTGAGGCCATGGGTTCGATTCCCACCAAAGCCCTAACTGTATGGAGTTTGTATAATCTTACCATTTCCTCAGGGTATTCCGGTTTCTTCCCACAATCCAAAAATATACTGGTATGTTAATTAGCTTTCAATAAAAAAATCCCTACCATGAATGTGTGGGCATGTACTGTACATGTGGTAGGGAACATAGATTGTATGTTTCACTTGGGCAAAGAATGATGTGAATGCTAAATATTATCTGTAAAGTGATGCAAAATGTGTGTGTGCTGTATAAATAACTGGTAATAAGTAGGAAATATCTGACACTCAACACCTTTTTACCTTTTCTTGTGTCTGATGCTGCTACTACAGACTAAAAAGATACAGTCATTACTCAACTGAGAATCATACAGTAACCCCTATTACAAAACATCTGTCAAACTTTCAGAACCTCAAAGCCCTGGATTGTTAGAGGTAAACAAAATACTAAAGATACCTTCTAAGAGTGTAGGGATGTTCACTCTGTGTAATAAAGCTATATTTTCTCCTCTCCCAAATAGTCTTGCCATCACAACTTTTTTAAGCACTTTTAACTCCCTTTTCATCTACTGTATCATGCCAAAGTATTTAGTCATCTACAGTACTTAAAAGAGAAAATTGAGAAAATGACAATACACATTGTTTTGACGTAGTGTAAAACCCTAATTTTCTTATCAATCTTAATTTGTTTTTCACATTTCCTCCCTGACATCTTTCTCCATCCCTAACAGAATAAACATTGTATTCCAGCTATATGCTAATGTAACTTTCTTCATTAGCACATTTCAAACTTCCTTTAAACAAGTGTTCATCAAATTCATAATTTAAAAAAAAATAATTGGCAGACCCTTCATCTTTCTCTAATGATCTCTTAGTCTTTCTTCTTTTCTTCTGACTTAAGCTACTTGAAAAGCATATTCATTTGGTGTTGTGGACATCTCACTTCTCTTTGTATCTCATTGACACACTTAACATGGCTTCCACACTTACTAAATAAGCCAAAAACCTACTAAATTATGTTAAATCTAATGTTCCTTACTACAGTAACATACTTGTTCTACTTGATCTATCACCTGCCTTTGGCAACAAAAGCCTAACTGGAAATGATCCAATAAGTTGTGTGAGGAGAGCAATTAGGTGACTTTAGACAAGCCTTTCAAAAAGATTGAGGGCCATAACAGATGAAAGAAGGGACAGTAATCTGAAAGCAAATTTGTATTAAAATTAGTTGTATTTTTTTTCTTTCATAAAAGTTGTACAGTTTAATCATATCCTTATACAGTGATGGAAACATAATGTATCAGTGGACTGATCACAAATGTTAGCTAAGACTGTGATGAGCAAAGACGAACAGTGGTTGACTGATCTGAAAGGGAGAGGGTTAAATGAATAGGTGGAACATAGGCCCTCATTCCGAGCTGTTCGCTCGCAAGCTGCTTTTAGCAGCATTGCACACGCTAAGCCGCCGCCTACTGGGAGTGAATCTTAGCTTAGCAAATTTGCGAACGAAAGATTCTCAAAATTGCGAATAGAAATTTCTAAGCAGTTTCTGAGTAGCTCGACACTTACTCTGCCACTGCGATCAGTTCACTCAGTTTCTTTCCTGGTTTGAAGTCACAAACACACCCAGCATTCGCCCAGACACTCCCCCGTTTCTCCAGCCACTCCCGCGTTTTTCCCAGAAATGGCAGCATTTTTTCACACACTCCCATAAAACGGCCAGTTTCCGCCCAGAAACACCCACTTCCTGTCAATCACACTACGATCACCAGAACGAAGAAAAAACCTTGTAATGCCGTGAGTAAAATACCATACTTCTTAGCAAATTTACTTGGCGCAGTCGCAGTGCGAACATTGCGCATGCGCAGTTTGCGGAAAATCGCTGCGATGCGATGAAAAAGAACGAGCGAACAACTCGGAATGAGGGCCCTAGTTAGATAGTAAGTGCTGAAGGGTAAACATGCAACTGAGCATATTATTACTTGGAAAATGTATATAGTAGATATTTATATTGTATCTTGCCAATCTGGTCTTTGAAGAAGGAAACAAATTCTTGAACAGTGATGGTGGTCTGAAAGGTTGATGAAAAATGGTTGAGAAAAGATTAAAATGTACATAAAAAGGGTTTTGTAGTAGATGCCAAAGCAGACTGCCCTCAGCAGATTACCTGATTTTTAATGAAAAAAAATAAAGGTTTTACACAAACACACAAAATGTTGTATACATTTACTAAATAACCACTGCCCTACACTTCCCTTGTTCTCCACTTTAATAATAAAAAAATCCTGGGATGTGGCCCTCTTAAATCCATGTAGACATCCAAAGCTTCAAACCAGGTGAACTAGCTGTGTGGAGCTCCATGATGAAAGTGACATGGGCCTAATTCAGACCTGATCGCAGCAGCAAATTTGTTAGCTAATGGGCAAAACCATGGCCCTCATTCCGAGTTGTTCGCTCGTTCTTTTTCATCGCATCGCAGTGAAAATCCGCTTAGTACGCATGCGCAAAGTTCGCACTGCGACTGCGCCAAGTAACTTTACTATGAAGAAAGTATTTTTACTCACGGCTTTTTCTTCGCTCCGGCGATCGTAATGTGATTGACAGGAAATGGGTGTTACTGGGCGGAAACACGGCGTTTCAGGGGCGTGTGGCTGAAAACGCTACCGTTTCCGGAAAAAACGCAGGAGTGGCCGGAGAAACGGTGGGAGTGCCTGGGCGAACGCTGGGTGTGTTTGTGACGTCAACCAGGAACGACAAGCACTGAAATGATCGCACAGGCAGAGTAAGTCTGGAGCTACTCAGAAACTGCTAAGTAGTTAGTAATCGCAATATTGCGAATACATCGGTCGCAATTTTAAGAAGCTAAGATTCACTCCCAGTAGGCGGCGGCTTAGCGTGTGTAACTCTGCTAAATTCGCCTTGCGACCGATCAACTCGGAATGAGGGCCCATGTGCACTGCAGGTGTGGCAGAAATAACATTTGCAGATAGAGTTAGATTTGGGTGGGTTATATTGTTTCTGTGCAGGGTTAATACCGGCTGCTTAATTTTTACACTGCAATTTAGGTTTCAGTTTGAACACACCCCACCCACATCTAGCTCTCTCTGCACATGTTACATCTGCCCCCCTGCAGTGCACATGGTTTTGCCCATTAGTTAACAATTTTGCTGCTGTGATCAGGTCTGAATTAGGCCCATGGTCACTCGTAGTCACATTTCTATTGAAATGAATGGGGATTTGCTGATTGGCTGAGAGCATAGGAGCAGCGCTCTTAATCAATCAGTGCATCCCAATTCATTTCAATGGGGAGTGTTTGGATTTTTTTTGGTGGTGGTGGGGTCCCAACTTCCCAAGTGACTTCAGCCCTAGGCTCAACAGTTTGGGCTGTCTAACAGTATGGCAGAGGGATCCAAATTTGTGAGTCTTCCTGCCATAACATTATCTCCCTAGTTGGTTGTTAAAAAAATAGCATGAACCCCATCTGTCCCCTCCCCCCCCCCCCCCCCCCACACACACACACACACACACACACACACACACCTCTATTTTCCAATACTAGCCCAGGCTGAGAGATCTGCAGCTGGTTATGGATTTGGGAAGTGAAAGCATGGATGTCACTGACCTGGGTTCGGAGTGTTAAGAACTCTGGGTTTCTTCCGATGATCGGAAAGAGGAACCACAGCTGGGCCGGAGCAGGGATGGCCGGATGTAGGTTTTCTTCATGCAGAACTAGCCGTAGTAACTGGCGTATAATGCTGAATAATTAAATGATGATTTGAGAACGATGGTGAAGCACACAGAAGAATGAAGAACTTGTGAACGATGCTGAAGAAATAAATGATGATTTGAGAACGATGGTGAAGCACACAGAAGAAAGAAGAACGTGTGAGCGATGCTGAAGAAATGAATGAGGATTTGAGAATGATGGTGAAGCACACTGAAGAATGAAGCATTTGTGAGCGATGTTTGAAGAATGAGAAGCTTGTGAGCGATGTTGAAGAAATGAATGAGGATTTAAGATTCAGTGTAACTCTGGAAGTATGGAAGGCGTTCCACTTGGAGATATCATGTAATACAGGAAACACAGGAGGTGTCCCCCTAAGAGAAACACTGTAACTCAGAGAATGTCCCACTGAGTGATACACTATAACGCTGGGAGCACAGTGAATATTCCATTGAGTGATACACTGTAACGCTGGTAGCACAGTGAATGTTCCACTGAGTGATACACTGTAACGCAGGCAGCACAGTGATTGTTTCACTGAGTGATACACTGTAACGCTGGTAGCACAGTGAATGTTCCACTAGGTGATACTCTGCAAACGCTGGAAGCACAAGGAATGTTCCACTGAGAGATACTCTGCAAACGCTGGAAGCACAAGGAATGTTCCACTGAGAGATACTCTGCAAATGCTGGTACACAGGAGACGTTCAGTTAGAGAACTCACTGAACGCCGCTAGCACTGGTGATCATAAAATAGACGATACTCAGGCGCCGGAGCTCTGCATGGCGTCTTCCTTTGAACTTCCCGCTCTCTCCCAATTGGCGGAAGGGGCCGATGATGTCACTCGCCCACCACGCTCCCGTGGACGCCAGGCGCAATGGCGGTGCCCGCACCCCGGGAACCCGCCGGAGGCAGCGCCAGAAAGACGCAACAACCCGGAGCCCACCGGGGGCGGCGACCGCCGGGAGACCCAGCGCACCCGGAGCGGTAAGCGCGGCAGCCGCAGCGCCGCGAGTGTGACAATGGATTTCTTTTTCAATTAACAATTTCTTAACACTGTAACTTAACAAAGCCTTCTCAGATCAAAGTGATCTGTGCAGTCCTTCTTCAAACTGACTTGCTGTAGGCAGGCCTATTTCTAATTTTTATTCTGCTGTGCAATTACTGCGTGTTCTAAAGGGGGTACTCACGGAGCAATAATCTAAGCAATCTGACTAGATTGCTTAGATTTTAAGCATGATCGCTCCATGTGTACCCCCCACAGCTATAGCGATGCACAGCCCCGAGCATCGCTATAGCTGGTGCTATATTGGCCTGCATGCAGTCACAATCTAGCACGTCGCTCATTTCACCCGCTGGGTGAAATGAGCGGCCCCCCCATCCCTCCCCCCACATGCTAAGCACACATCGCGTTGTGCTGAGCGGGGGGAGAGATGTGTGCTGAGCGGTCTTTCTCTCCCCAGATCTGCCCGTGAATACGGGCCTTAACAGTATGGGGAACACAATGAGTAATAAATACGGGGTTTCCATTGTTGTCTATGATAAATAATTGACTGTTGGGCCAATGTTAAATTACAGTCTAAAGTAAGGGATCTTTGCAATTTTCTGTTGGGAAAATTGTCTGAAAATTGCAAAAAGAAAACCTAACTTCTATGCTTAGTATGTAGAGTTACTTTGAAAGTTTTTATACTGTACATCTACAGGAAATATTTTTGCTTTTCCACTGTCTTGCTAAGTTTTTAAGATTGCATTTACTGTAGTGCCAGTTGATATAGCAATATACCTGTAATTCTTCTGCTGTATAGTTTTTGCAATATGTCTGACCAACAGGCTGTTTTTTGCTACTGTTTCCTTGTCTGATTTGTTGCTTTTATCTATTATGACCTGACTTCTTTTTGCCCATAACTCCTTGTGCTCTTGCTCTGTGGCCTGTTTTCTTGACATATAGTCCTGTACAGCTAACTTGGAAATTAGCAACTCACAGGGTATATGATAATAGGGTACCAGCCCATGGGAGTATAGAGATGTGCCCTGTATCACAGGGCCTGAGCCCCTGGTAAATTAGTATATGGGAAGGTGGGCAGGCTGTACGGCGCCCAATCCCCAGTAATTTAAAGTAAGTTTTCCCCTGTGTGGAGGAGCGATCCAGCTCCACACTCAGCCACAATAGTTTTCAGGACAAGGAAGGGCTGGCCAGCGTCAGGTAGGGATTTAAAGGGACAGCACCATTCAATCTTGTACTGTGATATTGTGATGCATGTTGTTATCGTGCAGGGTAAAGTGTTTGTTTTAAAGTTTGTGCATAGAGTTTGTGTTGCACCACCCACACCTGAGCTAGTTTGAGGGCTCTGTTCATGTAGCTAGTGTAGCGGACGCACACTAGGGTGGTTCTTGGCCCTGCACGGCTGTTGTTTTTTCTTTGCCTCCTTACAGGGACCTGTAAGTGGAGAAGATCGGAGTGCTAGATTTGTGATGGTGAGAAACATCTCTGAAAAATAATGTAATACAGGAATGGGGGATATCTTTCCCAAACTGGCTTCAAATAGTTAAGTGGCAACTATTTTAGAAAGAGAGAATATTAAAGTGGGGACTTTCCACAATTACATATGTGAATGTGGACCCCTTAGCAGCTATTATCTGTATCATCCGGTGAACACCAAATAATATTATACAGCACTACAGCAGGAAATAGTTTGTCATAGAAGGGGGAAGGGCACATTATGCTTTCTCTCCCCCATGCTGGTCCGCACATATATAGGGTACCCTGCTTGGTGGAGGTGATTCTCCTCTTTAAAATGATGTGTCTCATTATTAGTTATTTTCTGGTAATAACCAGACAATAACTGAAACAGTACACAAAAAAATAACATTATCCACAGATGGAGAGATCTAGATCCCATATGTCACCCATTTTGTAACAAAAAAGTAACTAATTTAATGCAATAGGTTGCCTAAAATTTAAAATGGTAGGCCATGTTAAGCTACAATATTCTTTCATATAGAAAGTGAATAAAATGAGACAGTGAAATATTGTAATTTTGTGTTTTTTTATTTCAAGTGCAGATTATTATTTTTTGACAAAATCTACACATAGGCCCTCATTCCGAGTTGTTCGCTCGCAAGCTGCTTTTAGCAGCTTTGCACACGCTAAGCCGCCGCCTACTGGGAGTGAATCTTAGCATCTTAAAATTGCGAACGAAAGATTCGCAATATTGCCATAAGACATCTCTGTGCAGTTTCTGAGTAACTCGAGACTTACTCGGCATCTGCGATCAGTTCAGTGCTTGTCGTTCCTGGTTTGACGTCACAAACACACCCAGCGTTCGCCCAGACACTCCTCCGTTTCTCCGGCCACTCTCGCGTTTTTCCCAGAAACGGTAGCGTTTTTTCACACACTCCCATAAAACGGTCAGTTTCCGCCCAGAAACACCCACTTCCTGTCAATCACATTACGATCACCAGAACGATGAAAAAGCCGTGAGTAAAATTCCTAACTGCATAGCAAATTTACTTGGTGCAGTCGCAGTGCGAACATTGCGCATGCGCACTAAGCGGAAAATCGCTGCGATGCGAAGAAATTTACCGAGCGAACAACTCGGAATGACCCCCATAGGGAGGTATACAATTAGCTTTGGGGGTTTACTGTGCAACTAATCCACGGCACAGGGAAAGGCTATTCAATTAAATAGCATTTTTCCCACAACAAAAATCCAGATTCAGGCATGGAAACCCACTGATTCCATGTAAACTGCAGAATCAATGTTTGTTTTTTATCACACGTGAACCCAATTTTGTATTTCTTCCACAGACTTTACATCACAGCTCATGGAGATGCAAGGTTCAGTCTGACTGTAGGGAATAGCACGTGGAGCAATCTCCGCTAATTGGATTACCTTGGTGTGGCATTTAGAAACAGGGTTTAATTGAATACCCCCATAGAATCCTGCTTTTACCATTTTAAGGTGAAGAACTACGAAGTAGTGGTTTTTGTAAGATGAACAAAAAAAATCATGTTTGCTTTTGGTACATTTTTCTTAAATAAAAAAACAACACTTTTCTGCCTATTAGGGTTAATACATTTTTTTCAGTGTTAGAATGAGTAAAATTAATTAATGGCAGTGTTTGAATATACAAAATCTTACACAAAAAAAAACCCAAAGAAATAAAACAAGATATAATTTGGAAAAGCACTATGTACACACTTTGTAATAGGTAGCATCAGCATTAACCACTCTGTAATGCTTAACATGATTAGTGGCAAACCCACAGTGTGTTTCTCCCAGTAATTATATGTTTTAAACAGCATAGCAGGAAGTTAAATGTAGAGACGGATGAGCTTCTATTAAAAAATGTGGATCATATTGCTCATCATCAATGCCACAAAAAAATACATATAATAGAACATACTTTTTTTAATCAATTAAAAAATTAATGTGGCACCTTCTTGCCTTCAGACCAGATTAATGAGACCAGTCAAGAACTCTGATCTGTCAGGTTGCATCTTTTCACTTAAGTATTTCTAAGGGGGAAATGTATCAAACTGTCTAAAGAGTGGACAAGTGGAGAAATTGCCCACAATAACCAATCACTTTTTAGCTAGCATTTATAAAGTACATTCCATAAGTGGAAGCTGTGTGTTTGCTATGGGCAACTTCTTCACATGTCTACGTATCCACTATTTAGAAGGCTTGATACCTTTCCCCCAACATTCCTTAATTGCACTGCAATCATGTTCTATTATGAGACCTGATCACTTGCCACAGGAAGGATCTATAAATGAATGCCAGCTACTGATGAGAGAAGATATCCTATCATCAGCAAATTACTTTCATTGGTAGCTACAGTGTCAGAGATACTGTATATCCTGCCCTAAAAAGATCAAAGCAATTCTGTGAGTTGAAGAGGCCCTAGCAGTTATATGTGCATGCTAGAACTTTGCTATGAACAACCAATGGTGGTGCTCCCATAGTGTCAAACTAAAGGGAAAATGAGTGGAGAGACTACGTGCTACATACTGTATTACATGCATACTTAAATTAAAGTCAGAAATTAAAAAATGCTTTAAAGTTTAGTTGAAAACAAAAATCGCAGTAATAATACTGTATTTCAGTGGCGGCTGCAGCCCGTGGGCTGCAGCTCACACCAAATCATGCAGGGTGAGCGGGATAGCGCATATGAACATAAATGCAGGGATGTATATAAGATATGTGCCAGCTGCATGTGTCCGGGGATCGCCAGCACTCGGCTGCATTCGGCTGTGCTCCCCATTAAAGCCTGCTCCCAGACTCTTGTGTAAACTAGCCAATAGAAGCCTAGGGGCAGGCTTAGCAGGAAGTGTTATGCTGAATGAATCCCGGGTTCAGCGGCGGCTGTAAAATGGCACACAGCACTGCCGATTCCCAGAGACCCGCAGCCAGCACATATGTTACATACATCCCTGCATGTATGTTCATATGTGCAATCCCGCTCCCCCCTGCATGATGTGGCAAGAGCAGCCGCCACTGCAATATTTACAAAAAAACTCACAACATCAACCTTCAGATTAAGATTGACCACAATATATGTTAATTAATTATATGTTAAATATATGTTAATTAATTAATTATATACAACAAATATGTATTATAATTGAACCTATCGTTCACTATATGGGTTACCTAAAAGTTTCCAAGATGCTAGCATATGTTGAATTTTAGCTATATACAGCCATAGATATTCTTTTTCTTCTTCTTCATCTTCTTCTTTTTCTTCTTTTTCATCTTCTTCTCATTATTATTATTATTATTATTATTATTGTTATTATTTTATTATTATTATTTTTTAAACACTTTGGAATTCATCTTTTGTTACAGAAAGCAGGATGCAAGTAAGGACTTCCAATAAATCAAGTGTGTTCCCCATTTATTAAAATATGCAAAAATACAAAATCAATCCTTGATGAAATGAGCATAGTGTGGGATAACCCTTCTCTGATATTCTCTTTCACAGACAATTAGAGAAAATCTTTATTTATTGCCACAGCAATATATACAGGGACCCCACATGAGTCCTAATTAATAAAATGAGGTACTCAATTACATAATAGAATTTCATTATACAACATGTGCATCCAAAAAGGTTCCTGATTTCTCAAAGTGCCTAAGGGACCCACACTTTCACTTGACCATTAGCCACTTCAAAGTGACATTCTTAATGCCGTAAAAAATCTAAAATTGGGATATTAGCTTTATGTATCTCTGCAACATTACTATACGTGATATGGGTACCACTTTTGATGTGTCACTAGTACATGTGCTCATGTAATGTTCTTTTTGCTTGACCTAAGCACTGTGTCTCCCTTGGTCGCTGTAAAAGGAAAATGGTATAAGAAGTTTGACAATTAAAGATCACATTTCTAAGGAAAGAACATCCTGTACTATGGAAGGCAAATGTATCTATATTGATGATTCATTCCATTTTTCTATCATCCATATTATAATATACTCAATGTATATTTATAATTTAGCTTTTCAACAGCTCCAACTTGTCCACTTTGTTAACTTGATATTTGTACTGTATTTCAGATTAAAAAAAACATTGGGATTATTTTCTTTTTTTCCAAATGTATTTCTTTGTTAATCCTCATCCAAGATACGGTACAGTTCTCTTTGACTCAACCTACTGTATATAAAGAGTTTTATTGTCCACTGAATGCATTTAAATACATTTTTAGCATTTGCTAACTGTACTTGAAAAAAGTATGTAAAGTTAAATGGGAATAAACATGTCCAATATAAAGATTTTAAGAGACAATATATTTATGATTTACTGTATGTGGGAAAATTATTAATATTATTATTTTTTTAATAGAATTTATTATATTACCAAGCATGAACATGACTGGAAGAGTACTTTAAAAATAATAATTCAGAGCCACGTACCCAGGTGACGGTGGTATATAATTAAGAAAAATGAATAAATATGCAATGCATTGGAACATAACGAGATCATAATTTTGCAATTTGGCAAACTACTTCAGTGTTAAGTATGGAAAAGAGAAAGAAACAGGTAAGACATAAGAGTTAAAATAAAGGGAAGGACGAAAAGAGAAGTAAGGGTAACCAGGAAGTAGAATTGGAATACATTGAGGAAATGATAAGAAGTGGGTAATGAGAACCTGAAGTAACAGGGCTATAACATGAAAGGGCTAAGGAGCCCACTCTACAGTGAACAAACCTGAGGAACCTCTTAGAATACTGGTAATAAACATGCCAGATCTTTTGGAGGAGGGTAGACATAGGGTGAAGGTGTTTAAAATTCCAAATAGATACTAGTGGTACTGGGAGAAAAATATGTTTAGGGAGGAAAGGGACTGTGGAACCCAGAAGGGAAACCAGCAGACAATGAAGATCTGCCCAGATTCAGCACAGGACAGGTCCACCAAATGTGGAAGAAGATCCTGTGTCTAAGAACTCACTCCAACAAAAGGGGGAGAGGTAGAATGAAAAGTATTATGCAATCGAGTTGTCACTAGGTACCAACAGAATTATAATTTATAAGCATTCTCCTTGTTGTCAGCACAGATCAAGCACATAGCAGCCCCGGGACCAAATGTATGACCTATCCTTGCCATCTAAAGACTCACCCAGATCACTGACCCAATGTTGAAAGGGATGGGAATGGTAGAAGCCCTTAATTTAAAGAATCTGATGACAGAAGAGCTAGGCAAAGGGTAAAAATATTTGAGATAGGCAAACATGAGGAACATCCTCCTAGGGGCAATGTTAAGAAGATAGTGAATACCAGAGGAATTCTAGGGGAATAAGGGAGAGGAGGTAAGAGCAGGGGGGATGCTGGATTATGCTGAAGGGGCATAATAGAGGGAGGGGACAGGGGCCCTTGATTACATTTTATTACAAGAAAGCCACCATGTCAAGGAAAGGTTAATAACTGGGTAAGCATGAGCAGAAGCTGGGCAATCAGAGTATGAAGACCAAGGGTAAAGAGAAGTTTTCCAAATGGGAGAGATGACTCAATGCTCACCCAGACACAAGACCCAGTGGGTGCATGCCATTAAATGCATTGCAGCAGTAGAGTAGCAAAATAATATTTTTTTTAATTAGAATCCCCCAGCTCACTCTGAGTAGTGAGGAGCTGGAGAACAGAGGCCCAGAGTTTTGGCCTCCTAACTGCCCATACAAAGGAGAATTGGCAGTGAAAGAGGTTGAGGGAATAGCAATAGGTAGGGCTTGAAATAAATAGAGTCAGTGGGGAAGCACATTCATTTTCACAGCCACGATGCAATCAACCAGGAGATAAATAGCTTGCTCCAGATTGCAAGGTCAGCATTGATGGTGCAGAGAAGTGGGGAGAAGTTTATAAAGTTTATAAAAATATGTTTGTTGATAGTGATACCCAAATACTTACTGCAAGTCTCAAACACTTACTGTAAGTTGAGAAGGAATGCTAGATAAAATAAAAAAATATGGTATAGGAGATGCTAAGCATTGAAGAAGAAAGGAAGAAATCAAGGATTTCAGGCTTGTCAGGCTTTATTTTGAAATTGGAAAAAAGAGCCATAGTCATGAAGTTTATGAAAGATATGGAGCAGAGAAATCAGGATCTTAGAAATAGTCAAAAGAACTTTGTTGGCACAAAGGACAATCTTATGGTCAGAGAAGCCAACCATAATCCTTGGATAAAGTTGCAGGCAGGCCACAAGGAGCTCCATGAAAGAGCAAAGGTTAGAATAGAAAGGGGGCAGCACTGACAGGTATTGTTCCATTAGATATGGTAAAAGGTTCTGACAGGATGCCACTGACCCTCTACAATGATTAAGGAAAAGGGCAGAGACACTAGTCAGTAACTCGCTACTAAAAACTAAAGAACTTAAGGACCAAGGATGTCCAATGAAATGCTTTTCACCATCTTAGGACATAATCAATGAAGGCAGCCTAGTAAGGTTAATACAGTGAATTAAATAAATGTATTGTCTGTTATTAACCAGGGCTTGACAACCTTGGGAAAACCAGACCTGAATGATGAATAAGATGGGGCAGATATTGTAGTGAGTAGCTAAGATTTTATCAAATGATTTGAGGTTGACATTGAGTATACAGTAGCCATTGATTTATAAATACTACAGGAAGATGGGTCTTTACTCTCCTTATGGATAACTGTAATGCAGTAGCAGTGATAGAATTGGGCGAACCAAAAGAGACACCAGCCTGGATTGCATTAAACAAGGCAGTAAGGTGAGGATGCTACTTAACTTTTTCTAGTAATGCTCTGTAAAGACATCAGGGCAAGGGCAGAGGCTGACTTCAAAGAGGTGATACAGGCCAGCATATGTTTATGGCCAGCAGAGAATTAAGGGTGGTAACAGGCTCTGGAAGCAAGTGAGGCTGATGGAATTCTGATAGATAGATAGATAGATAGATAGATAGATAGATAGATAGATAGATAGATAGATAGATAGATAGATAGATATGGGACTAGCATGGTGATGGTGGGCAGAGAAGCAGGCAAGTAGATTATAAAGATCATGATAGATAGAATGGAAAACAGAACTCATCGTGCTAGGATCATAAGACAAGGAGCTGGTCTAGGTGCAGAGGAAGGCAATTGCATTCCAATTGAGATGCTAATGGACAGTAGATGTCAGAAGGGAGTGTAAAGGTCAGGGATGGGTCTAGCACTATATTAAAGACACCCCCAGGACCACATAACCACTCACATGTACTGTAAGTCAAGTTGATGAAACAAAGAGGAAAGAAAGGAGAGTTGCCAAATATTGGGAGACCAAGGAAACTGAGGCAGCCACAAAGGAACCCACAAAAATGGCATTGAGTAGTTCCGGTTCCGGCATCGGCATGGACGACTGCTGAATATCTCAGCTCCACTGACCGGGTCCCCTCACAGCCGATTTCACGGCACTAGTCGCCTCCACACCGCTACCAGCCACCACCGCTATTAGGGAAAGGTGTCCGCTATATGGACAAATACCTTACCGCCATGCCATCCTCCAAAAATCGCAGGGCTAAGGACAGAGAACGGCGCCGGGCAGAATCCAAGATGGCGCCGGACGCCAGTACAGACTCAGCAGGCTTCTCTTCTACCCCCTGCCTCAGCGGATCCGCTCTCCTGGGAGTGAGGCACAGAACCTCTCGGAGGGTGAGTCTCCCCCCAATTCCCTACATTAATGAACACAGAAGACAGGGTGATCCCACATATGGATCGTCCTGTTACATATGGAGAAATGGTGCAGGCAGTCAGAATGGCTATAGATCCCTTTCTAAAGGCGCAGACTGCACAAATTAACCAGCAATTGGCATCACTCTCACAAATGGTTTTGGACACTGAGCACAGGCTGGGGGAAACCTTTGCGGACGTCAGTTCTTTAAAACAACAAGTTTCTGCACAAGCAACTGAAATACATCAGCTACACAATAAGGTACAAGATTTGGAGAATCGCTCACGCAGGCATAATTTAATAATTGTGGGTCTCCCTGAAGAGGTCAGGGGCCAAGAAGAACTTTTTGATTTTATCCATATCACCCTGACATCCTTGCTCAAAGTATCTAACAGATGCCACGATTTAATAATTGAACGGGCACACAGGCTTGGGCCGCAGCGACAACACGAAGGAGCACGCCCACGCGCTGTTATGTTTAAGAGTCTTAACTATCTGAACAAAGAACTGCTCTGGACGACATCGCGCAGATGCAGAAACCTGACATGGAATGGTAACAGAATCCTCATTTTCCAGGACTACTCTGTGGAGTTATCCAAGGCAAGAAAGGATTTTGCTCCTATCTGCTCGCAACTAGTGCAAGATGGATGTAAATTAGCTCTCCTATACCCGGCACGCCTGCGTATATACGACGGGACATCTTTCTTAGATTTTCGGAATCCTGCAGATGCAAAGGCTTATTTACAAGAATATGCTGAGAAAGCTCGCTCAAGATCACACATGTCTGAATGTGAATGAATTTCATGATACCATGCTGTTTTCCTTTCACAGATTACTGATATCCTTTAGGATGTTTGCTATAAGCGCACTTGTCGGATCTTAACATGATATGTTGCATTGTCAGATGTGCCTCCCTCCTACCCCATCCCCTCCCGGCCTCTGGCTCTATTAGGAGTTGATTGCAATAGGCTGCTAGCTCTCACATGGCTTTCACGTGAGGTACCCCGGCTTAGGAGTGCACCAGTTATATTGTTTCTTTCTATAGGATCACGGATCCTGTCTAAAAAATGTTTGATGAGGATCTTCCCCTCATTTGGAATGATTGTATGTTGGTTTGTTAGTCGGTCTTCTTTCTCCCAGTTCTCTTCTCCCCCCCCCCCTCTGCCATTCCCTCCCCTACCTCCTATATTGCCCGAAGCCACTCTTAACATATTGCCTAATCCCAGGCAGAGGTACCTGTGATGTGTGGGTGGACTCATGGTGCTCAGTAAGGTTGCTTTACGCCACTCCTTGTACTAGATGACTCAGATACTTAAATTAGGCTGCTGAAATGTAGGTGGCATAAACTCGCCCCAAAAACATAAACGTCTTTTAATTTATCTTCGTAAATTACATATTGATCTGGTATATCTGCAGGAAACCCATTTAGGTTGGGTGGTGCTTTCCTCGGCCTCCTGTAACTCCAAAGCAAGATGGGTGGCTATATTGGTGAGATGCCAACTTCCTGTGGAGGTGTCTGGTATACTTTCAGACCCCTTAGGTAGATATGTATCATGTAAACTAAAGATTGAGCAACAGCTATTTTATTGCATGAATGTGTATGCGCCTAATATCTATGAGAAAGAGTTTTTTGTTCAGATCATAACTATTCTTACCCCACGCCTTCACATGTTTGTTTTTTTAGGGGGCGACTTTAATTTGATTTCTAACATACACCTAGATAGACAACAACCACAATCTGGCAGATGGAAATTACCCACTCTGGGGGTCCCCGAATTAGCGCAACAACTACAACTACTGGATTTATGGCGCTTATTACACCCCACAGATATAAATTTCTCCTGTCTATCCGCTGCCAAACACACAATGTTCTGCATAGATTATCTCCTAGTTTCCGCCAAACTCTTATCAACAACACTCCTGGCTGACATGGAGCCGATACACTTATCAGACCATGCGCTGATCTGGATTCAATATCAGGGAGAGCGATATTGTCTCTTGATGCAGAGAAAGCCTTTGACATGGTACACTGGGACCACCTATTTCGCTCCCTTTCTCAATTTGGTTTCCCGATACAATTTACACACTTCCTCCAAACATACACAGAATCGGCATCTAACATACTATGCAATGGAATTTTATCCAACCCTTTCCCCATTCTGGTAGGCACCAGACAGGGATGCCCTTTATCCCCATTACTCTTTGCGATCGCATTGGAACCCCTGGCAGTCGCTTTGAGACAATCTCCCCTTTACCAGGGCATATCAATAGGCTCTGCAGATCTTAGACTTTCGCTATTTGCTGATGATATGCTGCTCCTTCTATCACATCCTGAACATTCTATCCCAACGGCCATATCGATTATATCTAAATTTAGCTCCTTTTCTGGATACAAAATTAATATTAGCAAATCCGAATTACTCGTACTACGAGGCCTGAGACCAGTTTAACCCAGGTAGAAGGCACAGCATCGATCAAGCTGGCTGTCTCCCATATTAAATATTTAGGCATTCAGATCCCCCACACCCTTACAGATCTCTATAAACTAAATTTCCGGCCGATTCTCTCATCTCTGGAGAAGTATCTCAGACAAAGGCATGACCTTCCCCTATCCCTATTAGGTAGGGTGGAAGTTATAAAATCCATCCTTCTCCCAAAGCTAACCTATATTATGCAACTTCTACCCATTAAACTAAGACAGATATTAAATCTGTCACACTCGCGGCGCTGTGTCTGCCGCGCTTACCGCTCCGGGTGCGCTGGGTCTCCCGGTGGTCGTCGCCCCCGGTGGGCTCCGGGACGTCGCGTCTTGCTGGCGCTGCCTCCGGCGGGTTCCCGGGGTGTTGGCGCTGCCATTGCGCCCGGCATCCACGAGAGCGTGGTGAGCGGGTGACATCATCGGCCCCTTCCGCCAATCGGGAGAGGGCGGGAAGTTCAAAGGCAGACGCCATACAGAGCCCCGGCGCCTGAGTATCGTCTTTCCAATGATCACCAGTGCTAGCAGCGTTCAGCGTGTTCTCCAGCTGAACGTCTCCTGTGTTCCAGCGTTACAGAGTATCTTTCAGTCGGACATTTCCTGTGCTACCAGCGTTACAGTGTATCACTCAGTGGAACCTTCCCTGTGCTACCAGCGTTATAATGTATCACTCAGTGGGACATTCTCTGCGTTACCAGTGTTACAGTGTATCTCCCAGAGGGACACCTCCTGTTCTTCCAGTATTACAGGGTATCCCTAAGTGGAACGCCTCCCAAACTTCCAGAGTTACACTGAATCTCAAATCCTCATTTATTTCTTCAGCATCACTCACAAGTTCTTCATTCTTCTGTGTACTTCAACATCATTCTCAAATCTTCATTCATCTCTTCAACATTGCTCACAAGTTCTTCATTCTTCTGTGAGCTTCAACATCATTCTCAAATCTTCATTCTTCTCTTCAGCATCGCTCACAAGTTCTTCATTCGTCTGTGTGCTTCAACATAGTTCTCAAATCTTCATTCATTTCTTCAACATCGCTCACAAGTTCTTCATTCTTCTGTGTACTTCAGCATCGCCCCCAAGCCTTGGCCACAACTAATTCTAAAGCATTACACGTCGGTTACAATGGCTAAGTTCTGCCTGAGGAAAACCTACATCCGGCCATCCCTGCTCCGGCCCAGCTGTGGTTCCTCTTCCCGATCATCGGAAGAACCCCCGAGTTCTCAACACTCCCAACCCAGGTCAGTGACAGTATACTCAGGCCACATGGACCTGGGGGATCGGAACCTAGAGTCAAGCGCCATCCAAAACTTGGCTTCCCGAGTTCAGAGACAGGAGGCGGCACAGAGCCAGGTGATGCAGTATCTCCAGGAATTATCCAGCTGGCTGGATCAAATTCAGGCTTCCCTGGCTTCAGTAGTTCCGGCTCCTGCTCCAGTACCCGCTCCAGTAGTCGTCTCCAGTAATGTTCAATCCTCATCTGGAACCAGGTCACGCCTTCAGCTTCCCACTCCCTCTCGCTATAATGGGAATCCAAAGAATTGCCGTGGTTTTCTCAACCAATGCGAGGTGCATTTTGAACTTCTCTCACACAATTTCCCCACGGATCGGTCCAAAGTGGCATACAGTATTTCCTTGCTTGAAGGTTCAGCGTTGGATTGGGTGTCTCTGTTGTGGGAACGATCTGACCCTTTGGTTTCCAGTTACACTCATTTCATCGCGTCATTCCGAAGGATTTTTGATGAGCCCGGTAGAACGACCGCTGCTTCCTCGGACCTGCTCCGAGTCCGTCAAGGCTCCCGTTCTGTGGGACAGTATGTGGTTCACTTCTAGACCATTGCCTCAGAACTACGCTGGAATAATGAAGCTCTCAGGGCCGCTTTCTGGAACAGGCTCTCTGACCGTCTGAAGGACGAGCTTGTCACTAGGGATCTGCCGGATCCTTTAGAAGAGTTGATCTCACTCTGTGTCAAGGTTGATCTTCGCATGCAGGAACGAGGTGGCGAACGTATTCGGTCGGATCGATCCATATTCCGGCTTCTCCCGCCTAAGCAAACAGTTACCCCGAGTCTGTACGAACCCATGCAAATCAACTGATCCCGGCTGTCCCCGGAGGAACGACAGCGCCGTCGTGAGGGTAAACTCTTCCTCTACTGTGGAGCCGCGGATCACTTTATCAAGTTCTGCAAGTCCCGTCTGGGAAACGGGCAGGCCTAGCTTGTTCCGGAGGAGTCAAGTTAGGGGTTACATCTAAATCTTCTCCGACAGTGGATTGTTTACTCTCCGTGTCTCTGTTTTCTGAGTCTATAGCCAAACCGGTTAAGGCCCTGCTGGACTCTGGGGCTTCAGGGAATTTTGTTTCTCTTTCTTGTGTTCAGAGTCTGGGTTTACAGTTACAGTCTGTCAAATGACCTATTACGTTGACTGCCATCAATGCTACCAAAATATCTAATGGTCTTATTACCAGTCGCACAGAGCCAATCAAGCTGCAGGTCGGAGCTCTGCATCAAGAACATTTGGAGTTTCTAGTAATTCTGGAGATGCTTCAGGATCTTGTTCTTGGTCTACCTTGGCTTAAAATTCACAATGCTCACGTCGACTGGAAGTCGTCACAAATATTGTCCTGGAGTTCGTTTTGTCACTCTAGTTGTCTCACTCCTGTTTACCCGCTTCGTGCATCTTCCAAGTCGGATGAGGAGCTCATTCCGGATGCCTATCGGGAGTTCACAGATGTGTTCTCAGAACAGGCGGCCGATCAGTTACCACCCCATAGACCCTGGGACTGTCCCATTGAGATTATCCCAGGGAAAATGCCACCCCGGGGACGCACATATCCCTTGTCATTACCCGAGACCCAAGCTATGTCAGACTATATCAAATCTAATCTACTGAAAGGATTAATTCGCCCCTCTACCTCCCCGGCTGGAGCAGGTTTCTTATTCGTGAAGAAGGACGGGGGGTTAAGACCATGTATTGATTATCGTGGCTTAAACGATATCACCGTTAAGAACAAATACCCTTTGCCGCTAATCACAGAGCTATGTGATAGGGTTCGTGGAGCCCACGTCTTCACTAAGCTCGACTTAAGAGGAGCCTATAATCTGATACGTATCCGACAGGGGGACGAATGGAAGACGGCCTTCAATACCAGGGACGGGCATTACGAATATCTGGTAATGTTGTTTGGCCTCAGCAATGCCCCTGTCATTTTTCAGGGATTTGTAAATGAAATCTTCCGAGATATGTTATACCAAAGCGTAGTGGTGTACTTGGATGACATTCTGATATTTTCTAAGAATCTTGCAGAGCACAGAGTACAGGTCAAATAAGTACTTCTTCGCTTACGAAGGAATCGTCTCTACGGCAAGATTTCTAAATGTATCTTTGAGGTCCCTTCAATTCCGTTCCTTGGTTATGTCATCTCGGGTACGGAGCTTCGCATGGATCCGGAAAAACTCACTGCCATTCGGGACTGGACTCAGCCTCTCTCCTTGAAAGCGGTACAAAGATTCCTGGGCTTTGCAAATTACTACCGGAAATTCATTAAGAGATTTTCTACCATCGTTGCACCCATTACTGCCCTAACCAAAAAAGGGTCTGACCCAAGTCTCTGGTCTTCCGAAGCTGTAGAAGTGTTTGCCAGGTTGAAATCAGCCTTTATGTCTGCTCCGGTACTCCAACAACTGAATTTCTCAAAACCATTCTTCTTGGAAGTCGATGCTTCCTCAGTAGGCATCGGTGCCATCCTTTCACAGTACTCTTCTGATGGGAAGTTACATCCATGTGGTTTCCATTCTCATAAATTCTCTCCTGCTGAACGAAACTACACCATTTAAGATCAGGAACTTTTAGCAATAAAATCTGCCCTAGAAAAATGGAGGTACTTATTGGAAGGTGCTAAACACCTAGTTACTATTTACACCGATCACAAGAACTTGTTGTATATCAAGATGGCCCAGTGCTTGAATCCCCGTCAAGCTAGATGGGCGCTCTTCTTCACTCGGTTCTCGTTCGTTATTAAATACCGGGCCAGGACTCTTAACGCTAAGGCTGATGCTCTGTCTCGTTCTCTAACGGCCTCGGATGAGGAGAATTCCTTTGAAAATAGTTTAATTCTCAGTCCAGTCTCTATTTCAGCAGCTCCCACTTCTCTGGGTCCTCCACCTGGGAGAATGTCTGTACCAGTTGAATTTCGACCAAAGTTACTGCAGTGGGCTCATATCTCCAAGTTTTCCAGTCATCCTGGAGTTCAAAAAATGTGTTAATTTCTACGAAGGTCATATTGGTGGGACAACTTGAAGAAGGCTTTACAAGATTATGTAAATTCATGTCCTCAATGTGCTCAGCACAAAGCTCTTCATCTGCCTCCTGCGGGGTTGCTTCGTCCACTGTCCATTCCTAAGAAACCCTGGACCCATATTTCTATGGACTTTATTACCAAATTACCCCTCTCCAAGGGTTACAATACCATCTGGGTGATTAGTGACTGCTTTTCAAAAATGGCACATTTTGTTCCGTTGACCGGTTTACCAACGGCTCCCAAGTTGGCTTTACTATTTATTCGTGAACACTTCCGCCTGCACGGGTTACCTCGGGAGATAGACTCTGATCGAGGGGTACAGTTCACTGCAAGATTTTGGAGGGCCCTCTGCTCAGCCTTACAAATAAAACTCAAGTTCTCATCTGCTTACCATCCACAAACCAATGGGCAAACTGAATGTGTCATTCAATATTTAGAGACTTTTCTCCGCGTTTATCTATCTCCTTCACAGGACGATTGGGTGGAACTGTTACCCTGGGCCGAGATTGCCCATAATCATCTGTACCACTCTTCCACTGGTGAGTCCCCATTCTTCATTAATTATGGATTCTATCCACGAGTCCCAGAATTATCCATTTTTCCTTCGGAGGATGTTCCTGCTGCAGCCTCCACTCTCCGGCACTTAAGTCAAATCTGGAGTAGGGTTCATGCTAATCTCAAGAAAATCTCTGGCCGCTACAAATTCTTTGCGGTTAGAAAACGGCGAGCAGCTCCTCAATACAAAGTTGGTGACAGGGTATTGCTCTCTACCCGCAATCTTCGTTTAAGAGTACCCGCTATGAAGTTTGCTCTGAGGTTCATCGGTCCTTACCCCGTTTTGCAAGTCCTGAACCCTGTTGTCTGCAAATTGAGATTGCCTTCCCATTTTCGGGTACCAAATTCTTTCCATGTTTCTCTCCTTCGTCCCCTCATTTTAAATCGGTTTCATTCGGAGTCTAATAGCCAAACCTCGGTAGAGACTGAAGCTGGAACAGAATTTTAAATCAAAACTATTCTTGACTCTCGTTATCTTCACAAGAATTTACAGTATCTGGTAGAATGGAAAGGTTATGGTCCTGAGGAGAGGAGCTGGGTCAAAGCTTCTGAAGTCACTGCTCCTCGACTAGTCCGGAACTTTCATTCTAAACATCCAATGAAACCAGGAAAGTGTCCAGGGGCCAGTCCTAGAGGAGGGGGTACTGTCACACTTGCGACGCTGCGGCTGCCGCGCTTACCGCTCCGGGTGCACTGGGTCTCCCGGTGGTTGTCACCCCCGGTGGGCTCCGGGTCGTCGCGTCTTGCTGGCGCTGCCTCGGGCGGGTTCCCGGGGTGTGGGTGCTGCCATTGCGCCCTGCATCCACGAGAGCGTGGTGAGCGGGTGACGTCATCTGCCCCTTCCGCCAATCGGGAGTGGGCGGGAAGTTCAAAGGCAGACGCCATATAGAGCCCCGGCGCCGGAGTATCGTCTTTCCAATGATCACCAGTGCTAGCAGCGTTCAGCGTGTTCTCAAGCTGAACATCTCCTGTGTTCCAGCGTTACAGAGTATCTTTCAGTGGGATATTTCCTGTGCTACCAGCGTTACAGTGTATCACTCAGTGGAACCTTCCCTGTGCTACCAGCGTTATAGTGTATCACTCAGTGGGACATTCTCTGCATTACCAGCGTTACAGTGTATCTCTCAGAGGGACAACTTCTAGGCTTCCAGTATTACAGGGTATCCCTAAGTGGAACGCCTCCCAAAGTTCCAGAGTTACACTGAATCTCAAATCCTCATTTATTTCTTCAGCATCACTCACAAGTTCTTCATTCCTCTGTGTGCTTCAACATCATTCTCAAATCTTCATTCATCTCTTCAGTATCGCTCACAAGTTCTTCATTCTTCTGTGTACTTCAACATTGTTCTCAAATCTTCATTCATCTCTTCAGCATCGCTCACAAGTTCTTCATTCTTCTGTGTGCTCTCAACATCGTTCTCAAATCTTCATTCATCTCTTCAGCATCGCTCACAAGTTCTTCATTCTTCTGTGTGCCTCAACATCGTTCTCAAATCTTCATTCATTTCTTCAACATCGCTCACAAGTTCTTCATTCTTCTGTGTACTTCAGCATCGCCCCCAAGCCTTGGCCACAACTAATTCTTTAGCATTACACGTCGGTTACAATGGCTAAGTTCTGCCTGAGGAAAACCTACATCCGGCCATCCCTGCTCCGGCCCAGCTGTGGTTCCTCTTCCCGATCATCGGAAGAACCCCCGAGTTCTCAACACTCCCAACCCAGGTCAGTGACAAAATCCCTCAATAGCGCTTGCACGAAGTTTATTTGGCAATCTAAAAAACCGAAAATAGCTCTCAAAAAACTATGTCTCTCAAAACAGGATGGTGGTCTAGGCTTCCCTGACCTATCATTATACACACAAGTCATACATTTCCAATATGCCATGGACTGGTTGCTGGAAGGAAGTCAATACACAAATTACGAAGTGGATTGTGCACTGTTCGCTCCACTCTCACCAGGTGCCTTATTACATGCTCCCAAATCAGCCATAGACAAACAGGTCTATAACAATATCTTTCTCAGAGATACTCATTCTGCCTGGCGCTTTTTACATAATTTTTTTGGTAAAGACCCCCTTTACTCCCAATGGTTACCGATATGGGGGGGTTCACTACGATATGCCGGCGGTCGGGCTCCCGGCGACCAGCATACCGGCGCCGGGAGCCCGACCGCCGGCTTACCGACAGTGTGGCGAGCGCAGATGAGCCCCTTGCGGGCTCGCTGCGCTCGCCACGCTACGCGCGCCACACTATTTTATTCTCCCTCCAGGGGGGTCGTGTACCCCCACGAGGGAGAATAAGTGTCGGTATGCCGGCTGTCGGGCTCCCGGCGCCGGTATGCTGGTCGCCGGGAGCCCGACCGCCGGCATACTGAAGACCACCCGATATGGGGTATTCCTATGTTTAGCCCGGGCATCGAAAATGCAGCCTTTCATCGCTTTAGACAAAAAGGCCTGAAAGCTATGTCCCAGGTGTTCGACCCAGGGGGCCACATTATTCCATTTATATGATTACAGACTACTTATGGTCTTTCATCTTCGGGTTACTTTGCTTATGCTCAACTGAGACATTATGCCCTTACCCTCCCTAACCTGCCTAAACAGCACTCACCTTTGGACCCATTAGAACAAATTTTTCATAAACGTACGCTAAATAAATACAAACCAAGGATCACATACTTAGCTTTATTGCAACTCGGTAAGGAACTCACCTGGAAACAAATTGTGAGACCTTGGGCACAAGACATTCCTACAGGTATACAAGATGTCACCATATTTAAATATTATCACACAGTGTTAAAGATGGTACGATCCTCGGTGCTTCAGGAGGTGCACGTGAAAACCACACAATGGGCGTACATCTCTCAGAGACAATGTAGCCACTTTGTGCAGGAGGAAGATGGTAGTTGCCCCAAATGCAGGATGTCGTCAGCGACATTCATGCATAACTTCTGGACCTGTGGTCACGTGAAAAACTTCTGGAACAAGGTGATATACCACCTCAACACCACTTTCACCATGCGCATGGTACTGCACCCCCTCCCACTTTTATTTGCCAAGTTTGATGTCTGGGACCTAGGAGATCAAAGACGACACCTCATTCTAATACTGACTATGATAGTTACTGTAGCTAAAAAAGTCATTCTCAATTCTTGGATTAAACATAGGTCTCCTTCGCTAAGAGAAGTGATTAATTTACTTGAGAAATACATGGCATTTGATAAGTACGGCATACTATCTGAATATTGTAATGGGTCCATAAGATTTTATAAGAAATGGGGTCCGTATATAGACTCTGCCCAAAGGTGAAAGTTCCTAGGATGCTACGAGATAGGACTGATAAATTCAATTTCCAGACACCTTTTCCCAGGGCAAACTAAAGTTACCGGTACTCCCATCTCTGCTCAGTTATATTAGCTATACATGGGAATAGTATTCTGACTCTTACATACTAGATCACTTTACAGGATTTATGTATGTATGCTACACTTCATGGGAATATAGAAATCACTCCTAGTTACCCCCCCTCCCCTTTTCCTCCCCTCCTCATACGATCCTTATGTTTATGTTTACATTTTGTATTATTCTAATGCTCGTGAATGTATCACGCTGTTACTAATTCTAGTGGTGAACAGAATCCTTACACATAAGTCACGTTTCAGTGCTACCTCTCGCACTGATTTATCTAAGTTGCCTTGTTTACTGAGCTTGGTTCTAATTCTAGATGAGGCTCTCACCATTTTCTTTTCTAAATATTGTCTCGTTTGACTATGCTCTGTTTTACTATATGACGGCAGTATGTTCATGATTCCATTATCTGTATGTCTGTCACCAACAATTTTCTATAATATGTTATGTGAAAATTTTGTGAAAACTCAATAAACACATTTGAAAAAAAAATGGCATTGAGTAACCCAAAGGAAGTACAAAAAAATAAAGATATTTTGAGAGCTACTGTAGAACATAAAGGATGGTAATCAAGTGATTATGGGTTCTCCTGCATGTTACGCTCTTATGGGGCTTTGACAATTAATTAGAGGCTGACAGGTCTTTAAAAATATATATAAAAATCAGATTTTCCCTGTGAAATGACCCCATCATGTAAACTGTTTTTTTCTGTCTTTATCACATCCCACAATTTAAACATCTGTGTACAGTATTTTCATTCGGACGCTTTTAGGCAGCACAATTGATTCAAAGGGGTATGTATTTAAGTTCTGTTCTACTGAATTGTATGTGCAGTATCGGCATTAGCACTGTTCTTTTTTTGGGAGTAGTATTACTTTTATTGTGGGTTATTCAATTCTTATGAGGGAATTTAGTTAAGTGCCCAGGAGCTATTCAGTTCATTTCCATGACCTGAGGCTGCCTATATCATGTATTTCTGCTCACACAGAAGTATGTGCAGAAATCCATGTGAAGTAAGGCTTCAGGACTGGTTGCGAGTGTTGGGATCAATGCAATTGCATGGCATCTAGCACATAGCATGAGAAAAGCTGGTTAATGCAGATAATCCTTTGCATTCTCACTTGAACTAATGCCCTTCACAAGATTTAATTTAAGAGCTCCCAGGATCTAAATTCCCGCATAAGAATTGAATTGCACCCATGAAGTCAGCAACACTCAGGCAGCAAGATTGAAGCAAAATTGTATTTAAATATTCAAAATTTTTATTTAGAAAAAATATTGCAATATTTTTATTTAATACACAGAACTCATCTAAAAATGTTTATGGCAGTGACTCTGTATAAGATACTAGAAGATCATAATATCTGCCTGTTGGCTACTGTAAGCACATTCTATGTTTCCCTGGGATCAGTACGAGATCCCGCCAGACGGGATCCCGACAGTCAGAATACCGACACCGGGATCCCGACCGGCACAATCCCAACGCAGCCCCTTGCGGGCTCGCTGCACTTGCTACGCTCGGCACACTAATTTATTCTCCCTCTATGGGTGTCGTGGACACCCACAGAGGAAGAATATGTCGGGATTGTGCCATTCAGGATCCCGGTGTTGGTATTCCGACCGCCGGGATCCCGTCCGGTGGGATCTTGACCGCATCCCTGTGTATAGGAATTTGTTGTACCAACCAAAACTACTGTTTGACAATATCAAAGGCTTACATTTTTAGAAAACGACAAAAAATGTAAAGGAAAACTCCTTAATTTCCCCCCCAAAAAAATCACTCAAATCCCAAACCAAAAGCTCTACTGTACCTATTTTGACAAATTTATATACAGGTAGGTTCCCAGTCCCAAAGATAAGAATACATTTACACCTTTGCATTAACCATACTGACACTCTGATTATTTGGTTGCTCGTCCATAAGATACAATCCACGTACAGTACAGTAAACAATTTTTGATCCATTGCAATTTCTATTAATTTACTTAAAAACGGGCATCTATATCTTAGTTAATGCAACTGCACTGTGATCTAGTTCAGTGGATCCAAAACTTTTTTTAATCATGATGCCCTAGAGTATCAGAATTTTTTTCATGGCATAGGCCAAAACGGTATTATTGTGAAATTCATAAAAATATGTATAATTAAGTAAATTGTGTTTTTTATGTCATCCTTAGGTTAAGTTATGTGGTGAGGGACAGGTTTGGCTTCTGTTTGTCTACATATTTTATGACTGGATGCCAAAAGCACTGGTTTTGCCCATTACATTGACTATAAATAATTTCAATTGGTCCTGGACCACCAACCCAGGGTACCGTTGCAAGTGCCCTGAGGCACCTCAGGGTGCCATGACAACCAGTTTGGGAACCACTGATCTAGCTACAAGATAATATGATGACAGGGTTTTAACCAAACTCTATGACCCCTTTTCTTTTGCTTCTTCTATCCATTTGTGCTCTCATCAGTGTGTTTAATTATAGTTGGGGCATCCAATTGTTTTAACGTGATTAATTAAAAGTTATATTTTAATGCGCTTCATCAGAGCACACGCATTTCTAATTATACTTCGATAGTGTGCCCCCAAAAAGGAGTCTTCTTTCTCTAAGTTCTTCTAATGTCTTTTACTGACACAGGGGAGCACCCCCCCCCCCCATGTCTATCCTATTATAGGACAAATATTAATGGTATTTGTTTTTTTCCCCACACGTGGGCTTGACTGCCCGATTTGAATCCAAGTGGAATTTTATTTGATTGAATTAGGGTGGGCATCCTGTGCGGATGCTCAATTTGCAGTTATTTGTCCAGTTCAATGATTGCCAGAACCTTATTGGGTGCGATCATAAGCATCTCCCTTTTGTAAATCTGCACTTTAGTAAATTTACCATTTAGTATAAGTGATTTGATATGACTCAGGGCGGTATCCTATTAGGTGCATTGATTTATCGCACGGTAATAATGGGCTTTTTAGCCGAATAACGATATCAGGCCATCTAATTCCAGACCATTTTTACTGTGTGGTAAATCACCTGTTATCGGCCGACAACACATGGGACCCATGTGTTTCCGTCCAATAACGGGTCTTCTAGGGCTGGTTATCGGGGATTATGCTTTGCATGTCTTGGCATAATTCATGTATTGTAAGTGCCCGTTTATGGGTTTTATAGGATAGCCCCGGGGGAATCATTTAACTGCGGTAACTCACTGCAGCTAATAGGATACCACACCTTATCCTCTTGATCATTGGTTCAATCAACAAAATGTATAAGCCACAAGCAATTGTGTGTTTTAACATTAGATTTTTTTTACAACATATTTACATTACCCACTTTACAAACAAATCTGCAGGTGGCAAATCATTGTAAAATGTTCTATTCACATTAAGTAATAGCCAATCAACATTACAAGTAGTGCATTTAGTAATTGAGCAAACAAATGCATAAAGCTGCTTATCCTATCTGTGCAGTATTTGCAGAAAATATAATACTGATTATTTTGTAACTTTTTAGTGGCACTAAAATATTTAACTCAAGTGCTATATTGAATAAAATATGCAGAATATTTTTATTCTACATTTTCGCTCTGGATATTCAAATATAGTCATGCATGAAAAAAACTGAATAGAAATAATAGAAATACATTTTATGCACTTAAAAAATAATAGATTATTCTGTTCTCAGCTTCAATAGCCTTTCCTGCCACAGATTGTCTAAAATGCTTTTCTTTATTTTGATATACAGTACCGGGTTTCACATACTCTATATTATATCTCACTTTATTAATTAGTTTTTAAGACCCTTCAGTAATAAAAATGTAGCTATTTAAAGCCATGGTTTGACTTATTTTCAATTGATGTATAACTTGGCAAACTCTGCTTAGAGCTTCTTGTAGAAGTGGAGTGTTGAAAATAAATTGACTTTTCCTAAGTTATCTCACTTGCTGTTTTACTATAATAATGTTGCTTGAAATAATATTTTAATGCATTTCTATCATAGTAATCGGAATACAGAACCATATGCTTATGGCATAATTTTTGTTATATTCAGGGTATAAATACGTATTGTAATTGTTCACACGCCTTTAATGGCCATTTCTTCCCACTTTAGACCTATAGTAGACATGAGGGATGATTTAGAGACGGACGCAGATCGTTACATACGCAGCCAGATCTGCGTCCATCTACTCACATGCTGGGGGCCATCCAGCACAGGGCAAGGCCTCCCAGCATGTGAGACAGGCTCCTGATGCGTCCGCAATTAGATTGTGGACGCATTAAACTATGACCACTGGCAGGCAGGTCGGCCGGCATTTTTTTTATGTATGTGATGTCACGCAGCTGCCACGAAAAATGGTCACAGCACAACCCGTTCTGCCCGGACCCCCAACGCTGTGTCGCCACCATGCGAACAGCCACCGCTGTCAAGCATTTGGATGTGGCTACAAGGAGAAGCGTCGCGCACGTGCACTGCTGCCAGTGCACATGCGCAGACCACCCGAATGCAGCCGCTGAGTACAGACGCGCGGCTGCGTTTGGGTCTCAATGACCTCTTTGGTTAGAATGTTTTAAATACATTCATGTAATTGATGCCATTGAACGTTCTGTGGGTCATTTATAAACCAGAAAGAAAATGGATATGGAGAGCATAATTTTTGCATAAATGCCATTATATTACCACAATGTGCGCGCAGCGACTTATCAGTTTTGGGAAGCGTCTGCCTGTGCATGGCTTGCACTGTTTGCTGGATCATAGTTTGCATAGTACAAGAGTTAAAAAATCCCATAATTAACAAAATGCTCTGCAGCCACCAATTATACTGGAAATACAATTTACAGCCCCTAAAGCTTAATTAAGGACAATATTTCTTCCAGCAACTTGACATCTCACTCATGCACTTTGGCGCATTACGAAACACCTTACTGGGCCTAGCCTGTCTTGGGCTTTTCATAAATGAAAACAACACAGCTACAATATAAAGAGCCTTTCATGTTACTAATTTCCTTCTACCATGTAGAGGGTTTAGGCACCTTAGAAATCACTACCACTCTGCCTGGTTATAGAAACTGACAACATACTGATAACAAAGGACTATGGTTTTTAGAAGATAAAATTTTAAGTGCCACATTTCCATGTGTGTTCAAATATAATATTCATATATTGTGTTCAGATTTAATCAGCACCCTGTTTAAAACCTCAGTAGCACAAAGATATGTCCACATAACCAAGAAGCTGTCAGCTCATAAAATCATTATACTTACTCATCATCAGCTACATTATGGGGGTTATTCAGAGTTGTTAGCAAACCAAAAAAGCACACAAATGGGCAAAACCATGCTGCAGTGAAGGTGGGACCAATGTAACATATGCAGAGAGATTTAGCTTTGGGTGGGGTGTGTTTAAAGTGAAATCTAGTTTGCAGTGTAAAAATAAAGCAGCCAGTATTCACCCTGCACATTGGGAGCAGCGGGCAGTGAGATATCTGGGAGGGGGAGTGATAGGAGAGCAGGCCAGACATGGAGAGCTGCTCTGTCAGGAAAATTGAGCTTGGAAGTGGCTGGAGACGGAATGACTGGTCCCAAGGTGAGGGTGTGGTTCTACCCACAGCATATGTATGTGTGTGCCTAGTCTGGAATTGGCCCCTGTGTAACTGTAGGCTGGCACTTACCCATGTATGTGTGCTTAGGGTGGCACTTACCCATGTATGTGTGTGTGTGTTGGGTGGCACTGACGTGTGCGTGTGCGTGTGTGTGTGTGTGTGTGTGTGTAGGGTGGCCCTGACTCGTGTGTGTGTGTGTGTGTGTGTGTGTGTGTGTAGGGTGGCACTGACCCATGTGTGTCTCTAGGGTGGCAATGACCTGTGTGTGTGTGTGTGTGTGTGCGCGCATAGGGTGGCACTGACCCGTGTGTGTGTGTGTGTGTGTGTGTGTGTGTGTGTGTGTGAGAGTGTGTATGATGACACTGACCTGTTGTGTGTGTGTGTGTGTGCGTGTGTGTGTGTGTGTGTATATAGGGTGACACTGGCACCTGTGTGTAGGGTGCAGCTGACGTGTGTGTGTGTGTGTGTGTGTGTGTGTGTGTGTGTGTAGGGTGGCACTGACCCTGTGTGTAGGGTGGCACTGACCCGTGTGTGTGTGTGTGTGTGTGTGTGTGTGTGTGTCATTTTTCCTCCTTATAGTAATGTCCCTTACACATTATGCCACACACCATAGTGTCCCTTATACACTGTGCCACACACCATAATGCCCATTACAAATTATTCAACACATTGTAATGCCCATTACACATGCCACATACCATAATGCCCATTACACCATATGCCATACACAGTTATGCTCCTGACACCATTTTATGCCACACACACACACACACACACACACACACACACACACACACACACACACAATAATGCCCCTTACAGTATAGCTTGTAATTACTTTTAGATTACCTGTTCGTTGTCAGGGGTCTCATGCTCATTGTCAGGGATTCATGCTCTGGGTTCCATGCTAATTGCCAGGTGGTTCATGTTCTGGGTTCCATGCTCATTGCCAGGTGGTTCATGCTCTGGGTTCCATGCTCATTGCCAGGTGGTTCATGCTCATTTCCAGTGGTTTCACAACAGCCAGTGGTTTCACAACAGAAGATGCAGCTTTCTGCATCTTTTGCCAGCGGCATCACCGCTCTCTGCACTTCCGGGTAATGCTATGCTGCTGTTTTTCCCTGACAGACACTAGAGGTCAAGTAGGATTCCGTGTGATATCTGCTGTAAATGCATATAGACTGGCGAGACCATCAGTGCCAATGCTATCAAGCCACCACAGGATTCTGATTACGTAGTTTTCCTATTACTCACCTGAAGAAAACCTATGTTAAATTTCAGCTTCCTGAATTGGGAAGTAAGAGAATTAGGGGTCTATTTACTAAGCCTTGGGTGGAGATAAAGTGGACAGAGATAAAGCACCAGCCAATCAGTTCCTAACTTTCATTTTTCAAACCCAGCCTGTGACATGGCAGTTGGGAGATGATTGGCTGGTACTTTATCGCCATCTACTTTATTTTCATGCAAGGCTTAGTAAATAGACCCCTTAGTAATGAGTTATTCAGTGAGTAAGTGAGTGAGGATTTTCGCATTTATATATATAGATGTCAAGGAAAGTGCGTTTACCCAGCTATAATATGTCAGTACCAAAGTAACTCACCTCTATAGCTTTCTTAGTAAAAACACATGGAGCACAATTACTACATGACAATAAAATTATGTTAATTATTATTTAAAGTCATATCTAGAATAATAAAAAAATGAAATGGTTTATTAATCATCACAATCTCATCAGTAACATTGTCTCCCCAATAAAAATAATGTCAATCCTTTTGTTATAATCTAGATGACGAACAAAAAAGGATTGAACCTTACAAGAAAATGAAAACAAAGAAGAAATCTTATTTTTCAGAACTTTATTAGTTCTGTTATATCCTAACATGCACAGTATCACATTTGCAGAATTTGCATTAAACAGTTCTTCAGTCCTCAGAGAAACATTAACAGTGATCCACAATCAGGTACATAAATGATTTGTATGTCCCTGAAGGCATACACCATTATTCCATATATGTACAGTATGCAGCCAAAAAAACAAAAAGTAACACAAAGTACTTACATAATTGTCCAAGGGTTATTTTTTTTAATCGTTAAGTTGATATTATTTAGCAGTATATCTGAATGTAAATAACACAACAAATAATTCAAAAATTTGTAAATTGATAAGGAAACTTTGAAAATAAATGTAACTGGAATTTTCAAGCATGTAGTTCTATAAAATAACTGCAATGCATATTTACATATAAAATATCCCTTATTTTAAGTGTATTTAGATGTGCCGATATCTGCTGGCCAATATTTCCATTTCTTTTTCTTACACTTTGCTCATTTTATCATGTAGTTTTACCATGTCTCCAAACAACTAGGGTTAAAAAGTCACTCACACGGCCAGCTACATAATTGATGAAACACAACTGTAGACTCCCATTATTATCACAAAGTGCAATTTGTACCGTTGTTTCAAAACTGAAATACCTCAAGGGTAATTACAGACTTTAATGCTGCACAGACTGCTTTGAAGTGGAAAAGAGTAGATTAAGATAGCACGTCTGTTCATTTGTCCTCTAGAACGAAATCTTCCAGGTTCTACATAATGTTGCCCCTTATCTAGGCTACCTGTGCCTTGACTACAAATGTTATAAAGGTGAGAATTTTTATGGTTATGGTCATCTTTCAGGGTCACATATATCCATGGTTTAAGAAAAGCTATATTTTTGTGTTCAGCACTAATGAAAGTTTTATGTTGCTTGACTTTGCTGTGAATATGGTATGCCTCACTGCCTCTGACTGTCTGTCCACTCAACATAGGAAAGTGCACTTCTCCGACCAGTTAAATAATTTACTATGGATCCAATTATATAACACAAGAATTTGGAACAACACTGGAGAATTTTACAAGACAACAGCAAGTCCTAGATTCATATTTATACAAATGATAATACTTTAGTACATCTCATCTACCAATATTAGATTGTATTTGTAATATATATATATATATATATACATATGTACTTTTTTTTTTCATTGTCCAAATTTTGCCTTTCATTTATGTATATGTTTATTTGTTATATTATGTTTTTTATTATGTAACAAATCTCATTTTATCTACTGCTTGATGAATCGCCTAGTATACTATGTGGAGCTTAAAATATATTTCAGTAACACTATTCACATTTTTGTTAAGAATAACCTTGCATTAAATAATAAAAAAAAAACCATAAGGTTCATCAATGCATAAAAAAATAAAATAAAATGTTCTATTCCGCAGTTATGCACAAGTATGATTATTGGGGGTCATTCCGAGTTGATCGCACGTAGCAACTTTTTGCTGCTCGTGCGATCAACCCGAGGTATTCCCTCAGTGTTCTACCAGACATAAACAATCACAGAGAGGATGCTAGGATAATATTTAGCTCATTTGTAAACTCAACCTAGAAGATCTACACAGTGGCTTAGTGGATAAATAGTTTAGCACTATTCTAGTAAAGCCAAACTCGAGCCATAACTAGAGATGAGCGGGTTCGGTTCCCTGAGAACAAACCCACCCAAACTTCACCACCCTAGCCCCGATCCGAGTCAGGCTCAGGTTTTCCCACCTGACTCGAAAACCAGAACAAGGCAAAACGTCATCATCATCCTGCTGTCGGATTCTCTCGGGGTTTGGATACCATATAAGGAGCCACGCGTCACTGCCATTTTCACTTCAACATTGGAGAGTGTAGAGAGAGGACGTGTCTCCATCCTCAGTGTCCTGCATCAGTTCAGAGGTAGTGTCTTGTGCTGCATCGGTCCAGTCACAGTGGTTGTGTCCTATGCTGCCATATGTCCAGTGCTGCTGTATAATTCCAGTCCAGTGGTGCTGTCTTGCGCTGCATCAGTCCAGTGGTGGTGTCTTGTGCTGCATCAGACCAGTCACAGTGGTGGTGTCCACTGCTGCCATATGTCCAGTGCTGCTGTATAAGTCCAGTCCAGTGGTGCTGTGTTGTGCTGCATCAATTCAATGGTGGTGTATTGTGCTGCATCAGTCCAGTCACAGTGGTGGTGTCCTCTGCTGCCATATGTCCAGTGCTGCTGTATAAATCCAGTCCATTGCAGTGGTGCTGTGTTATCCTGCATCAGCCCAGTGGTGGTGTCCCTGTGCTGCTATATATGTCCAGTGGTACTGCCGTATATGTTCAGTGATACTGCCATATATGTCAATTGATCCTGCCGTATATGTCCAGCGGGGGTGGTCTTCGGGTTGCCGACTGTCGGGATCCCAGCGCACAGTATACCGGCGCCGGAATCCCGACAGCCGGCATACCGACAGATTTTCTCCCTCGTGGGGGTCCACAACCCCCCTGGAGGGGGAATAAATAGCGTGGCGCGCGTAGCGTGCCACAGTGCCTGCAGCATGGCAAGCGCAGCGAGCCCACAAGGGGCTCATTTGCACTTGCCGCACTGTCAGTATGCCCGCGGTCGGGCTCCCGACGCCGGTATGCTGGTAGCCAGGAGCCCGGCCGCCGGCATACCATACTACACCCGTCCAGCAGTACCGTATGTGTCCAGTGGTACTGCCATATAAGTCCAGTGGTACTGCCGTATAATTCCAGTGATCCTGCCGTATAATTCCAGTGGTACTGCCATATAAGTCCAGTGGTACTGCAGTATAATTCCAGTGGTACTGGCGTATAAGTCCAGTGATCTTGCAGTGTAATTCCAGTGGTACTGGTGTATAAGTCCAGTCCAGTGATACTGCCGTATATGTTCAGTGGTACTGCCGTATAAAACCAGTGGTACTGCCGTATAATTTTAGTGGCACTCTCGTATAATTCCAGTGGCACTGGCATATTAATCCAGTCTAGTGCTACTGCCGTATATGTCCAGTGGTACTGCCGTTTAAGTCCAGTGGTACTGTCATATAATTCCAGTGATCCTGCTGTACAATTCCAGTGGTACTGGCGTATAAGTGTAGTGATTCTGCCATACAATTTCAGTTGTACTGGTGTATAAGTCCAGTCCAGTGATGCTGCCATATATGTCCAATAGTACTGCCATATAAATCCAGTGGTACTGCCGTATAATTCCAGTGATCCTGCCATATAATTCCAGTGGTACTGGCGTATAAGTCCAGTGATACTGATGTATAATTCCAGTGGTACTGGTGTATAAGTCCAGTCCAGTGATAGTGCCGTATGTGTCCAGTGGTACTGCCATATAAGTCCAGTGGTACTGCCGTATAATTCCAGTGATCCTGCCGTATAATTCCAGTGGTACTGCCATATAAGTCCAGTGATACTGTCGTATAATTCCAGTGGTACTGCCATATAAGTCCAGTGATACTGTCGTATAATTCCAATGGTACTGCCATGTAAGTACAGTCCAGTGGTGCTGCCATATAAGTTCAGTGATGCTTAATGTTAATTAATCAAAATAAATGGGCTATTACTATTTAATCCAAATAATTTTCACAGGGTTTGCCCTGTGTGGTGTAGAGGTATGCTCTCCTGTACCGCATATTCTTATATAACTCCAGAAAAATAATGGAGAACAAAAATTTGGAGGATAAAATAGGGAAAGATCGAGAACCACTTCCTCATAGTGCTGAAGCTGCTACCACTAATCATGACATAGATGATGAAATCCCATCAACGTTGCCTGCCAAGGCCGATGCCCAATGTGATAGTAGAGGGCACGTAAAATCCAAAAAGGAAAAGTTCAATAAAAAGACCCCAAAAAATAAATTGAAATTATCTGAGGAGAAATGTAAACTTGCCAATATGCCATTTACGACATGGAGTGGCAAAGAACGGCTAAGGCCCTGGCCTATGTTCATGACTAATGGTTCAGCTTCACATGACGATGGAAGCCCTCGTCCTCCAGCTATAAAAATTATAAGAGTCAAGCTGGCAAAAGCACAGCAAAGATCTGTGAATCTAAGATGATATCACAAATCCCCAAGGAGAGTCCAAGTGTGTCGGCAGTTGCGATGCCAACCTTCCCAACACTGGAGGGGTAGAAGTGGCTCCTTCCACCATTTGCACGCCCTCTGCAAGTGCTGGAAGTAGCACCCACAGTCCAGTTTCTGATATTCAAATTGAAGATGCCACTGTTGAAGTACACCAGGATGAGGATATGGGTGTTGCTGGTGCTGAGGAGGAAGTTGACGATGAGGATTCTGATGGTGATGTGGTTTGTTTAAATGAGGCACTGGGGGAGAAACCTGTTGTCCATGAGATGATAAGTCCATTGTATTGTCTGGGCAAAATACCAAAAAAGCCACCTCTTCGGTGTGGAATTATTTCTCTACAAATCCGGACAACAGGTATCAAGCCATCTGTTGCCTCTGTTAATCTGTAATAAGTAGGGGTAAGGACGTTAACCACCTAGGAACATTCTCCCTTATACGTCACCTGCAGCGCATTCATCAGAAGTCAGTGTCAAGTTGTGAAACTTTGGGTAAGAGCGCAAGCAGTCCACTGACACCTAAATCCCTTCTTCCTCATGTACCCAAGCTCCTGCAAGCCACACCACCAACGCCCTCTACGTCAACTTCCTCCTCAGTCAGGAACGTCAGTAGTCCTGTAGGCCATGTCACTAGCAAGACTGAGGAGTCCTCTCCTAACTGGGATTCCTCTGGAGGATCCTTGAGTGGTACGCCTACTGCTGCTGTTGCTGATGCTGCTGTTGTTGCTGCTGGGAGTCGATCGTCATCCCAGAGGGGAAATTGGAAGACCACTTGTACTACTTCAACTAAGCAATTCACTGTCCAACAGTCCTTTGTGAGGAAGATGAAATATGACAGCAGTCATCCTTTTACAAAGCGGATAACTGAGGCCTTGACACTTATGTTGGTGTTAGACGTGCATCTGGTATCCGCCAGTAGTTCAGTGAGACTTAGAGAATTGTTTGAGGTAGTGTGTCCCCGGTACCAAATCCCATCTAGGTTCCACTTCACTAGGCAGGTGATACCGAGAATGTACAAAGACATCCGAAAAAGTGTCCTCAGTGTCCTAAAAAATACAGTTGTACCCACTGTCCACTTAACAACGGACATGTAGACAAGTGTAACAGGGCAGACTAAGGAATATATGACTGTGACAGCCCACTGGGTAGATGTATTGTTGCCAGCAGCAACAACAGCAGCTGCACCAGTAGCAGCACCTCACAAACGCCAACTCGTTCCTAAGCAGGCTACGCTACGTATCACCGTTTTCCGTAAGAGGCACACAGCTGACAACCTATTACGGAAATTGAGGGACATCATCGCATGATGGCTTACCCCAATTAGACTCTCCTGGGGATTTGTGATATCGGACAATGCCACCAATATTGTGTGTGCATTACATCTGGGCATATTCCAGCACGTCCCATGTTTTGCACATACAATTAATTTGGTGGTGCAGAATTTTTAGAAAAATGACAGGCGCGTGCAGGAGATGCTGTCGGTGGCCCAAAAAATTGCAGGCCACTTTCGGCATTCAGCCACCTCATGCCGAAGACTGGAGCACCATCAAACACTCCTGAACCTGCCCTGCCATCACCTGGAGCAAGAGGTGGTAATGAGGTGGAATTCAACACTCTATATGCGTCAGAAGATGGAGGAGCAGCAAAAGGCCATTCAAGCCTATACATCCACCTACGATATAGGCAAAGGAGGGGGAATGCACCTGACTCAAGTGCAGTGGAGAATGATTTCCGTCTTGTGCAAGGTTCTCCAACCCTTCGAACTTGACACACGTGGAGACAGTTCACATGCTGCCAGCTTGAGGGGCAAGTGCTAACATCTGGTCTGGACTGAAGGACCTGCCAATGATTACTGACATGTCTACTGTCACTGCATATGATTCTGTCACCATTGAAAGAATGGTGGAGGATTATATGAGTGACAGCATCCAAGTAGGCATGTCAGACAGTCTGTACATTTACTGGCAGGAAAAAGAGGCAACTTGGATGCCCTTGCAAAAACTGGCTTTATTTTATCTAAGTTGCCCCCCCCCCCCCCCCCTCCAGTGTGTACTCCGAAAGAGTGATTAGTGCAGCCGGTAACCTTCTCAGCGATCGCGTAGGAGGTTACTTTCACAAAATGTGGAGAAGATGTTGTTCATCAAAATTAATTGTAAATTCCTCTGGGAAGACCTTTACCAGCAATTGCCTCCAGAAAGTACACAGGGACCTGTGATGGTGGATTCCAGTGGGGACAAATTAATACTCTGTGAGGAGGAGGATGTACACACTGAAAGGGGTGAGGAATTGGAGTATGAGGATGAGGTCGACATCTTGCCTCTGTAGAGCCAGTTTGTGCAAGGAGAGATTGATTGCTTCTTTTTTGGTGGGGGCGCAAACAAACCAGTCATTTCAGCTACAGTCATGTGGCAGACCCTGTCACCGAAATGATTGGTTTGTTAAAGTGTGCATGTCCTGTTTATACAACATAAGCGTAGGTGGAAGGGCCCAAGGACAATTCCGTCTTGCACCTCTTTATCTTCTTTGCATCATGTGCTGTTTGGGGACTAGTTTTGTAAAGTACCTTCCTTTCTGACACTACCGTACAACTCCAGGGGTACTGCCGTATAAGTTCAGGTGTACTGCCGTATAAGTCCTTTCCAGTGTTGCTGTCTTGTGCTGCATCAGTCCAGTGGTGGTGTCTTGTGCTGCCATAAGTCCAGTGGTGGTGGCCTGTGGTATATATTATTTACTCCAAATAAAAGGGTTACATACATTACTTATATTATTATCGAAATATTTTTTACAGGGTTTGCCCTGTGTGGTGTAGGGGTACACTCATCTGTGCTGAAAATTATTATAATAGCTCCAAATTAAAGGGTTATTATTAGAGATAAGAGGGTTTGATTCTCAGAGAACTGAACGCTACCAGACTTTGCCTTCTGAGTCTGGATCCGAGTCAGGCTCAGGTTTTCCCGCGTGACTCGGAAACCTGAACGCGGCAAAACGTCATCATCCTGCTGTCGGATTCTCGCAAGATTTGGATTCCATATAAGGAGCCGCGCGTCACAGCCATTTTCACTCCAGTCTCGGAGAGTGTAGTGAGAGGATGTGTCTCCATCCTCCAGTGTCTGTGTAGGGGCGGGAAAGTAGGGTGGCAAGTCTTGTGCAGTGTTGTGCTGATCAGTCCAGTCCAGCGTAGTCAAAGTGTATTTTGCTGCATCAGTCCAGGCAGTCACAGTGTTGGTGTCCTCTCCTGCCAGTGTAGCTGTATAAAGTGTTGTTGACTGTGTTATGCTGCATCAGAGCAGTGGTAGTGTCCTGTCTTATCAGTCATTCCAGTGACAATATACACTGCTGCTATATGTCCACTGCTGCCGTATAATAATAACAACAACCACAAGTCTCTTACAGTATTGTTGTGTTGTTCTGCATTAGACCAGTGTTAGTGTCCTATCTCATCAGTCATTCCAGTGATGATATATGCTGCTGCTATATGTCCACTGCTGCTGTATAATAATTATAACAACAACCACAAGTCGCTTACAGTGTTGCTGTGTTTGTGCTGCATCAGACCAGTGGTAGTGTCCTGTCTCATCAGTCATTCCAGTGACAAGGCAGTCACAGTGGTATACGCTGCTGCTATATGCCCACTGCTCCCGTATAATAATAATAACCACAAGTCTCTTACAGTATTGTTGTGTTGTTCTGCATTAGACCAGTGGTAGTGTCCTGTCTCATCAGTCATTCCAGTCATTCCTGTGCCACATATTGTCTCATATAACTCCCAAAAAATAATGGAGAACAAAAATGTAGAGGATAAAATAGGGAAAGATCAAGAAGAACCACTTCCTCCTAGTGCTGAAGCTGCTGCCACTAGCCATGACATAGACGATGAAATGCCATCAACGTTGTCTGCCAAGACCGATGCCCAATGTGATAGTAGAGGGCATGTAAAATCCAAAAAGCCAAAGTTCAGTAAAAAGAACCAAAAAAAGAAATTTAAATCGCCTGAGAACCGTAAACTTGCCAATATGCCATTTACGACACGGAGTAGCAAGGAACGGCAGAGGCCCTGGCCTATGTTCATGACTAGTGGTTTAGCTTCACATGACGATGGAAGCCCTCATAACTGAGGCCTTGACACTTATGTTGGTGTTAGACGTGCGTCCGGTATCAGCCATTAGTGCAATGGGATTTAGACAACTGATGGAGGTATTGCGTCCCCGGTAACAAATCCCATCTAGATTCCACTTCACTAGGAAGGCAATAGCGAGATTTTGCCATTTAATTCCAGTGATTTGGACGTATAATTACAGTAATTTTGCCAATTAATTTCAGTGATTTATAAATATTAATTACCGTGATTTTGCCAAATTAATTCCAGTGATTTATAATTATTAATTAGAGTGATCTTGCCATTTAATTACATTGATTTGGACGTATAATTACAGTGATTTTACCAATTAATTTCAGCGATTTATAATTATTAATTACAGTGATCTTGCCAATTAATTCCAGTGATTTGGACATATAATTCCAGTTGGAATTGTATGTGTTGCTTGGCTTAGTCATACAGCTACCTCATTGCACCTCTTCAACATCTTTGCATGAGGTGCTGTTTGAGGCCTAGTTTTTGAAAAGTGCCATCCTGTGTGACACTGCCGTATAAGTCCAGAAGTACTGATGTATTAATCCTGGGGTACTGCCGTATAAGTACACCAATTGCAGATTTTTTTTAAAGTGACTGGAGCGTGCTGGAGATGCTGTCATTGGACTGAACAATTGCGGCCCACTCTCGACATTCAGCCACTGTGTGACACTACTAGATGGGCCAGGTGGTTGTGTCGCTTAGCTTAGGCCTACAGCAACCTCAGTGCACCTTTTTTTCTTCTTTGCATCATGTGCTGTTAGGGGCCTTTTTTGATTTTTGGCCTCCTGTCTGCCACTGCAGTGCCACGCCTAGATGGGCCAATTGTTTGTGTTGCTTGGCTTAGTCATACAACTACCGCATTGCAATTCTTTTTCTTCTTTGCATGATGTGCTGTTTGGGGCCTTTTTTTTTATATCTGCCCTCCTGTCTGACACTGCAGTGCCACTCCTGGATGGGCAAGGTGTTTGTGTTGTCCACTTGTGTCACTTAGCTTAGTCATCCAGCAACCTCGGTGCAATCTTTTGGCCTAAAAACAATATTGTAAGGTGTGAGGTGTTCAGAATAGACTGGAAATGAGTAGAAATTATTTTTATTGAGGTTAATAATACCGTAGGAGCAAAATTACCCCCAAATTCTGTGATTTTAGCTGTTTTTATGTTTTTTTCAAAAATCATCCAGATCCAAAACCAAAACCAAAACACGAAAGGGTGGTTTTGGCAAAACCAAGCCAAAACCAAATATGAAAGTGGAAATAGAACCAAAACACAAAACCCGAAAAGTGCCCGCCGCATATCTATAGTTATTATTATCTAAATTAATTTTACAGTCTCTACCGTGTGTGTGTGTGTGGTTTAGGGGTATGCTCTCCTGTGCCGCCAATATTGTGCATGTATTACATCTGGGCAAATTCCAGCACGTCCCATGTTGTTTGTGTCGCACACTTGTGTCGCTTAGCTTAGTCATACAGCTACCTCATTTCACCTCTTTTTCTTCTTTGCATGATGTGCTGTTTGGGGCCTAGTTTTTTAAGTGCCATCCTGTCTGAAATTGCAGTGCCATTCGTAGATGGACCAGGTGTTTGTGCCGCACACTGGTGTCGCTTAGATTAGTCATGCAGCTACCTCGTTGCACCTCTTTTTCTTCTTTGCATGATGTGCTGTTTGGGGCCTATTTTATAAATCTGCCATCCTGTCTTCCACTGCAGTGCCACTCCTAGATGGGCCAGGATTTTGTGCAGCACACTTGAGTCAATTAGCTTAGTCATACAGCTACCTCGGTGCAACATTTAGGCGTAAAAACAATATTGTGAGGTGTGAGGTGTTCAGAATAGCCATTTTTATGTTTTTTTCAAAAATCATCCAGATCCAAAACCAAAACACGACAGGGTGGTTTTGGCAAAACCAATCCAGATCCAAAACACGAAGATGGAACCAGAACCAAAACCAAAACACAAAAAATTAAAAGTGCCCTTCCAGGTGAAGAAACAACATGGGGGGTATTCAATTAAGTGCTGTTTTTTTGACCAGTCAAAAAAAACTGCACTAATTCGACACAGGGTATTCAATTGTAGGTGTTTTCATCCATTTTTTAATCCCTTTTCGTCCATGCCATTTGACTTTTTCTTTTTGTCAAAATGGCATCAGTGAAAATTGTTCCAAAAATGGGCGAAAACACCTGAAAATCCGCCAAAACATGTGTTTCGGCGGTGAATTCCCCAATACACGTGGTTTTCACCAGTGCTGTATTTTCAAATAGTCGAAAAAATGTCCCGGGCAATAAATAGGTTGAATGTAAATTCGACCTAAGAACGAGTGAAAAGAGCTATTTTTTAGACTGGTCGAAAAAATGGCACTAATTGAATATCCCCCATACTCTACTACCATTGGTGTTATGATGTGAGACATGAAGAAATGTGCCAGATTAGAGTTTCTATTCCCGAAAGGAATCAAGATGTACAGTACCTTGCATGTTGTATTGTGCCAGGATCACATACTGTATTAAATACAAAAACAAAGAAAGACATTAAAAGAACATTCTCTGCATTTAACTTGATCCTCTAAATGGGGAATGGAGTGTGTTAAAAAAAAGTCAAGATATAGTTAATCCTCTTGTTGTACTGCAAAAGTCAGCATGCACTGACGGTCCATAAATGTTCTTACAAGCTAGCCTTTGTAGACAAACATGCATTTGTCATACCACAAATGTATAGTATCATTTATGTTCCCATCACACGTCGAGTCTCCCTTATCCGAACTTGGAAAAAACAGAATATTCTGAAACATTGGAAACATGACCTGATGTCATGACAGTACCAGTGTCATCAGCCATTGGCTGCAGACAAGGGAGTGGCTTTGCAACCTTTCCCCTTACAATTAACAGCTACTGCACCACACCAAGCACCCCTTGACCCCGGCTGGACCACCACTGCACCGCTGGACCTCACGTTGACCTTGCTCTAGTACAGTGAAATATTTGCTAAGACATTAATTGTTGTACCTTTGTGGCAGCATAGGCACTAATTGTGTATATGACACCACACATATGGATAACTGCATTGATGTTGTATTTTAACTTATATTATTTGATTATCAGTAAAGTCGTTACAGTATACATTTTCTCCCCCTAATTCTTTATCCAATCAACTCACAAGAACATCTCATATTGCAGAAACAGGTTGAGCACAGTACTCTGTTACTTTTTTTTTATTTTTATTATAGTAGATGGTTAAAGAAACATTACAACAGCCATACAGTGATGGGTTTTGTTGTGGATACAGTAGCTCCCATTTTCTTATGGGACACTAAATGCTCAAAAACACATTTTAAAATATTTGTGTGAGGAACGCTTGCTGCTACCCCGGATTTGACTATAAGACCTTGAAGTGGGATTGTTGGAAGATACACATTGCATTCCATACAGTACAGTGCCTTACAAGCTTTAAGGACATGTGAATATTGAATATTGAATGGGTGGGTGGGGATCATAGGGTTGTCAGTAACTTTCTGACATGGCAGTTTGACATTTTGTCTGGTTATTCCCCTGAGGAAGGTTACTTACCAAAAACTGCTGTTTGGGAGTTTGCCAGTGATGAAATACTACTACAATGCGATGAGTCTATGCTGTTGTCGATACATGCTGATGTCGATGTAATTATCCTATGAATGAAGTTCAACGTGGAGTAAAGATTTGTTTTGAATATCACGCAGAGTGCTGGTTCTGTCTTAAACCTCATCCCGAGGGATTGGCATGTGACTCTATTATCCTCTATTTAACCGGACACCTGCTTTTCTTTTAATGGAGAGTGTCAGTGCGGCTTCCCGGGACTTTGTTCTGTGATTTGGCTATATATATATATATATATACATACATACAGGTTAAGTATCCCATATCCAAATTTTCCGATATACGGGATATTCTGAAATACAGAATTTTTTGAGTGACAGTGAGATAGTGGAATAGTATTTCTTTGTGAAAGAGCGTAGACAACTCGCCAGTATATATTCTGGATACCAAATAGTCTATTGAGTCAGGCACATCAATTCAAATATATAGAAATTTACCTGCACACTGAGTGTCTTTTTGTTCGGACAAGCTGCTGTACTTTAAAGGTGACCAGCCGATTGAATACGAATATATCACAAGTTTGTACTGCGCTCAATCCTAGACTGTGTGGTGGTTTAACACTAAAGGCTAAATAAACTCTTATATTCCAATATGCAACCACCATTTGAATTTGGAAAAAAATGAAATTGAATAAATTTTCTTTAAATGCTTTACTACATATATGTCTAAAACACTTGTGTCTCCTTATGGAGGGAAACAGTAGGAAAATAATGGATGTTTCCACATGCAGAGTGAAATGATGTGTTTAGCAAATCACTTTACTAAGGGATGAAAATTCTCCAAACTCCAGCAAGATTGAAAAAAGAAAAAGAAAAAAGAAGAAAAACTAAAACAAAAAATGCAGCACAAGGAAAATTAAAAAAAACGAAAAAATAGTCCTTATAATAATATACTGCGGCATCCCACATGTATACAATGTGTGAGCGCTTGATGCTAAATGGATATTGGGATGGATGGATGGATGGATGGATGGATGGATGGATGGATGGATGGATGGATGGATGGACAATATGGGTCTGCACAGTGCCAAGTTGTGTGATGTGAAATGGCGAGGATTAGATACAGAGGTTTTTGGCTCTGGACTCGTTCCTCCACCCTTCCCCCAGCTCCCAGTGGTGCGTCCGGGTTCAGGCACTCCCCTGGAAGCCGGCCGGTCTGGGGGACGAACACCGAAAATTTATTGCATTTAATTTATTTCCAAATTCAAAGGGTGGGTGCATATTGGAATATAAGAGTTTATTTAGCCTTTAGTGTTAAACCACCACATCAATTCAAATACTTGTCCTCTCCATGTAGTATTGAATTAGGAACTAGGGGAGACAAATCAATCGCCTGATGGTGTAGTATTTAAAATTCACATGGATACACACGCAATCAACTAAATATTATGCATACCAGATAGGGTATGGCAATAGGCACATCAAATCAAGCTCATAACCTCTTTGCTCGTCCAGCAGGGTGTCTTCAGATAGTTATATAATGTCCATGATTCAAAGAAGTACAGCACATGATGAACAACACATAGGTCCAGACATCTAGCCAGAGCATCAAGACAATTATTTAAATGCATAATGATTTTAGAGGGGATTAGAGCATATTCTTATTTATTTCTTAACAGTAATTTATAAACATGCACCATTATACCTTATATAAAATTGTTAAGAACTGAAATATACTGACACAAAGGAATCTGGTAATATATTTGATAAATCTGGAAGTGATACCAAATCTAGAGTTCTATCATGTTTTAGTTCAAAATGAAGGAACAAGGCTAATTTTGTTTGATATTCCTGATCCTTTAAAAGTATGTAATGCCATTGCTGAAATTTTGCAATCAAATATACACTAATATGCAATCTAATTGTGGAAAGACATAATTGTGGCCAAATCATGTACTAATAAATAGAGACCTCAATTTGTTCACATTCTTATCTACTTTAAAACAGCACAGTAATGTGGGTTATATCTGTGCATTTTAAATTAGTACACTTGCAAATTTAATTATCCTTATAAGATACAAATTTAATAATAAAGATGGTTCATCACCTCCGCAAATTAATAAAGTATTGTTGATATATCTTTGTCACAGTATAATGTGCAGTGAAGATGCAGTAAATCACCATTGCAAATGAACCAGTGTATTCTAAAACACATGTATAATAAATTGCACTAAATTTGCAATCATTTACTGACCTTAACAGGCTCATGCAAGAAAGAAAGAACTGCATCATCTACACTATAAAACACTATATATTTAAAGAATATTTCTAAATTTGATTTTTTACTTTCTTTTATAATTTCATATTTCACTTTTTTTTTTAACTGAAAACAAGATAGGAAATATGTTACAGGAACACTATCATAAAAACTTGTATACTTTTTATTTACGTTTAAAAATAGCTTTAATGAGGTATAGTTTTTATTTGTTTGTGCAATTCAAATGCTACAGCACATAGCGCCTAATTTAGAGATAGGCGCAATGTCTATTTTGTATGCAGTGGAGCTACTGCGTATGCATCTAAAGGTGGGTACACACTGGTAGCAGGGCCGGTGCAAGGTTTCTCAGCACCCTAGGCAAATCTTCAGCGCCCCCCCCCCCCTCCCCCCATGAAGGGGAGACAGAGACGGGCCCCAGACATAGAGAGTCAGGGAGAGAGCGACAGTGTCAGGGAGAGAGAGAGCCAGTGTCAGGGAGAGAGTGACAGTTTCAGGCAGGGAGGGAGAGACAGTGTCACAGAGTGAGATAGAGTGTCATGGAGACAGAGGGGTCATTCCGAGTTGATCACTAGATAAAAATGTTCGCAGCACAGCGATTAAGTGAAAAACCGGCACTTCTGACATGAAGTGGGCGTTTCTGGGTGGCAACTGACCGTTTTCAGGGAGTGTTCGGAAAAACGCAGGCGTGCCAGGAAAAACACAGGCGTGGCTGGGAGAAAGCAGGGAGTGTTTGTGATGTCAAATCCAGAACTGAACAGTCTGAAGTGATCGCAAGCGCTGAGTAGGTCTGCAGCTACTCAGAAAATGCACAATATTTTTTTATAGCTGCTCTGAGATGCATTCGTTCGCACTTCTGCTAAGCTAAAATACACTCCCAAAGGGCGGCGGCATAGCGTTTGCACGGCTGCTAAAAACTGCTAGCGAGCGATCAACTCGGAATGACCCCCAGTGTCTGGAAGAGAGCAAGAGAGAGACAATGGGGGGGGGGGGCAGTGAGACAATGTTAGGGAGCTAGAGAAAACAGGCAGAGAGGAGCAAGAGAGAGAGTGTCAGGGAAAGACAGAGAGAGAGAGAGAGGGAGAGGGAGAGCCAGCAGGAGATACAGTACACTACCTGAGTACAGCACAACACAGTAGGGATGGCCATCGACCGTCGATGATTCTGAATCATCGATTATTTATCCTTGATGTTGAATATTTTTGCCATCTATGGCAGAGAACCAGATGGGCTTCCGCCAATGGTATTGCACAGTACAGTAAACACAGTATATGGCACACATATACCATATATAGTACAGTGTGTGATATGTATACACCACATAATACACACATAATACACACAGTACATATAGTATAATGTACACTTACAGTTTGCTGGGTAAGAGATATATATATATATATATATATATATGCTCCTATGGGTGCCCGGCACTCCTGCAACTGATAGCAACGTCCCCGAGTGCGGGATACTTTCTGGGATATATATATATATATATATATCCGAGAAATGTCCACACACACAGTAAATCCAACAATGTGCTGGGGTGCTTCTTACCATGTTCAGAAGATAAACTCCTCATTCCAGGTGCATAAGTAATATGAAGGGGTGCACTCTCCAGGCTCTCATTAGAATCCAAATCACAGTGAGGACCGAAACGTCAGCAATACTGATTGTATCTATGTCTTAATAAAAGATTTGGATTCTAATGAGAGCCTGGAGAGTGCACCCCTTCATATTACTTATATATATAATACACACAGTATATAACACAGCGGACACACAGCGTAATCACACTGCTGTGTATATAATATACACAGTACAGTATATAAGATATAATGCACACATATAGTGCACTGGGTGATATATACATCCTGTATATAGTATAAGTCAGTGGGACACACGGTGTAATCACACTGCAGGCCAGGCTGCAGCACATATATAAATAGAGACTCACAGTCACAGCTGTAAAGGAGGATACCGACCAGAGGGGAACAGGTCTATGATGGGGGCGGGACTACGTGGCATTAGGCCCCGCCCCCTAAATAACCGCAAATTGGGATCCAGCCTGGGCAGAGCAGGCGGGGCCAGGATATGTCCTCCCCTCCCCTCCCATCCTCCGTGGTTGAAAGCTGCAGCGTTACACAGCTTTCACTGTAGCAGCTTCAGCTCCTCCAGACCTCCACACAAAAAAACATGACACCGGGTGAGCAGGCGCCATACATCCCTCGCGGTGAGCGCAGTGCAGATCCTGTGAGTCTGTGACATCATTGATTTTGTTGCTTCACTCAGCGCCGCCCTCCAAGTGCCGGTGCCCATAGGCAGTTGCCTAAAGCTGCCTAGTGGTGGCGCCGGCCCTGACTGGTAGATATGTCTGCTGATCAATTGATCGGCAGATATATCTATGGATGGATCGGGCAGTGTGTGGAGCTTACACACTGCCCGATCCGTCGGGGACTGATGTCATGAACTGTACACACGCCCGCCTAGTTCAGCTGTCAATCACCGCCGGCTGCCGCAGCATGTGTACGGGCAGTCGGCCGACCGCCCGTACACACACAGTGATGCGCCAATATATCGGTAGATATATTGGCCATTGGCTGTGCTGCGGGGCCGACGAGATACGTCTGTGAATGACGGAGTTCACAGACATATTGCCCATACACACTGGCTGACGGACCCGCGATATATATCGGCCGTCCAAGAGAACAGCCGATATATCGGTCAGTGTGTACCCACTTTAAGTCACACTGTGCATGTGCCGTAAATGGTCTACTGATGTTTATCACAGTGAGGATTCATCTGCAAAGTGAGTGACAGTCATGGCACGTTTGTGGGAAGTACTGTGGGAGTGTTGATTCAAATGTAGGCATGTCATGACCATTTTGGGGGCATCACAGCTTGCAACTGTGATCCCATATACAGTTAAAATTAGAGATGAGCGGGTTCGGTTCCTCGGGATCCGAACTTCACCAATTTTACACGGTTCCGAGGCAGACTCGAATCTTCCTGCCTTGCTCGGTTAACCAGAAAGCGCCCGAACGTCATCATCCCGCTGTCAGATTCTCGCGAGATTCGTATTCTATATAAGGAGCCGTGCGTCGCCGCCATTTTCACTCATGCATTGGAGATTGAACGGAGAGGACGTGGCTGCGTTCTCTCCCTGAAAAGCTCCGTAATCTGTGCTCAGTGTGCTGCAAATATCTGTGCTCAGTGTGCTGCAAATAATCTGTGCTCAGTGTGCTGAAAATATCTATGTCCTCTGCCTGAAAACGCTCCATATCTGTGCTCAGTGTGCTGCAAATATCTGATCAGTGTGCTGCATTGTGGGGACTGGGGACCACCAGTATAAGTATATACATGATGTGGTCATTCACTGGTACCTGGTGACAGAACGTATACTGGATTCCCCCACAATGTAACTTTATATCTGTCACCTATATACATGATGTGGTCATTCACTGGTACCTGGTGACAGAACGTATTCTGGATTCCCTCACAATGTAACTTTATATCTGTCACCTATATACATGATGTAGCCATTCACTGGTACCTGGTGACAGAAAGTATACTGGATTCCCCCACAATGTAACTTTAAATCTGTCACCTATATACATGATGTGGTCATTCACTGGTACCTGGTGACAGAACGTATACTGGATTCCCCCACAATGTAACTTTATATCTGTCACCTATATACATGATGTGGTTATTCACTGGTACCTGGTGACAGAACATATACTGGATTCCCCCACAATGTAACTTTATATCTGCCACCTATATACATGATGTGGTCATTCACTGGTAGCTGGTGACATAACGTATACTGGATTCCCCCACAATGTAACTTTATATCTGTCATCTATATAATAATTATAGTGATACAGTACAGTAGGCCATTTCTGTATCTTGCAGCTCTGTGTCACTGCAAGTATCCATTCCATATCTGTGTGGCATTTTTGTGAGCAGTATATATAGTATTACAGTGCATCATTTTGGTGACCCAACAGTATATAAGCACGAGCGAAGAGGGCCCTACTTGTGAGAGCTTACAATCAAAAGGGGAGGGGTAGACAGACATGGGTGACACAGATGGGGTACATAGAGAACGTGGAACAGAGGGTTAGGAATCAGGATGAGATTTGGCAGGGTTTGGTGAAGAAGTGGACCCCCAGAAGGCACAAGTCAATACTTAACGTTGCAACATTTTACTGGGCTATGCAGGAGAAAATTAAAAATAGGGGAAAATAAAAATAAAAAAAAGGACCGGTGCACATCTCTAGTTAAAATGCTGTGGTGTCATTGTACCTGCAGCCATGCTACACAATCATAGGGCTACTTGGAAGGTTGATTATCTACCGTTGTGCATCGTTGTAAATCTCATATGCCTCCAGTGGGCTTCTCAATACAAATCTCAGCAGCCAGACTTTTGCATACAGTATTTTCAAAAGGCCGCAGGCACTCACAGGTAGGATAAGTGTTCTGTGGATGCGTGGTGGGTGTGTATTATAGGCAGAGTTGCCTGCAACTCATAGGTTACAGTACATAGAGATCTATATTAACTTATTAGTGTTTTCAATATGTTACCTGTGTGAAGCTTGTTCAGTAAAGTTCAACAAATAAGACTTCGGGCTCCATTTTCTGGATTTCAGTTTCACGGCTTGTCAAGAGAATCCATCATTGAGGTGCAGCCTGCTATGAAGTCCTACCTACTTAGCTGTACATTTTTACTCTCTCATTGACAGACAAATGTTGCTACAATGAGAGACTTTCTCAAAAGTCTTCTAGCTATAGCCCTTATAAGTGGAGTATAGGTGCCGCAGGAGAGAGTACTACGGCTGCATAAAAGTGAAGGACCAAGAACTGCACAAAGATAGATAAGTATAAGCCAGCTTAATTATTGTATAAGTGAGATTGTTTGTTTTCTACTTTTTATTTTTGCTGCTTTTTCTTTGAGAGTAACAGGGAGTTAGACCTTACAAACAATATGGGAGGGGCTGTGATTGGGGACCTCACTCAGTGCATGTCGTGCAAGATGTATGCACACCTGGAGCTACCGGCCCAGTGTGATTACATCTGCATGAGGTGTGTGCGAACAGTTGCCCTGGAAGCCCAGGTAACTAATCTAGAGCAAACCGTTACGTGACTGAGGGAGATTCACAATCTCGAGCGTAGTTTAGACAGAATGGTGGAGGAGTTGCGAGAGGGGTCACTGGTAGAAGAGGATGATGATCAGGTAGCCAGCTGGGTCACAGTTAGAAGGAAGAAAAAGAGGGGGATGCTCGACATCTCCGAACTATCAAACCCGAACAAATTTGCCCGACTGGACGAGGTATCGGAGGATGATAGTGAAGAAATGACGGTGCCGGAGGAGACTGCTCCCTCTAGCATCCAGAGGAGCGGTCCCTCTGGCATGGTTGGGATAAAAGATAGTGAGGTACCTAGTCAGATGGTGGTGGTAGGGGATTCTATAATCAGGAAGGCAGATAGGGCAATCTGCTACCAGGACCGTGATCGCCGTACAGTCTGTTGTCTCCCGGGTGCTTGGGTACGGCACATCGCGGACCGGGTAGATAGATTGTTGGGAGGGGCTGGGAAAGACCCGGCGGTCTTGGTGCACGTTGCACCAATGACAAAGTTAGCGGAAGGTGGGATGTCCTTAAGAAAGACTAAAGGGACTTAGGAAAGAAACTGAAGGCAAGGACATCTAAGGTAATATTCTCGGAATTATTACCTGTGCCACGCGCTAGTCCAGGGAGGCAGAGGGAGATTAGGGAGGTAAATGTGTGGCTTGGGGATTGGTGCAGGAAAGAGGGGTTTGTGTTCCTGGAACACTGGGTGGACTTCTCAGTCAGGCGCCATCTCTTTTGTCGTGACAGATTGCACCTGACTGAGGAGGGGGCAGCAGTGCTGGGGGGAAGGATGGTTAGAAGGTTGGAGGAGATTTTAAACAAGGAGCCTGGGGGGAGGGTTTCGCTAGAAACTACGGGTCATGCAGTGAGAATAGTGGGGATGGTGGTAGTAAACGAAATGGGGGAGAAGTTGGGGGGAGGGTAAGAGCAGGCGGTAAGGTTACTAACATGGGTACTAAAAGAGATTTTACCAAAGCACTAACCAATGACGATTACAGGTCATCATTACTACATAAGGTGAAAGATGTCCCTAACGCAAGGGAAAATACTTATCTTAGTTGTATGTATGTAAACGCCAGAAACATTACTGGTAAAAAGAGTGAACTAGAAATACTTGCAGCAAGCAAACAGTATGATATTATAGGCATTACTGAAACTTGGTGGGACGAATCTCATGATTGGACAGTCAATCTAGAGGGCTATACACTGTTTAGGAGAGACAGACTAAATAAAAAGGGTGGAGGGGTGTGTTTTTACGTAAAGCCGTTTTTAAAACCTGATATAAGGGAAGATATTCAGGAGGGGACTGTAGACACTGTCGAGACATTATGGGTAGAAATTGCATGTTGGGAAAAAGGAATAAAAAAGTTAGTATTGGGTGTATGCTATAGGCCGCCTGGTATCAACGCATCTGATGAGGAATTGTTACTAAAGCAAATTGAAAGAGCAGCAGGAGTAGGATATATGGTAGTGATGGGAGATTTTAACTTTCCAGAGATAAACTGGAAAAACGATTCATGTGATACTGCTAGGGGCAATATGTTTTTAAACACACTTAATGATAACTACTTAGTCCAACTAATTGAGGAACTAACTAGGTACAATGCAATCTTAGACCTGGTATTAACAAACAATGGGGATTTGGTATCAGGTATTATAGCAGGGGAACCCATAGGAAACAGCGGCCACAATATGGTCACATTCAATATCAGTTTCCATAAACAGCCCTATACTGGCTCAACTAGGACTCTAAACTTTAGCAAAGCAAATTTTGAAAAGATGAGGGTATTTTTCAGGGATATTGAATGGGAAGGTTTGTTTTTAGGAAAAAATACTACGGAGAAATGGGAGGTACTAAAATTCCTGCTAGCTAAAAATACACTAAAATTTATTCCTATGAGCAGCAAAAAAAGGAATAAAAAGCATAAACCGATGTGGCTTAACAAAAAGATTAAGGAACTTATGGGCAAGAAAAGGCGAGCATTTTAAAAATACAAATCTGACGGGGAAGCAGAGTCATTTCAGCACTATAAGGAATGTAACAAAATTTGCAAAAAGGAAATAAGAGCAGCTAAAGTAGAAACTGAAAAACTAGTAGCAAAGGAAAGCAAAGCAAATCCCAAAAAATTATTTAAATACATTAATAGCAAGAGATTAAAGAAGGAGAGTATAGGCCCTTTAAAAGACAAGTTGGGAGTCTTAAGCAAAAATGATAATGACATAGCGGACACACTAAATGAGTTTTTTTCAACAGTATTTACTAGAGAGGACCCAATTCAGGGACTGACACACAATCTCAATAATGAGAATATCCAACTGATAGGTACTTATTTAAGCGAGGAAGTAGTCTGTGACCGATTAAAACATTTAAAGATTAATAAATCACCAGGGCCCGATGGTATTCACCCAAGGGTTCTAATGGAGCTTCACTCTGAACTGGCAAAACCGCTATTTTTGATCTTCAAGGATTCAGTTATATCAGGTATGGTTCCCAAAGACTGGCGTATAGCGGAAGTAGTGCCTATATTCAAAAAGGGAAGTAAAGCTGAACCAGGTAATTATAGACCAGTTAGTCTTACATCTATAGTGGGGAAAGTATTGGAAGGTATTCTAAGAGATAGTATTCAGAAGTTCCTTGAAGTCAATAAGGTCATTAAAAGGAATCAACATGGGTTTATGAAGGACAGATCCTGTCAAACCAACTTACTTGGCTTTTATGAAACAGTAAGCGCAAACCTAGATCAGGGTAAAGAAGTGGATGTAATCTTTTTAGACTTTGCCAAAGCGTTCGATACTGTACCACACATGAGACTTATCTACAAGCTACAAGAATCAGGGCTAGGAAGCACAATTTGCACTTGGGTCAAAAACTGGTTAGATAATAGGGAGCAGCGCGTTGTGGTTAATGGATCTTTTTCAACTTGGACTGAAGTGCTAAGTGGTGTGCCGCAAGGCTCAGTATTAGGACCGCTATTGTTCAATATTTTCATTAACGACCTAACAGAAGGTCTAGAGAGCATGGTGTCAATTTTTGCAGATGATACCAAATTGTGTAAGGCTATAAATACAGAGGAGGATGCAGAGTCTCTTCAGAACGACTTAGCTAAATTGGAACCATGGGCAGCCAAATGGAGAATGCGCTTCAACACAGACAAGTGTAAGGTAATGCACTGTGGTAACAAGAACAAAAATTACACCTACCTACTAAATGGGGTAAAATTAGGGGATTCTGTACTGGAAAAGGACTTAGGTGTCCTCATAGATAGCAAACTGAGCAGTAGTACCCAAAGTAGGACTGCAGCAAAGAAGGCTAATAAGATATTAGCATGCATAAAGCGGGGTATTGATGCTAGGGACGAGAGTATTATACTCCCGTTATATAAATCACTAGTGAGGCCACACCTTGAATACTGTGTACAATTCTGGGCACCGTACTACAAAAAGGATATCCTGGAGCTAGAAAAGGTTCAGAGGAGGGCGACCAAACTAATTAAGGGCATGGAGACGATGGAATACAAGGAAAGGCTTGAAAGACTAGGCATGTTTACATTGGAAAAGCGGAGACTAAGAGGGGATATGATCAACATCTACAAATATATAAGGGGACAATACACAGAGCTTGCGCGGGACCTATTTTTGGTTAGATCAACACAGAGGACTCGTGGACACTCACTCAGGTTAGAGGAGAGGAGATTCCGCACAATACGGCGTAAAGGCTTTTTCACGGTAAGAACAATACGTGTTTGGAATTCCCTGCCCGAGGGAGTTGTAATGGCGGAATCTGTCAACATCTTTAAGAATGGGTTAGATAAATTCCTAATGGATAAGGATATCCAGGGGCATGGTGCATAGTCATGCATTATAGTTACTATAAATAGGGATATTATGCAACGGCTGACATCAGCATCAGTCAGAAATTTTAGTCAAATCATCATGCATAGGAGACCACAAATAGGTTGAACTCGATGGACAAATGTCTTTTTTCAACCTCAGATACTATGTTACTATGTTACTATGTTCCACTGATGAGATGAATGAATAAATGAATGAATGAATGATGAATGAATGAATGAATGAATGTAGGAAGCAAGCTTATTCAGCAAGTGGTGTGTTTACAGGCTGTACTGATATTCATGCATTAGATTCCTGCCCTATAGCACTTGTAGATACGGACGAAAAAAAGGTTTTTAGGCGCTGAACAGGGTCGTGCAAATATAGCACTGATAATGGCAGCCACTTGGTAAGGAGGTAGCCGGCCTCCTGAAAGTAAAACAACTAAAACAAAATCACCAAGTAGGCGCACAATACCAATGATGTTGATAAAAACACAATTTATTAACATAAAACCAATGACAAACTGATTAAAAAACACAACACTACACAGAGCATATAACTGAGGTATTATACCTTATAATTCACACATAAAGTGTATTATTAAGTGAAAGGGACACTGAAATGCAGGAGAACCCGTCTCTGTAAGATAGGGTTAATCTCTCACATTAATTCCATATCAGACAGTTTAAATGAAAAGGAAGTCCTGTAAACTGATGTAATAAGCGTTTGTGACCATAAAGGTATCCGGATTTAAATAATGTTTCCTTGGAGCAAAATAAACCAACCGATTAATGTTACTCACTGAGACGTAATGATCTCTTGCTGCACGGGATAAATGGTTAAGGAACCGCTTGTTATCACCCTGTGCATGGGTGAGACATCCGTCAGCGGTATATTCAGATGAAAGCCATTTCTTTCTGTGCAGCACCAGTTGCCTGTATCAGACCACCATACAGATCCTCCAGCTTGCTGAGCGACGCCCGGCCGGGCAGGAGGTAACAATGTTCCAAATGCAAGGAGAGTTAGAGTGGAATGATTGAATCACAGGCTGGATCATTCACCGGTGACTTGTAACAGATGGCTGAAAGTGATGGATGTCGTGCTCCGTGGGACACTTAATGGTCAAGTGTGGCCCTTTCTTCTGTACCCTCAACGCGTTTCTCCGCACCTAAGGCGGCTTCTTAAAGAAGCCGCCTTAGGTGCGGAGAAACGCGTTGAGGGTACAGAAGAAAGGGCCACACTTGACCATTAAGTGTCCCACGGAGCACGACATCCATCACTTTCAGCCGTCCGTTACAAGTCACCGGTGAATGATCCAGCCTGTGATTCAATCATTCCACTCTAACTCTCCTTGCATTTGGAACATTGTTACCTCCTGCCCGGCCGGGCGTCGCTCAGCAAGCTGGAGGATCTGTATGGTGGTCTGATACAGGCAACTGGTGCTGCACAGAAAGAAATGTCTTTCATCTGAATATACCGCTGACGGATGTCTCACCCATGCACAGGGTGATAACAAGCGGTTCCTTAACCATTTATCCCGTGCAGCAAGAGATCATTACGTCTCAGTGAGTAACATTAATCGGTTGGTTTATTTTGCTCCAAGGAAACATTATTTAAATCCGGATACCTTTATGGTCACAAACGCTTATTACATCAGTTTACAGGACTTCCTTTTCATTTAAACTGTCTGATATGGAATTAATGTGAGAGATTAACCCTATCTTACAGAGACGGGTTCTCCTGCATTTCAGTGTCCCTTTCACTTAATAATACACTTTATGTGTGAATTATAAGGTATAATACCTCAGTTATATGCTCTGTGTAGTGTTGTGTTTTTTAATCAGTTTGTCATTGGTTTTATGTTAATAAATTGTGTTTTTATCAACATCATTGGTATTGTGCGCCTACTTGGTGATTTTGTTTTACTTGTAGATACGGGATCGGTATGAAATATCTACAATCAAAATCCTGATGGTCAGAATCCCAACAGCAATTGACCGACGGTCAAAATCCCAACAAGGTCAAAATCCTGACATGGACAAAATACCAATATTTAAAATACCGACAAGGTCAAAATACCGACATGTAAAATATTGACAGGTCAAAATGCAGACACAAGTTTTTCATTGTTTTTTTTGTGTGTGTATGTCAACATAGGTCAACATGGACACCATATAAGTGTACCACTTCCCCTCGCATTGCTCGCTGTCCTCGCCATGCTTTGGGCATGGTGCCTCGCTGTGCTCGGCCCACTATTGTTTTCCCCCTCCAGGTCCACTGGAATGGTAAAGTATGAACAAGTCAGTTTCAGTGAAAAAATAATGAAAAACTTACGTCGACTTTTTGACCTGTCGACATTATAAATGTCTGTATATTGACCTTGTTGGTATTTTAAATGTCGGTATTTTGACCATGTCGGGATTTTGACCATCGGTCAGTTGCTGTCTGTATTTTGACCATCGGGATTTTGATTGTCGGTAAATTGACTGCATCCCGTAGATACACTAACAGCGACCTAAGCAGTTCAATTTAGAGGAGAACATATTGCTGCTATCTCTTGGGAGGACAGAGTGTGAGTAGTGGCAACTTCTCAATGTGCCAGCTCCTCAACACCCCCAGTAATGTTAATGTGCAATAACTGAGCATTGTGTGCGGTAGTCACCCAAAATACTTCCCACATTGCTTGCTTGATTATTTGATGATTTGGTTATAGATACTTTTTGATGATTATTTGATAATGATTATTTGATGATTGGTGGAGGATTGGGTGCCTGTCGTGCTTTGGAGTTAGGAGCCCTGAATGCCCTGGTGAAGAGCAACAATGTATTTAAATGTAAAGGGCAAGGAGCAGGAAGCACTGTTACCTGATAAACTGCACATCACAGACTTTTAAGAGAGGGAACAAGAGAAAAAGTCTTCTGGGAGAGTGCAACAACCATAATGCTGCCTTGTGATAGCGCTAGATTTTCTTACCAGGGAGTGAAAACCTGGGGACACTGCTACTTCATAAACTGAATTAAGCAAAAGTGAAGTCCAATGGTGCTTCTGGTTCACTGATTTCTTCAGTTAGAACCACTGAATAAGTTAGAGAAAGCTTTTCTCTGTAGAAAACTGTTGGCTTTTTCTCCTGACAAGAAGCCCCCTCTCTCTAGAAATTTACTAAATGATTCATTAACTAATACTGGATCAAGAGCAAGGTACAGAATTCAATTTGTTTTTAAAGGCGAGAACAAAACAGAAAAAAATTAAATGCAATACATTCGCATTACAATTAATGTCTGGACAGCATCATTTCTATATAATAAAGTAGCAGGCAGCATGTACATATAAAATCAAACATGATATATATTCTGCTGTTTGGTTCTTTGACAATGTCTACATGCCCTGTACAAAACCATGTCTGACCCTCATTGTATGAAGTCATTAGTTCTAAACTCAAGTTGGTTGGCATGGATAGGATGAATTTTTACTCATGCGTGGGGTGAAAAGATCTACAGTATGTTACATGGAAAAAAAACTGCAAAATATGTTTACGTCCAAATCTACATAAGCCACTGTAGTTTTAAGCCTGATTTCACTGGGATGTTATTAACAACTAAGACCTTTAATATTGCAAGCTTATACGGGGCTCATAAGTGCTGTATGCCACTAAAATCACCATATGCAAGTTCATTATAACCACTGTATCATCAAATTAAACTTGGATTTAAGCAATACATACAGTATGGAACAAATAAAAATATTATGCTTTTATTATGTTGTTTCAGTGCTATTTAATTCTTATTTATTAACAATAACTTATATAGCGACAGCATATTTTCTTGAACTTTACAATTGGGAGTACAAATTTTATTGATTTTACTACTTTTAATTCCTTTTGGGTTGGTGTAGTGATGACTAACAAGCCCCTAAAGTTTGATTAGAATCTTAGAATTTTAAAAACTATCTCAGACGTGTTTGTGGCAGTTTAATTACAGTACATGTGTTTTAAGTTCCTAGGACTTGACATGTGGCTAATTGTCTGCAATTATACTGTGTCTTTTAGGTAGAATGATTATCAAACTAATAGTTACACAAACCCATTTTAATTTAACATACTTCACCAATTATTCTATAGCCTAATAAGATACTGCTAAAATAGATTAAAGAAAGATAAACAGGGTAATGAAGACTTTAGGTCATTTGCAAACTGGAAAAATGCTTTTTTTATGTATAGTTGTGCTTATTTATCCATTATATACCTACATTTTAGCACAACACCTTTTTTTCCTTTTTCTGCTCATTTGAACCAAAGCACTGTGCAGATATTTGGTCTGTGATACAATTAAAAACTTTTCCACAAAGTACAGCTTATCATCACTTTTGGTAACCAAATTAGTTATATATTCTCTTTATAGGGATTATTTCAACAAATGTAGTCAATCATCAGAAAATTGAAGACTCAAACCTTTTCCCCAAGGTAACTAGCTCACTTATCTGAGAGGCATTAAAAATGCCAATAAAAAAACAAAACTGTCTCAAAAATTTCCAATACCATGCATCCAGTCCCTCTACCATCCCATCCCTCTACCAAAGGGTGTAGCAAACCAATTTCAATGGGGCAACTGCCAAGACTTTCTCACAAACCCTCTCTAGGACATAATTAAATATTGCCCATCTTGGCCAAAAAAACCCAACTTGCAGTTCAATAAAGTAGGCAATACCAGACAATGTAACAGTCACAGTTGTCAATGACTGGTCAGGTTTATAGTGCTCATTTAGAAAAGATAACAATAACTGATAGTGATCCTTCCCTGCTGAATTTATCCCAGCAAGGAAATTCTGCTAATCCACTCATACTACAGTCTGAGCCTTCAATGCTCCTCGGACTAAAGCTATCTTTGAAATATATTCCATGATGTCATGATAATCTGCCAGATGTAAGAAGGAGAAGTTGACTCAAAAAACATGGCACTGGTAGCCAGCACATAAAAAACGAATCTGGTTGTAGCAGGTCAAGTAGTCCACTATGCCATTATCAATGCCTGGAATATGTACAGTATTGCCTGGATGTTCAGCTGTATACAAGGCTACAAAACAGATGCAATGCAAAGGGACAATACGGTTAGCATGGATGGCTCCTGGTTATAATACCAGAACACAATTTCATTGTCTAGTAACAAGGAGCCACTATAATTGGAAAAAGCTCAAATTGCGGCAAATTAGATGTATGCCCTCCCATACAGCCAGCCACGGGGCCCACCAATCCTGGAGAAAGGACCCACATCTACAGGGCCAGGATTTTATTGAGAAAGGGAACAAGACAATTGTTTGCAGTAGTATGTTTAACACATAATATACCAGTAAAAATAAGATGTAATTGAGTAGACATAGCACAATGTTATAAGATTTGTAGATAATAAGCAAACAGCAGTCTATTAATAAAAGACATATATGGGCATATACTCAATACATATAACAGATATACTTAGCTATGGTTCAACTTCAATGCAGTACATAGACATCAGCTTCTTCAATGATCCCCTGGGGAGCCCCATCTGCCTAAGTCAGTTAGACACCCAAATTGAAGAAATGGAGACTAGATACATCAGCAGGAAGTACAAGGAAGAAGGAATCACTTGTGTTTATTCCCTTGAGAGACAGTTATTAGGGGCAGTGTTTACCTAGTTAATATATATAAGCTATAGAATGCATGCATTGTTTTTCTCCTTTATTTAGTAGCAGGAGGCAGCATTACCTATCATAAGTATAAACAGAATAATACATATTATTTATTTATCTATGTAAGCAATATGATGTACTACTTTTCTATGCACTAAACATACTTACTTCAATAACATCTCATTGCTCACATCAATGCATGAACAGTACATATTTGACCAGCAACATCTGTTCTACAAATGGGATGCTTTGGTCTACAGACAAGGACCTAAGCAAAGCTTACTCAGCTGATAAATGTGGGGTAAGGTTCACAAACCACTATCATTAACCTCTACAGGTAAAAATGATGAAGCCTAGAAATTCCTGTTATTACTAGGGATGAGCAGGTTCGGTTCGTCGAGATCCGAACCCCCCCGAACTTCACGTGGTTTACACAGGTCCGAGGCAGCCTCGGTTCTTCCCGCCTAACACGCAAAACCCGAACGGGGGAAAACATCATCATCCCACTGTCGGATTCTCGCGAGATTCGGATTCCATATAAAGAGCTGTGTGTCGCCGCCAATTTCACTCGTGCATTGTCGATTGAGCAGAGATAACGTGGCTTCGTTCTCTGCCTGAAAAGCTCAATATCTGTGCTCAGTGTACTGCATTGTGGGGACCAGTATATAGTAGTACAGTGCTGCATTGTGGTGACCACCAGTATATAGTAGTACAGTACAGTAGGCCATAGCGTTATCTTGCAGCTCCGTGTCAGACTCAGTTCTATTCTCTGGATCAGTGCTCAATATCTGTGCTGCATTGTGGGGACCAGTATATAGTAGTACAGTGCTGCATTGTGGTGACCACCAGTATATAGTAGTACAGTACAGTAGGCCATAGCATTATCTTGCAGCTCTGTGTCAGACTCAGTTCTATTCTCCGGATCAGTGCTCAATATCTGTGCTGCATTGTGGGGACCAGTATATAGTAGTACAGTGCTGCATTGTGGTGACCACCAGTATATAGTAGTACAGTTGTCCATTGTTGTTTCTTGCAGCTCTGTGTCACACTCAGTTCTATTCTCTGGATCAGTGCTAAATATCTGTGCTGCATTGTGGGGACCAGTATATAGTAGTACAGTGCTGCATTGCGGTGACCACCATTATATAGTAGTACAGTACAGTTGTTCATTGCTGTATCTTGGAGCTCCGTGTCAGACTCCGTTCCTTTCTCTGAATCAGTGCTCAATATCTTTGCTGCATTGTGGGGACCAGTATATAGTAGTACAGTACAGTTGTCCATTGCTGTATCTTGCAGCTCCGTGTCAGACTAAGTTCTATTCTCCAGATCAGTGCTCAATATCTGTGCTGCAATGTGGGGACCAGTATATAGCAGTACAGTGCTGCATTGTGGTGACCACCAGTATAAAGTAGTACAGTACAGTTGTCCATTGCTGTATCTTGCAGCTCTGTGTCAGACTCAGTTCTATTCTCCGGATCAGTGTTCAATATCTTTGCTGCATTGTGGGGACCAGTATATAGTAGTACAGTGCTGCATTGTGGTGACCACCAGTATATAGTAGTACAGTACAGTTGTCCATTGCTGTATCTTGCAGCTCCGTGTCAGACTCAGTTCTATTCTCCTAATCAGTGCTGCATTGTGGGGACCAGTATATAGTAGTACAGTGCTGCATTGTGGTGACCACCAGTATATAGTAGTACAGTACAGTTGTCCATTGCTGTATCTTGCAGCTCCGTGTCAGACTCAGTTCTATTCTCCTGATCAGTGCTCAATATCTGTGCTGCATTGTGGGGACCACTATATAGTAGTACAGTGCTGCATTGTGGTGACCACCAGTATATAGTAGTACAGTACAGTTGTCCATTGCTGTATCTTGCAGCAGGCATATAATTCCACAAATTAAAAAATGGAGAACAAAAATGTGGAGGGTAAAATAGGTAAAGGTCAAGATCCACTTCCACCTAGTGCTGAAGCTGCTACCACTAGTCATGGTAGAGATGATGAAATGCCATCAACGTCGTCTGCTATGGCCGATGCCAAATGTCATAGTAGAGAGCATGTAAAATAAAACAAAAGTTCAGTAAAATGACCCAAAAATCTAAATGAAAAGCGTCTGAGAAGCGTAAACTTGCCAATATGCCATTTATGACATGGAGTGGCAAGGAACGGCTAAGGCACTCTCTTATGTTCCTCATGACTAGTGGTTCAGCTTCACATGAGGATGGAAGCACTCATCTTCCCGCTAGAAAAATGAAAAGAGTTAAGCTGGCAAAAGCACAGCAAAGAACTGTGCGTTCTTCTAAATTACAAATCCCCAAGGAGAGTCCAATTGTGACACTACCTTGAAAAAGGGTCCAGCTTAGGACCTGAAACGCGTTGGTGAGGTGCGGGGAAATCACCTAATCGGCATCTGGTGGAGGCACTTATCGGATCCAGGAGGCTGTAAACCCGGGAGGTCACCTGGTACTTATATACATCAAAGCTATTCTGAGAGCTTTTGTTCTCAGAGCATCCGGTAATTGCATACCTCATTTGCCCATTGGGCTTTTTCTTCTGCCACCTGTGTGTCTCAATTTTATTCGGATTGGATTTTATTGAGGATTTTATGTTTCATGTCGTTGTGCTTGTCTTATATTAAAAAAACGTTGTTGCACTATCCTGTTCGTATTTCCTCTATTCCATGTTGATTCTGAGAGGGAACTAACCAAGAGGGAGAATACCTGGCAGAGTGCGGTGGACTTTTTTACGTGCTGAGAATACAAGCGACCTACAGGAATGTACATTGTTGAGATATACTCTCTTTATATGAATTTGTGATATTAATGTAATACCCATTTTAGAGGAGCGCCACTTATTGTTTTCACCAATTTCCTGTTTTGCATTCCATATTTTTTGGCGGTGTGGGAGACGCCTCTATGGTGGAAATTTGATTTAGGCTGCACCTATTCTTTGCGCACTAGACAGAAACCAGTGCACTTTTATAAAATGAAATAAGCACACCTGCCACTACTTTAAGGGCAAGCAGTGAGAAATTCATTCAGATACTGCCAACTCCAGCATGTTTGGTACCAGTACAAAAATATACTAAAGAATTTAAGCAAAACACTGGAAATTGTACAACCTATTGGTAATACTTCTCCACAAAATAATCACTCCTTAAGTGAAAAACCACGAACTTCAAAAACATTATAATTGTTTATAATTAGACAAGTCAATAAGCTGACTCAACATACATCTTGATTAAGAGAGCTCTCTCTCCTAAACCCTGAATCAAAGCCAAGCTTTTCCAAAAGTCTGATATTTAATGCTATAGAGGATAGGATCATGAACATCATTGACTGAACCACTCAAAGAGTAAGACAGATGTTAGATTACAATGTATTTCACTGGGACCTTTTTGGAGGCCATGCCAAGTGGAAAAATACAAAGACCCTCAATGGATAAGTAAGGAAACAGGCAACTCATATACCCCAATTCCTCAAATGCTTAAACTTGAGACAAAGGGGGAGATGTATTGTGTCGCTATAACACTTCCTGCTTCGCCTTTCTACTGAGGCAAAGAAGGAAGGAACATTGACAAGATGTATAAACATTTGTCTACAGAAGCAGGGGGATTGATAACTCCCCCCTCCGTCTTGTTTGCGTTGTGAAATGTCAAAAGCTGCCAATCAGTGTTGAGTCACCTACAGCCACTTCTTAAAAACTGTAACGCCAATATTTATAATGAGGAACATGTTCTGTTTCTTTTAGAACTTCTTAATACAGAGACAACAAACATTCCCTTTCAACTGCAAATAATCCCCATCAATTAAATGCATATACCTAGTGCTGATATGCTGTGTCTCCCTGTCCAGCTGGATCCAGTACACATGTGCGACATCTCTCTACTCATGCAATAATCACATGTAGCCAGAAGCAGGCACCTGCAACAGCCAGGGACAGCACTGCCCCTGCTTTGGAGATAAGGTATCGACACCTGCATCTATCAAAGTCGGACCATTCTTACGTAGCCCTGCATATCGGTGTACTATCTGAATGAGATCACCACAATTAATGACAGGCACATATTGCCCCTGTCCCTGAGCACACACTGCTGCATTAATACAGAAGGAGCCATGCTAATCGTGGCTCCATCTGCACCCCAGCGCACCAGCTGAGTCCTGCCTATCGCTGTGAATGGGACATACGTGCATGTGAGATGCGCACATGCCCATTCACTTTAATGGGAGCATCTCTGTGCACTCCTGTAGCGGGGCTAGGCAACGGATCACCTAGTCCCGCCGGTAGTGCACGTTTGCGATGGAGCCTCACTAAATTAATGCGGCTCCATCTGTACATGGGAGGAGCGGTATCAGCACACACAATGTACACTGATACCACTTCCTCCCATAACACACTTTCAAACATCTACCCCAATGTCTTACTTAGTTTTAGGCCTGGCATCAGGGTGGCCACTGGGCTCAGAGGGAGAACCTTTAAAACATTCCTTGACAGGGTGGACCTCACCAACAGATTATGTACAAGTATCGATAATGACATTAGTCCCCACAAGAACACTGCACATTTATGTACTTGTAACAAGAGCTGAGCAACACCAGGCCATGCTGGAATCGATTCTTGTTTGTGTTGTGAAATATCAAAGGCTGCCCATCAGTGCTGAGTCACCTTCAGCCATTCCTTAAAAAATATAACACCAATATTTATAATGTGGAGCGTGTTGGTTTTTTTTAGAACTTCTTAGTACAGAGACAACAAACATTCCCTTTCAACTTTATATAATCCCTATGAATTAAGTGCATGTATTTGCCAACATTTAGGTATTTACCTAGATAGGACTCCAAATCTCAGAATGCTGTACAGTTAACATAGCTTCTTTAAACTCCCTCACCTATACCTGTGCTTTATTCCTCTGTCACAACAACAAATCAATGACGTTTCCACATTTAAGCCTATTTTGTATCCTTCTCCACACACAATGCAATATTATCTTAATGTACCCCCTAATGAAAAAGGGGAAGGGAGGAAATACAAACTAGCCCTTATTGATTGGAGAGGGAGAGGGGAAGAAACTGAAACCTGATCTGGGAAAAGTTGGGAGCAACAGAGCAAGGGGGTAATAAGTAATAAGAAGATGGCAGGGGATAAAACCGCCATCACCCAAAGCAGACTCAGAGGGAGCATCCATCTTAGATGTAGCCTTCATACCTTTCTCTACTTTTCCCTTTAAAAGTAAGAACAAAATCTTATGAGGCTGACTGCACAAACCTGAAAGGTCATTAGACGTACTGTCGTGTAAGTAGAAAATGAAGAAGCACAAAAGAGAAATGGCATACCTAACTGCTTCAGATACGCATGGCCTAGCCACATCTTGTCAAGAACCAGCAACATTGTGGGCCTCAAAAGCAAATGACAATATCTGAGATGACTCCCCAATCTCCTAATAAAGTACACCAGTTATCCATGAGAACAATAATGTACACTGTCCTAAAACAAAAACATCATGAGGATCCACACTTGTCACTGGCAAAAAAAGACATACATGGCAATGCTGTATGTGGAGCTGATCAATGCAGCCACTGCTGGCTAGAGAAACAAGAAGAAGGTTGGTCAATGACAATGGATCAAATGAGACAACTGCACATAAAAACTAGTGTCTGTCACTAGCGTCCTTGTTTATGCTAATGAAAGATGGAATTTGGTTGTTCCATTCTTCATTAACATCATGCCAGTGTGTACTGGCAATCCCTGCTAAAAAGCATTAGTTCTGATATCCGTCGCTTCAGTGTGTACCCAGCTTAACACAAAAACCTGTTCTCTTCATGCATTAAATAGATGTAGGCAAACAATGGCACACATTCCCTGGCAATCACATGAGCACCTGACATGATGACTTCTCAAAATACAAGTCAAGCATCACAAGTGACCAAGTGACCAGTAGTGAAAATAACCATATTAAACATATCTGAAGTAATCTTTCCCTTTAATTGGGTCCTCTTGATTGGGGTGTGCAAAGGTAACTAACAGAACTAACAAAATAGAGAATGAAAGTGTAACTTATCCTGCGCTTGTCGTTATTTTTGCTGGTACAGTCAATTCTCATGTGTTCATAATGCGTTTTTGAACATAGAACAGAGGAATTGAAAATGTATATACTGTAGTGAAGCACAATTTAATATACATATATACACATATTTAAAATTCACAAATGTTCATAAAAATTACAAAAAATTAGCAGCATATCATATTGCACAGGAGTCCCAGTGTAAAAAGTGTGATGGATAATTACCAAATTCGTAAGAACTGTAGCAAACAGTTCTTAACCAGCATGCAGGTTTTTGTTTAAGGGGATCCAAGAAATCCTCTAAATCCTCGCCTTGCTGGAACAATCTGGCATTTCCTCCCGTCCTTAATCCTGGGGTCCTTGTGCATTCACCAATGCGTTTCTACCCCAAACCAGGGTCTTATTCAAGATGAGGATTTAGAGGATTTCTTGGATCCCCTTAAACGAAAACCTGCATGCTGGTAAGAACTGTTTGCTACAGTTCTTACGAATTTGGTAATTATCCATCACACTTTTTTCACTGGGACTCCTGTGCAATATGATATGCTGCTAATTTTTTGTAATTTTTATGAACATTTGTGAATTTTAAATATGTGTATATATGTATATTAAATTGTGCATCACTATATACATTTTCAATTCCTCTGTTCTATGTTCAAAAATGCATTATGAATACATGAGAATTGACTGTACCAGCGAAAATAACAACAAGCGCAGGATAAATTACGCTTTCCATTCTCTATTTTGTTTGCACTTATGGTGAAGGGAGAGGGATCCTTCAGGAAAGTGTTTTTTTTTCCAGCAGCTTTATTGCGCACAAGATTTTCCTTTACCTTTTTCACAACTAACAGAACTAGTATGAAAAGGTTTCATGTTTTGGGGTAAGATCTGTATCTATATGTAAGAATTCCAAATATCAATTTATCAGCCCCTTTTAGTGTGTCTCTGATATTGTGATAGGAATACAACACAGGATTATTGGTGATCTTAGATAAAGCTTTATCAGCTTCTAAACTGGTCAAAATGTTTTAGGATCTCATTATACTATAATTGGAATCTTGCATAGTATTTCACTTACACATGGGGGTTTATTTACTAAGATTCATGTTTGAGGTGATTTGGTGGGTGTTTGATCTCAATTTTTATCTGTCATATTTTTTTGCAACTTTTTGAATCCATTTTCGGTAATTTACTAAGCTGCCGAGTTTTCTTGTTTTGTATTTTCCGATGTCGATGTGATTCATATTGTCGGGCAGTGTTTTACGGGAGTGATGAGTAAAACACTGCCGGACATAACACAATGAAGCCCGGCCGGATCATTGAGATCCGTGCAGGGCTTCATTGTATACATTATGAGTAGTGTTTAAAGAGCTAAAAGTAGAAAAAAAATTGCGTGGGGTCCCCCCTCCTATGTATAACCAGCCTCGGGCTCTTTGAGCTTGCCTTGGTTATAAAAATACAGGGGGAAAAATGTGTAGGGTCCCCCAAAATGTATACAACTAGCACCGGGCTCCACTAGCCAGAGTGATAATGCCACAGCTGGGAGATACTTTTATATAGGTCCCTGCGGCCATGGTATTATCCCCCCAACTAGTCACCCCTGGCCAGGGTACCCTGAAGGAGTGGAGACCCCTTAAATCAAGGGGTCCCCCCCTCCAGCCACCCAAGGACCAGGGGTGAAGCCCGAGGCTGTCCACCCCATCCGTGGGTGGTGGATGGGAGGCTGATAGCCTTTGTGTAAAAATAAGAATATTGTTTTTGTTGTAGAACTGCAAGTCCCAGCAAGCCTCCCCCGCAAGCTGGTACTTGGAGAACCACAAGTACCAGCATGCGGGGAAATAATGGGCCCGCTGGTACCTGTAGTTCTACAAAAAAAAACACAAGACACACACCGTGTAAGTAAAGCTTTATTTTACATACATGCACACTTACACACTCACATACTTACCTATTGTCCCACGCAGCCTCTCGGTCCCCTTGTCAAGTAGAATCCAGAGGGTACCTGTCAAATAAAAATTATACTTACAACCAATCCAGTGTAGATCTGTCCTCTTCTTATCCGACGTAATCCAGGGACTTGAATAAAATAACAAACCAGATACCCGATCCACGCACTTAAAGGGGTTCCATGTTTACACATGGAACCCCTTTCCCCGAATGCTGGGACCCCCCATGACTTCTGTCACTGAAGGTCCCACCAGCCAATCATGGAGCGCCACGTCATGGCGCTCTCCTGATTGGCTGTGCGCTCCCAGTCTGTCAATCAGGAGGAGTGCACTGGCTCAGAACCAGATAACTCCCAATATTATTTCAATTAAAAATGAAATCCAAATTTTTTAATGAAAGAATGAGAATACCTTTTATAAAAAAGCTTTTTGTATAACATTAATTTGTGTATGCAAATTGACTGCTTGGTCTGTTCTGCCCTGGCTAGAATCCCAATTAACAGCAGCAGACTGGTGTTTATCAGAAAAGATGACTTCATATCTTTTCTGATGTACCATAATGACTATAGCTAATACAATTGCCATTTAAACTATATGTGTTTTAAACAAATTTATATCTTTATTGATTTAAATCTATTTTGTCTTTGTTTTCTATACTATGGAGTTAGGTGGTGAGATAAACTGTAAGCTAGCATAGCTAAAGGTGTGGGGAAAGAAGTTTCAAAAATATTGACCAAATCAATATCTAGAGTTTTTCTTATCTTATCAATATGTATATTGTACCTGCTAATTATTCCTCTTATTTTGATTACTGAATCCCTTTCAGTTATCTTCTTATTAAATAATGTTAAAAATCATTGGAAATTTTAGTAAATAATGCAAATTAAAGAGTTAGGGGGGTATTTATCAAAGCGTTGAGAGAGACAAAGTTGTGAGAGAGGAAGTACTAACCAATCAGCACCTGGCATTTTTTAAACACAGCATGTAAAATATAAGGAAGACGCTGATTTGCTGGTACTTTATCTCTCACAATTTTAACTCTAACTGAGCTTTGATAAATACCATCCTAAAGAGTAAAAATAGAGTAAAGAGTAATATTAAAGTTAAAAATAGTGCCAGAATTTCTTTTAAATCCTGCAATAGAGTGTTATTTCAATGCTGCTATGGAAAAATTGGATTGTGACAGAAAATCCTACAATATCTTGGTACAGACGAAGAAATGTTGGATTTATTTGTACAATGTATAAGTGAGTTACTGTATATATTAGTGCAGTCTTGTAAATGCGTATTGGATCTACGCCATTGCAATTCTTGTTATTTAACTGCTCATCAACACACCAGAACAAATAGGGCCTTATTCAGATCTGATCGCAGCAGCAAATTTGTTAGCTATTGGGTAAAACCATGTGCACTGCAGATATAACATGTGCAGAGATAGTTAGATTTGGGTGGGTTATATTGTTTCTGTGCAGGGTAAATATTGGCTGCTTTATTTTTACACTGCAATTTAGATTTCAGTTTGAACACACCACAACGAAATCTAACTTTCTCTGCACATTGTATATCTGCCCCCCCTGCAGTGCACATGGTTTTGCCCATTAGCTAACAAAATTGCTGCTGCTATCAGATCTGAATTAGGTCTATAGTTGCTGCACTAGGAATGATTATGATACTCATTATAAAAGGGTGATGTTTCATCTTGCACTACACTAAGAGATCATTTAACATGTGTTTGTGCTTCTGTTAACCTTATGGAGAGTGACATGACAATTCTATAGCAATATTTTATTACTGGCAATTATCCAAAAGCACAAATTTCTAATTGTTACATTTAACAATATAGATTATGACTTTCTGTATATATTGTTTGGATTTAGAAATATTTACATTTGGAAGGTAAAGACAATGTTTAAAACAATGCATTTGTATTATTACGTTAGAATTTTTTTTAACTTCATTTGATCCTTTAGCTTCATGAAAACAGCTTTCTTTAATGAGATTTAACACACTGTGCATGACCCACTGATATCTGGCATCCCTTTCATCTGCCCATAAATGTTAAGTGAAAAATTATTATAACTAATATTTCTTCCATTATGGTGCAGTCCATCATGTTCTTACTGCAATGAAATTCTACATATTTCAAATCCTACTTACAGTATGTGTTCCTCCTGATATAAAGGGGATCAAAGTGACAAATAAAATACAAAACACAAAACGCTGAAAACCTTGCCAATATGAGATCATTATTTATACCAAAATGCATCAAAAACAGCTTCTGATCTTTTGCAATGTGTTGGTTACTGTAGGTATTGCACAGCTAAAACAATGAGCAGTAGAACAAATAACTGTCTACTGAATATATGCTTGTGCATATATTTGTGGGAGATGTACAGTATAAAATTAAATGAGTGTATTAGTGAACAAGTGCAGATTCAACACTTCACTTGTTATACATTTTGAATATTTTTCTCTAGATGTTATCCCCAGTGCTGTCTGCTCCCCCCCCTCTCTCTCTCTCTCTCTCTCTCTCTCTCTCTCTCTATATATATATATACAGTATATATATATATATATATTATTCTGTAGTTTTTTGTCTTTCATCCTCCATCTCTGTAGCACCCCCACTCTATTTGACCTCTTTCCTCCCTCTAATTGCATCTCTCTCCCCTTCATCTGTTTATTTTTCATATGAAATCTTGATTTTATTTTATTGTTTATCCTTAGCATACCTTTCTTCTTTTTCATCTTTACTACTGTATTGTACATTTTAGGATGAGTTCACCTTTTCTTCTTTGTATGTGGCTAGTGCCTCTATGTGTGACATTTTTTTCTATGCTGTTATACATTTTTAATTGTGTATAATTGTTGTGATGTTGTAATTGGTTGATTTATTTTAGGTATGTCATTATCATTATTAGGTGGTTTGTGTTAATCAATGATGGGAAATGACAGAATAGCTTGGTACTGTAGATGCAGATGTGTTATGCCAGAACTCTCTGGAAGTAACATCCTTGATCCAAGTGGGAGGGGTCAGTTTTTATAACTGTTATTAATTGCCATCATGATGACATAATTTTTATCACTACTTAACATTATACATATAAATTATACTCAGATTTGATTGACATTATTATATTCAATTTGAAATATATACAGTATGTACTCATTTAATTTGTTGCTCTCAACCTCGGTGCTGAGATGCACAGAAATTGTACTTAATTACAATCTTCTACAAGACTATTTTGATTATGAAAAATCTAAAATAGGATTGTGTTATCATTTAACTCTTCACTCTTTGGTAGACCCTAAGTGTGGCTCTCCGAGAGTGGAACTTGCTTTTGGGAATGTCTGCTTATTAGATGATTTTGGGCCCAGGCTTACCAGTTCTCTAATGACCACTTAAAGAATTACTTTCCTCTGTAAAAGTATCTTTCAAGTCTGGCCTCAGAATTTGAGAATTTGCCCATTTCTTTGACCTTGTTTAGTGATAAACTGTACCACATATTCTGTAAGGACTGAATAGAGTCCACCTTGTATAGAGAGAAAATGGTCCTGAAATTCTTTAATACAAGAGAAAGTTTAATTGTTATTTTTTTTGCCAAATGAACAAAGGCCAGAAAGTGCTTTAACCACAACATATGGAATGAGTGTGTACTGGATCCACCAATAGCAAGTGTCTTCTCATTATAATGCTTGTTAATGTGAGAGAAATTTTCAAAAGTCAATTTATCATCCACAGTTTCTCTTTGCTGTCCTCTATTTTGCACAGCAATGTTTAGTTATGGGCACAGCAGTTCTACTATTGTAAACTGGATTGACTGTTATAGAATGAGATTTTAAGCACTGATTGTTATCATTAGATAGACTAAAGGCTCGATCCATCACTAGGAGCACTGCTCTTGTCATCCATCTTTACCCATGTTAAAACAGGAAGCTCCAGATCATGATGATAGCCTAAAATACTCCATCTGTACCATTAAAACATTTATCTAAATTGCCTATATTGTGTGAGCCCTAAAAATATGTCTAAATATAAATACGGACAAAATAATTCAAATATGTATAGTAGTTTTGCGTCTCTATTGGAGAATTTCTGCTTCTGTGTGACAGATCTCCTATTTGTTTAGCTGTAAAGTACTTGAAACATTTGAATGCAAAAAAAAATATATGACATAATACACTGTTAATCTGCAATACACTTAACTCCATCTGTGTAATATGTACATTTGTGGTTTGTGGCTTAAATTTGAGATAGATTATGACATGATAACCATTGTGGTTTACCAGATCATTAGTGATTGGTAGGTGTTGAATTAATGTGTAGAACAAAACTTTAGAGAATCCCCATAAGCACTGTCCCAGCAACTCCCCTTTTCGTAAAACATAAGGAAGTGTGTGTAATGTTTACAGACAGGTTCCAGATATGTCTTCCTCTATCCCTCTGGTTCTCTCTTGCTTTAGCTCTCATTTCGGCTCATATTTGTCAACAAAATAAATGTTGTTACAGAGCAGAATTTAGAAAACAACATTGAATTGATAGGCATACTTTGGCATCAAAATAAAATGGTTAAAACCTATTTCCATAAAATAAATCAACTTTTCCAGTAAATACAAATCACTGAGCTGGTCTTGGTGGTATACCCCAGGAAAAGAAATAAGTCATCAGAGACTTAGCTTAGAGCTTTCAAATCATAAGTAGTGCATCAGAAAGGCATAAATCCTTGCTAATGTGTGTGTGCTATTGGGATTTCAATGATAACTGCACCCTTAGGAAAATTAGAGGCTTTCTAAGTTTCTTTATTGGAAGACGTGTACTACATTAGACATGGGGTTCAGAAAATTTAAAAAAGAATGTATGTAGTGAAGAAAAGTAGTTTTATAAACTTCCATTATCTTAGAAACTTAGGTAATGCAATCATACTTCAAGTTACATTGTATTGTATTAATTGAAAAAAATCTAAGCACAGCTAATGATCTGGGCAAAAGGAAAAATAAATAAAACTTTCAACTGCTGAACTACTGTGAACTTACAAAAGCAGACCATGGGGGTTATACATAGACTAGCAATTAGCCTTTGTCTACAGCAGGTGTCCATTTTTTGGTCTGTTGCTCACAGTGGGGAATTGTAGTCATTTCAAAGGACTGCAATAAAACTTCAACCACAATTTTTTTTAATAACCCTAAATGCACTACCAGAAAACAGGAACCTTTTTGAGATCATGCTATACCTAGAAACCTTATTAAAATATTTCTGTAAGGATTGAACTGTGCTAATTGGTGATGTGGGAGGGGGTGTGGTTATGGCATGTAGAGGACACGATCATAAAAGGGGTGTGTCAGGTCCCTACCTGTAATTCATTTTGCCTTCTCACCACAACCACTAAACATTTTTTCTCCAAAAAAACCCTGTAAAACATTCCCAACCCCCCTTCCCCTTTGTAATGATACATTTATTCCCTAGCTATAGTATAAAATCATATCCAACCTAGAAAAATATTATGCCTTGTCAGCAATCGGGCTTGACAAAAACAATAATTATTTCAAACAAGAGTACTGGTTTGCCATGCTACATACTGTATACAGCAAATTCAGGCCTACTACCGATAGGCACACTTCAAACTGATCAATTTCTTGCCATGTTTGTTTTTAAAATATTTTATGGCCACAGAGGCAGACACTCTTCACACTAATGACCTCAGCTCACATTTAGACTACTTTCCTGAAAATTGTGGTGATCACAGCGAGGAGCAAGGAGAGCACTTTCATCAAGTCATACATGTGATAGAAAAGAGGTACCAGGGCCGCTGGGATGTGAATATGCTTGCAGACTATTACTGGTGCCTCAAGAGTGATGTTCCAGGTGCAAAACACACAAGACAGGGTTTGAAAATGTCCTTTATTTCATAATAACTATATTTGGTACTATTTTGTATAGATACTATACATTTAATAAGAATGTAAGTCTGCTTTGAAACAATAACATTTATAATTTGCAAACTGTTACATACTTTATGAAATATGAACTATTTAAAACTTGAGAGAGCAAAACAAACCTGACCTGATTGAGCAAAATTAGTTATATTGATACTGTATCACAAGGTACATAAGACCCTCTCAAATTAAAAGTATCAGAAGAATATAACAGTGTTATAAACTGACAACTCGCTCCTGTCCCAAGCCTGTAGCTTGCTCTCCCCAGTACGTGCAACGTTCAAGCTGCACAGGATTATTTAATTAGGAGATCTAGCTGCATTAGGGTTTGGATTGGGTGGTACCCCTTTATTTTCTCAGCCTGCCTGTTACTCCCTGCTGGTCGTAGCTTTGGATTTCAGCGTGATCCCTTTTCGCTCAGCTTAAGTCAAAGCTTTAGATATTATCTCCGTGTCCAGCATTGGGTCAGCCCGTTACTTGTTCTGCCTGTGCTCATCTTGATTGGTACCTATACTTGTCTCTTTTGTTTTTTTGCTATCTAATCTCTTACATGAGTGTTTGCTTTGTTACTGTACATACCTTTTGTGATCTTCAAGCCCATAGGCTATCCAGAATTTGGGAGAGTTCTGTGTTCTGTGTTTTATGTTCATCCTCCTCCTTTACCCCTCTACCATATATCCCTTTTCTTGTTCACTCTCTAGCATCCCAGTCATTATTTCTCTGGCTTCCCTCTTTATATTTTTCTTTGCAGGCTAGCCTTCTCTCTTGTCCAGTATCTCTCTGTCTACATCTTTAGTGTAGTTTTGGGCCTTTCTCTCTATCGGCATTGATTTGGGTCACTCTGGGTTGAGCTTGTACTACCACCAGTGGCATAAGTCCTGGTGGCATCCCAGTATCAGTAGGCACGTCTCGCTTTATGGTATAAGCAGCGAGAAGACTCACTGGCGAGTTCTGTAAGCCTTAACTCAGGGTGTACAAGGGTCATTGCCCAGAAGATTGGTGACTACCTCAATCTCTGTGGAAGGAAGATGCTCATAACAAACAGTCAGATGGACATCACATGCAATAGAAGCAAGTTGTCCTATCACTCATATTTTTACATCTCAAATTAGCCAGTTTAAGGGGATTAACAATTTATCATGGAGGCTGGCTACATGGAATCACACTTAATGATAGAATCAAAATCCAGGTTATCTCTAATACTCTAGGTGATTTTAATACAAAGGTTATGCATGGGCACTTTTAGTAAAGAGGAGATGTAAATGGATATTTCCCTTGTATGCCTCGGGAAAATCAAAGCAGCAACTATTATACGTGTTCTGTTATCTAAAGATACTAGAACAAATAATGCATACATTGGGGCCAGGCTCTACTTGCTTTCCATTGAAATGAATGGGGAAGAACTGATTGGCTGAGAGTATGGGAGCTGTGCTCTTATCCAATCAGCGCTTCCCCCTTCATTTCAATGGAGAGTGACCTGGAGTGACACTATCATTCGCAATGGAATCCTTCAAGGGTAAAGTATGGCTCTTTGTTATTTTACAAAGACCTGTGGATGCTACTTGAATTGAAGAGGACCTTATTTAATAAAAAATATACAATTTTTGGTGTGTGTGTGTCTTGTCTTTTTTTTGTAGACAGACTACAAGTGCCAGCTGGCCCTTAATGTCAAGGTATGCTGGAACATATAGTTCTACAATTGTCATCATGCTGGGATGGGCTTTCTGAGACTTGTAGTCCACCTGTAAAGAACAATATTATTTAACTAGTATGTAATTACCATAAAACCCACACATACCACCACCAAGGGTGCAAGGAGAAGCAGGGCTGGTTGTCTCTCGGGATGGGTGAACCCTTTTTTGGGAGGTCCTGACTTTCTGAGGGATTCCAACCTACAGGCCAGGTTTGACCAGTTTGGGGCTGATTAACATTATGGCAAGGGAACTCCACATTGTGTGGTTTCCTGTTATAGTGTTATCCCCCTGGCTGGTTCAGCCTGGAGCTAGCTATTGGAAAGTAAGTGAAATCCCACACCATTTCCCCCCTATTTCACTACACCATTTTCCCCCTATTTCAATGCCAGTCCAGGCTCAGAGGTCCAGGACTGATTATTGTTACTATTACCATTTATTCACTTTGAATATATAGGAATCCTGCCCAGATCATACTGATATGTCCAGTTCTTTCTGTGTGTGAGTGGCAGGTGGTCTGCCAAAGATTGGAAGAGTGTGTGCAGTAAACAATCCTTTCATCAGATGGCTTCAGCAGATGCAGATTTGTGATCTGCACTACAAAAGGAAAAAGGGTAACATTGTGGTGCACTCAGTCGACTTTTTCAAACTTTTAAAATATAACTTTTAATCAATATAACTAAAAAAAAAGATGAATACCCTACCTAAAGAGTTAAAAAGCAAAAATATTAAAAAGATAGAAATAGATTAGAAATAAATAATAGTAAAAATTATGCCAGGGTGTCAATTTATGCTCCTAATCAATTGAAATATCTGACTTAATGTCACTAAACAGTGCAAATGAAATTCTTGTGACCAGAACTATTCTGGTTAATCCTGGGTGACTATCTCACCAATCTAAATTTCCCTATCTGTTGTTGATCGAGCAATATTACAGGTGCCTATTAAGAGTATCCTTCCTCATGGGAAATAATTAATCAAACCGTACATATAATTAATACAAATGTCCAGAATGTTATGGTACGTATATATAACGTCAGGTTACCACTAGGAGATTATTTGCAGGTGGTTGTTAATAGTAACCCTCAGGAATGCTAAGTAGAGTAATTTATTTGGATGCAGAGATTATTATACATATATTTCTATCAGAGCATTCCCAATTATCACCCTAATCTCCAATAATGACACCCCCTTCTACCAGAGTATAGGGAAATTAATTGGGTTATCAAAACATATTAAATCACTCTGTAAGTATGCTTAATAAACCATGAGTGTTCTGTTATTGTCTCATAATTAAAAATGTTACTATCTATATACTAGATAGAATATTCGTCTATGTGGGTATGTGTCAATCCTATGTTCACTATTTGCTACAATGTATTCTACAGTACCCAAAATAGGATTGTAGACAAAGTAACAGTTGTCCTTATCGCAGACACTTTATATGGTGCTAATATAGGCGGCTCAAATGCTATTTAATTAAAGACATGTATAATCTCTTGTCTGGGTGTCTTTATCCTTGGTGTGAGGGTATCATTACAGGAGGAGCATTTGGCTGAGCTCAATCCAAACCGCATCTTCACCCCAGGTTGGGGACTATATCAAGTCCTATAAGAATACATCATTGGAACACTTACCACACAAATCGTTTATGAACTTTGCTCTGGACAATTGTGCATTACATCTCTAGCGCCCTCCGGTTCCATTCTTTGTCTACAATTCCATTGTTCCCTCTAACAGGGGTTCCACCATGAGGTGCTGCTCTTTCTAAAAAGCGTGTGATAAAGGTCTTTCCTTGTTGTACTAATGTATAATCTCTCGTTCATTTATCGCATGTCCTTACAGAGTAGAGGCGGTATCTGTCAGTTACTCATCTCTAGACACAGTGGGGGGAATGCAAATGTTTGAAAATTCAGTTGGGAGTCTATTTTTTCCTGTCTATTAGATAGCAAAAAACAGACACCCAACTGACTTTCAAACAATTGAATATCCCCCATCGTGTGAAAAATCTAATCAGTCATAATATATCTGAAAATGAATTCAGTGTGTCCGGGTATTTCACTATTATCAGCAGTTATGCAGTAGAAGTGGACAGGTCTCTCTGTTGTACTGTATGTCAGGGCACTACGCTAGTCGCATCCCACACACAGTTAATTCACTCTGTCTTGTGTATCATAAGGCATCTCTATACTAACAGCTCTCACACAGTTATATAGATGTCAGCTGCCGCTGATGATTTGGTTTTATTAAACATATACATCCAATGTCACAAGCATTTGCACATTAAGGGAGTACATAAAGGGCCCCTGGCGCATCACCCCGATGTGCATTTCGCCCGTAGCTTATTCATGGAGCCGACATTGCAGCAACATTGGACAGGTGTGTATGCACAGACTGGGTGCTATATTTCTGACCTAGGTCTACAACATTATTGTATCAACATTTTGGTCGGGAGATGGATCCCCAGAAGATTGGAAAAGCATGTACCCAGCTTATCCCTCATGCAATCTGTAAACCTATGTGGCTGTCACTACATTCACAATGATATTTATAAATACATAAAGGGACAATACAAGGATTTATCAGATGATCCGTTTATCAAAAAAAGGCTACACAGGACATGAGAACACCACTGAGGTTAGAAGAGAAAAAAAATTCATACACAGCGATGGAATGGGTTCTTCACAGTAAAAGTAGTAAGGATTTGGAATTCTCTGCCAGAGAAGGTAGTAAAGGTGGACTGAATCAATAAGTTTAAAAATGGATTAGATAAATTCCTAACTGAAAGAAATATCCAAGGATAAAGCATTTCAATTATATAAAATGTTATAATACAGGTTGAACTCGATGGACATTTGTCTTTTTTTCAACCTCATCAACTATGTAACTATGTAATAAGAAATTGTAAGCATAAAGATGTGTGCACTGGTGCTTCTGGTAGTGTCTCCATACACAAAGCTATTCTAAGCATTTTATAAATAGATGTTAAACAGCATGTGGTATTTAGAGGATGAGTTTCTGTTTGCAAAAATATAAGGATAAATACTATTACCAGTACACAGTCTTAGTGTAAATCCTTCACTTTATAATGAAGATTGAGCACATCCTCAAACTAAAAAGAAGTAAAGTAGAGGGGTAAAGGATATTAATAATTTTCCTCTGTGTTTGTACTTACATATATGTGAAAAATGTATTTTATTTGTAGAGCATTGTATTTAGCATATATATGAAAAGATTCAATGTAAATTCATTTTATTTCTAGAGCATTGTATGTAGCAAGTAGCTTCTTTTTATGATTTATAATAAATAGCCTCCCATCAGAGGTGGTAGAGGCTAAGACAGTAGAGCAATTTAAACATGCATGGGATAGACATAGGGATATTCTTCCAAAAAAATAAGGATCAAATAAAATTTGAGGTAAAAATATGGTAAAAAAAGGATTAGATTAGATGGGCCAAGTGGCTCTTATCTGCCGTCAAAAATCTATGTCGCTAAATAAGTAAAGCTGGAAAGAACCTCTAAAAAAGATTTTACTTGTAAGAAGAAAGATTTTGTGTTCCTGTTTCATTTATGTTGTGATTCAATCTGATATTAATGATTTTGAATCATGCTATTACCATGGCAACCACAGTCACAATACACTAGATATCTAGAGCAGGGGTGGTTAGGAATGCCCCACTACTTAGGAGGTATGCCACGTACTTCCTCTGACATCATGTAAGAACCAGGGCAATAACTAGGGCAGCGTGCAGTGTGCTCTACCCATAGCGCATTTTCCCTATGGGCGCAAAGGGCCGCATCCATCCACAATCCCCTTAGTATGGGCCACTGCTGTGCATCTGGTGAAGCCAGAATGGGAAAAATGAGTAGGCACACCCCATTTTACCACTTCAGAGCAGAGACAGGAGAAGCGCCCCATCAGCAATCTCTCCACCATAACAGGGAAGTGGAGAGCTGCATAGTGTCTCCATACACTCCTGGCATTCATCAGGACCCATGAGGCTGTGGAAGAGATTAACTCAGTGGCAGGAGCTTTGGTGAGACAGACTGACAGCCATACATCCTGCTACACTGACATGGAATAGCCTGTCATTAGGCTATAAACAGCGCTGCCTGCAGACACCCTCCCCCAGTCTATGGAGAGGAAGTGTTAACCCTGCACTGACCATAGCACAGCACACAGTGAAGTAAGTAAAAGAGTTTTTAACTACAGTTTATAAAACTGCAGCTAACCCTACAGTAATGTGACACAATACAAACAGTCTGGAGACTCCCAAGCAGGCACCTAATTAAGCGCTTGTTTGTGTAATATACTTTTTTAGCACACATGTGGACTAAAAATTAACACTGCTGATTACAGCATATTTATAAATTTCATAGTGAAACACCAAATTTACTGTAAAAATCTCATGCTGGGGGCCACCAAGTGCAGGGTTGGCATGAGAGGTGCCACCCTGCGATGCAATGGCAATCTAATTACATCACAGCAATCGCAGCAGTTAGGGTCAATAAATGCCTGCTGAGCCTGGCTGCATGTGATGTCATGCAGCTGCTCCTAAAATGGCCTGCTTTGACCGGAACACTCCCCCGGAAAGCCGCATTGCTGCCTCCCTCAAGGGTGTATCTAGAGAGGAGGAGGCCTGTTTGCAAGCTCCATCTGAGCCCCCTCCTCTTTAGCCAGCAGTGCTGTAGAGCTCTGGGCACTAGAGTCCCTAGGGGACCCTAGCGCTGTCTCAAAGTCTACAGCACATGCGCAGATCTCTGGGAAAACGGTGTTGCAACCATTTTCCCAGTGATTTCCAAGAGATGCAATCGCACTGTTCGGCCACAGCGTATACACTACAAAAACTGGCCGTTTGCGATTTTTGGACTATTGCGACTGAACCTGAATTAGGCCCTGAATCCTCAATGTACAAATTGCAGCTGCACTGGGGGGAATACTAGAAAAGGGTTTGTGCATATGTAAAAATAAACACTGTATAGTTCATGTGGCTAATGCAGAGATAGTAGCAAGATGGGTGCAAATGGCTCAACAAAAATTGTGCAGAAAAATAACTACACAACTGCATTGGCAGTATATGCACCTGGTTATCAGCATCAGCAGCATGGATTGCATCTTGTTGGAAATGATGTGTGTGCAGGTGTTGATATTGCAGACTTATATGAGCACACACCAGCAACAGCCATACTCACTGTTACATATACACTAGTATTGTAGTGGATTGGGGTTTTATACTACTCACCAGCCACTGAGTGTATGTTGCAAACAGGTAGCGATGCAGGGATGCTGGAACAGATTTATAGCATGTATTAATCATGTTTCTCATAGGCGTTAAGCAGGAGACCTCTGTATCAAACCATGTCAGAAAACTTGGGATAGGGCATGAAACCTCCATGGAGGAAAGGAAGATTGGAGTCTGTGTATTAGCACTTTCCTCTTTCCACAGCCACCATCACTATCAGCTTCTCTATTTTACAAAAACATTTAATTTCAGCTTCTCTGTAGCAACCGCTAAAATAAATTGTGTTAAACACATGAAAAGGCTTTAACATATCACATGACTTTAGCTTGGCCTTCTTGGAAGATACATTAGCAAAAGTTCCTTTACTGACAGTATGGGCCATATCACCAGTCTCTCGACTCACAAATTTGGGACTGCTGTCACTATAACGATTCTTGATGCTTTTCACATTTGTGGCTTTTAAATCTTGCAAAGTCTCTTTACCTATCTTTGATTTCCATCACACTAATCAAACTTTAGTTTTTGGTTAAGGATCACAGACTGCAATGTTTACAAATTCTCCATCATACTTCTCAGGTGGTTTACAGATATTTGATCCTATGGAAGATATCCTCTGTGGTTAAACGTCCACTTTTTGACTCAGATACAGTATATCTTCTGCGGGTATGTCATGTGACACATACTGTTCTTGTTCTGCATATCAACTTCCAGCTTTTCTTCAACTTGTGCTGTTTCTTTGAAGATACAGTAACATCTCTAGACTTGACAAGTCTTTTTGTAATTATATTTCCATATCTGTGGCCTTTACTTTAATGGCAGTAGCCAAGCATGATGCACTTTACAAATTTTCTTTCTTTTAGAATGTGTATGTAGATAGTACTTCCAAAAGTTCTGAGATGTTTTACACTCAGATTTTTGTTGGACCACACTTCAATAGTTATGTCCTTTAGGGTAACTGTAGGAGAATGGTTTTTGAGATATAGTAGACTGCTGGGACATGGCTTCTGTTCAAACACTACTTGTCTAAGCCTGCATCCTTTAGTCCATATCTTGCTCTCTCTACTAATGTATTTTTTTGCCCAATCACTGACACCCTTTTGCTCAGAAATACAAGCAATGGTCACTTGATGCTCTATTCCATATTTTCTGAAGAATTGCTCCACCTCAATGTTAAGATCTTCTCCACCATTATCAAATCTCAAGATCTTGAGTCTATGACCTGTTGATTGTCTACAAGCATTGTGCAGTGTGCAATCATTTTCACAACTTAATTTCTCTCTGATGAAGTACACGTGCCATCCTTGTCTAAGTCATCAATGAACATAAGAAAATATCTGTATACAATCACAGACTTTACTTCCATTGGACCACACACATCTGAATGTGATATTTCAAGTGGTTTTGTAGCTCTTTGGCTGTCTAGGTAAATGTCTGATGACTTTGTTCTCATACAATACAGCTATCACATACAGGTTTCACTGCTTTAGTCACTGATACTCCTATGACCATCCTATTCTGTAGCTTTTGAACACTATCATATTCAAGGTGACCAAATCTTCTAAGCCAGAGAGCTAATGACTGTGACTCAGTTGTCATCATCACGTAACAGTGTGGGTGTGGGTTGATAGATAGACAGTGTCTAGTTAGAGAGTCAATACATAGACACCATATGTTAGACAGACATCAGGTCGACAGGGGCAAAAGGTCGACCGGGTCAAAAGGTCGACATGAAAATGGTCAACACAAAAAAGATAGACACCATGTTTTTAGCATTTTTGTGGTTTGTGTGGATAGTTTTGTCATCTGGGACCCCCAATTGTAGAAAGGCATACCCTCATGAGGCTCACTTCGCTCACCACACTTCGAGCTTGGTGGCTCGCTGCGCTCGTCACAAGGTTTATATCCAACTCTATGCTGACATGGATAGAGAAGGTATGAAATAGTTAAAAAACATGTAAAATTAAAAAAGTGTCTATTTTTTATGTTGACCATTTTCATGTCAACCTTTTGACCCTGTTGACCTAATGTCTTTATAACATATGGTGTCTATCTATTGACTGTCTAACTAGACACTGTCTATCTATCAACCGGATACCAACAGTGCTGTGTATCAAGGACGTATAATTGCTGAGACCTTATGCCTGTATGTTATTTTGATCCCTTTTCTGTTCTTACTTTTTTTAGCGAAGTGGCCTTTCTGTTCTAGACACTGATGGCTTTAATATTTATTCCCATTTTTGGTACATAAAGCACATCTGAATTTGTGTTGTTCCAGCTTTCAAGCAGGCTTTAATTATTCCAACTTTTTATAGCTTTAAGCACTTGGTTGCGAATCCTTTGATTGTGATAAGGTCACATTTGGTTATCATTGTGAACTACTCCTCATTGCAACTGAAATGTCTTGTTGCACTCAAATAAATATACCAGCAATCTTTTCTGCATCTTTCTGTGACACTTAGAACTGGCTCATCTTTGTCTTTGCATTTCTTACTTTGCACAGGATCCACATAATTTTGCTTTCATTTAAATGCTTTTGTGACCTATCTTGTGACAATTAAAACACATGTACACATGACTCACAAGACACGCGTTCTTGGAACTGTAGTAACTTTGCTCTCACTGTGTCTGTGGTTAACTCTGCTGTATTTGCTTAAAATGCCACAACTAGGTAGTCAAAGTTCTGTAGAATTACTGTGACAATCTCTTAATCATCTATTTGCACTCCAAAAGATATTAGTTCCTGAGAAACAGACATCATTTTATTTATTTTATCACTCATATTGCTGCATTCAATCAATTTTGTATAATACAGATGTGTCAACCTACATCTAGTATCCTTGCATGTTAAACAGTTATTTAAGTCATGCCATGCCATGGCATGATGTGGTAGCTCCGAGCAACTTTTTGTGTAACTTTTTTAATTAAAATGTAAGTAGGATGCCACTTCCGGGTCCATGCATTCCACTGCAGGAGGTGTAACGCATGGGCTAAACAAATACACCCCAGTCTTTCAGCTACAAGAAAAATCCATTTATTGCGACTACCATAGACTTTACAGATGTCCGTGGATGTATTATTTAAAATACATTTTTTAGTTTTTAAGACGTAAGCCCAGATGACTGTAGTGTGTGTTGCAGCATCACTTCTGGGATCCTTGAAACGCATAGTGGACCTCATAACGTCCTTTTATCATGTACATCTCTACTAAACACATTATAAGGATATAATTAGATGTGATTTGTTAAAAGCTATTTTGGTATATGAGCTTGATATATAAAATTGTCATTTTGGAATTTATGTGTTTTTAACTAAATAGATTGTATACCCACAATACATATGGAAAGATTGGGTGTCTTCCTGTTTGCTGGATATGTGGTATAAATAAAGCTCCATTGCACTCCACTGGTACACTTTGATAAATATCCCTGTGGATCGAAACGGCGTTGGTGCTGAGATTAGTGGACTTGTTCAGGATTGTTCCAGAGACTGTTTTCGCACCGATCCTGGCACGCTTTTGGAGGTTCCTGTTGCAGGTTTGAGTCCCGACTTTCTTGCCTGTCATATGGACTTTCATTATAATCCATGCCATTTCCATCATCATTTAGAAATATAGCTCTGTAACTGGACAATTTTAAATATTTTTCTATACCATATTTTATGGTAATTTTATCTTTTGGAATAAACATTTCTTTGGTTTTCTGTTCCCACTAGTGTGGAATTTGTTCATAAGAAAACCTTGATACGTGGAACCCACTCTGATTACAAGTGAGTTGGGTACACCTAATTGAATTCTAAGAATTATATCTTTGTTGGGTGATTCAAGCTTCGGTGAAAAGATACCTTTTTGTGTATATTTCCATACATTTATAAGTGAGTATGTTCTCCAATATATTTCCAGTGGTAGTGAGATTCTATACTTACCTGGTTGACGCTACATCATCACCTTTCCATTTCAAAACACATGGATGTTAGTTAATTAAGTAATAGACTGAAAAATGTAAAGTAATACTACATATTGCTTGTTTTGTTTGTTTCTTGCCTTTTATATGGTCCCTTTAGATAATACAAATATACTGTGAGGAAGAAATTTGGCTCCAGTACAGACATTGAGGACCGCATGGGTTGTATAATTTTAATTATATGATTTATTGCAGTGGTCTCCAACCTTAATTGGGGTGTGAGCTACTTCCGGAAAATAAAACCTCTGAAGGAGATACCCCCTCCCCCCAATGTGCATGCATTCCTGCGGAAGTGGGTCTGGCCTCACAAAGTGGGTGTGGCCTCACAACTACAAGTAATGCCTCCCCACATAGTGCCAGATACACAAATAATGCTCCTCAGCAGTGCCAGATACACAAATAATGCCCCTCAGCAGTGCCAGATATTCAAATAATGCTCCCAGCAGTGCCAGATACACAAATAATGCCCCCACGCAGTGTCCAGTACAGTGCCCATCACAGTGCTAACCCTTGCTGGATTCTTCTACTGCCACCGGTGCTGCTCCTCCTGTATGAGGGACGGAAGGGGAGGAGAGTGCAGCGTGCGCCTCTCCTGTGAGGTCCGGAGAGTGGCTGCAGTGAGGGTGACAGAGTCTCTGGTGGCGGTGGGCATTTAAAATATGGTCCCGGTAAGTGAGCCAATCAAAACTCACGGTCCGGCAGCCATTCAGGTGCCGCGACAGCCGGTCCACGAGCTCTGATTGGCTGACGGCTGGTACCATATTAAAAATGAAGGGAGGAGAAGTGCCAGTGACTGCCCAAGTCCGTGCACTCTGTGAGCTACCGAAAATACTACCGCAAGCTACCGGTAGCTTGCGAGCTACGTGTTGGAGATCACTAATTTATTGTATAGTCTGGATTGTACATTCCCTTTTGAAATTGTTGTTGTCGCCTTTGATCCTTCACTCTTTTCCTACATACTTTTATTCTTTATCTGATTGGGCAGATATTTGGTGTTAGGATTGGGATGACTTATTTGTGCGCCCAGGTTCACCCAGTTTAGTGTCTTAGTTTAATTAAATTGTGTCCTATCTGCAATGCAAATAGAATGCACATGCAGCTTTTGCTGATTAAAGTGATATACGGCATACCTATAGTATACCTATAGTATATTCTGTGTGTGTCCACGGCTGTATCTGCATATGAAATGCTTCACTAGAAAACACTATAGAGATAGCATTTTGTCTGCAGATACAGCCACGGTCGCACAAATATAGACATGCCACATATCAGGCGAATAAGATGCATTTTCAGGAAAAAAAGATGCCTGATGCTAATGGAGTTGAATGGGACCTGTCAGCTCACTCATGCCAGGCATCTCCAGTTTCAAGGTGTATTGAGGCAAGATGTATGAGGACCCATCTGTACTATGCACATCTTTTTTTTATGTATTCTACTTATAGAGCTCCATCCAGGTATGCTGCTGGTAGTGCTGTCCTCATGTGTTTAGCTGACATCTTCCCATGTATTATAGAGTAGACATGTTTCTCCACACTCAAACCAGTAGTGCCTTCTCTACAACCATTGGGCTTGACCTGACAGCAGGATCTTCCACAATCTTTCACGCTTTAATTACATTTCCATAGCAGACTTCAAGGATGTACAATTTTCTACCCCTTTTAGCTTGATAAACCCCATAATGGGTGTACTGTAGCATCTGAATGCATGCTTCTTAGACATAACTATGCAGCCATTGTGTACTACATAAATATCTGATGTGCATGGTAAATGACAGCGTATCGGGGGAAAGAGATGCGTGGTAAATCATGATATGCTGTGGTTTACCACGCACATCGGATAGTTATGTATTAGCTACATAATTCCAGGAGAACCTCCAACATAACAGATAGTTATCCATTAGGATTTATGTTTTAGTTAGTTGGTTTGATTAAATTACTATTCTTCAATTTGCAGTCTGGTGCGGGATAAAACTCCAGTTTATCTAGCCAGTGTGTACTAGTCAGCTGCTGTGTTGCTACACTGCACTAGAAACACTCTGTGCTGTCTTTACTCTATGTTCTGTGCAGTTTATGTGTACTGACTGACACATGTGCCCTGTAGCAGGTGCAAAAGAGTATACATCCAAACATGCGTACATCTGTATAATTATACAGTAGGCATGCATTGCATAGTCTGCATTTGCACAACCACACCCTATCCAAATTTACCCACATGAGAACACCCTTTCTCCACTCCACCCTTTCTCCAGAACACCACTATCCCGCCTCTCTGTTTGCAAGGTTGCATGTGTGCAAAACAAGAGTCTGCCTGGCACATATGCATATACTCACATTCTGCGCATGCACACAATGACATCATGTAGGATATGCAACAGAATCTGTGATAGTACTCACTATGCATCAGCCCCTATATGGAGACATACATGGAGGAAAAAGATACTGTAGAATACTGTTTTTTGTTTGTTATAAACCACTTAGCATAAGTGACTTTACTGGAATTACGTTATTTTCACAAATTGAAAGGAAAGCGTAGAAAATTAGGGCTTTTCACTGTCCAGAGAAATACGACTGTACATTAAACAATTGGTTCTGGTAACAGCAGGCAAGTTACATCAAATGTAAATAACAACAAGGACAGAAGAACCTACTAGAATGGAAGCATTGCTGGAATCGAAATTTATGAAGCGGATGTTATACTGGGCATTTAGGAAATAGTTATAACAACACGGTAACATTTGACTAATATTTCAATTAATTTTCATATGAAATCTGCAAAACTATGAATTTCCAAAGTTTTAAAGTTGAATCAATTCTAGTAAAGTGGATGCTCATATTAACACCGAGACCAAGACACTTTGTTTTAAAATTATTTTAAATGAGATGTATTTTTAAAAATGTACCATTATTTAGCATATATGCTCATACCAGGTTTATTGCATCACAGACTGCTAATGTTTGCATTTTGTTTGCTTTTTTTTTTTATTCTTTATAACATAAAAAACATAAAACATAATTTATCTTATCTTTAGATCAAATTTGACTCAAAATTATTAAATTGAAAAAGGAAATCCCTCTTTGTATGTTTGAAACAGTACAGCATGTCTTCTAGGTAATGAGGCTCTCTAACTAGGTATTCAATAGTGCCCCCCAGCATCTGTTATGAAATGTTATTATTATTATTATTATTATTATTATTATTATTTTAATAGCAATAGAGTGATAATAGTATTTCTACATAATGTCTAGTAACTATATATAACTTCAGGATGACGAGTATGCCAGATTTTCTAATATATACAGTGCAGCCTACTTCTTTTTATTGCAACCACCATGGATACTCCTCACCCCAATTACCTGTTCATTTCATTTTTATTTTAGTTGGGCAAAGCTGGCCTGTATATGAAAGGTACATTTACATGCTATGATTTTCTAAATTGCTTACTTTGGCTTTGAAATAAATTATCTGTGGAGTACATTTCATGAAAGTAATCTCATCCTCTAACAGACAAACTCATCAGCAGTGCATTAACTGAAACTTTGATGTCCCCAAATGGTGGGAAAAAAAGCTACATTTATGTTTACTTTATGGGCAAGAATAAAATTATCAAGAACTGATTGATGAGTAGAATAGGAAACTAAATTTGTACTTAATTTGTTTTTCATCAATTTTTTTTGTCTAAAAGTATTTTAGTGCACTGAAATGCAATATTTAAGAGCTAAAATTACATATTCCATCTGCCCACCTAAACTACTAAATGTTTACAGAAATATGAAACTGTAGATTGCAATTCTGAAAATTGTAAGATTCTTGAAAATTAAGTGATCCAGAGTCACTAGATTTGGTACAGTATGTTCCAAGTAGTTTTTTTAATGAACTTATTAAAATGTTAGTATTCAAAACTTGATACTCCTATAGCAACAGATGTTATTGCCAGTACATATGTTGTTTAGTATCTCGGTGATACTAATGAATATGCCATTAGGAATTAACACTATTTAACTTGCTGGCAAGGTCCAACGATGACCCACTCCTCTGCAGCATCCTTTGCTCTGCTGCTGGAAGTCTAATGATGCCAACGATGGGTTACTTGACATCCTAGTTGAAGCAAAGCAGCAAACTTAACCAAAGCTTCAGTCAGAGAAAAGTTAATACAGTTCCAAGAATGCATGCCCTTTGAATGTACTGCTGAGTACTGACTTACATATAATGAGTGAAAAGTTAAGAATATTCAAATTCAACTGCAACAATTGTCAAAAGAAAGGTCACAAAGCATTTGAGTGCATTCAAAAGAATAAGAATCATATGCAAGGCAAGAAATGCAATGGCAAAGATGTGTCACAGAAGAGATTGCTGGCATATTTATTTGGGCACCAGGCATTTCAGCTGTAATGAGGAAGGGTTTACTGCATTAGCCAAATGTGACCCTATTACAATCAAAGAGATTGGCAGTCAAGTCCTTACAGCTACTAAAGTTGAAACATTTAATGACTGCTTCAAAATTGGGACAAGAGCGAAAGTCACAGAAAATTAAAATGTGATGCAACAGAGATAGGAACACATGTTATTGCCATCATTGTCTTAGAACAGAGAGGTCATAGAGTTCAGATTACTAAAGGAAAGTGTAATAACTATAGGCCATAATAGTATGGACTGTAATAGCTGCAATCACAAGGTGTCAGCAATTGTATGTCCTTGATACATGCTGCAGCACTGTTATGCAATGATAGCAACTGAATCACTATCATTGGTCACCTAGCATACCACAGTTGTCCTAATTCAGAGATGTACACAAACCTGATGGTTTGCATACATCTCTAATGGTGGGACATCTGTGCATGCACAGGACCTGTTCTGTGCATATGCAGAATGGGTCCAGCATTGTCGAATACAGAGCACCCTGAACCTCATCCCAATTCAAAGGCTGCAGCCATTTGTGGGCAGGGTAGGGGCAGCATTCCTGAAATTTGTGGTATATTTCCCACTTTTTCTAGCAGTGATAAGGCCAGGTTCTTCGCCTTCCGACAAAGACTTCCTGGCCTTGGCTATGAAGCTGCGAGGGCCAAGTTTAGTAACTTCAGGGCTCTTAGAAGGACGATATTCCTACAAATGATACTATGGATGCAAAATTTGGATCTGCAATGCCAGTAGTAGGCGACTCTTTCACCTCTTGGAGCATTAGAATATTTTGACATTGTTGCTGCATCCAAAGATGCAGCAGCAATGTAAACTGTGTCCATCTCTAGATCAGGCCCAGTGTTCAGAAACTACAGAATGGGACGGTCACAGTAATGTCTGTGACTGATACAGAGACACTTGTATAGTATGTGAGATTTGTATAGTAGAAAAACAAAGTACTGTAGTCTACCATTTCTCAAGTCAGCAAGCAGAGCTACAGCACCACTAACATACAGATGTGTGATCCAATGGAAGTAACATTAATAAGTGTATCTTATAGATACTTTGTGACATTCACAGATGACTTCACAATAATATCACTTGTACTTCATCAGAGAGAAATCTGGAGTAACAAAAAAAGATTGCAGACTACTGTACAAGAGACATATAGAAAATCAAACCAGTCCCGGACTCAAGACCCTGAGATGATTATACATGAGAATATCCATTATATAAAAAATATAGTATATATACTATACCTTTGAGCAAAACGGTGTAAGTGAATGAGTAAAACGTGCACTAGAGAAGAAAGCAGAAGAATATAGGTCTAGACAAAAAGTTTTGGGCGGAAACTATGTACACAGCAGTTTATTTAAAAAATGTTGGTACAGGTGCCCTAAAGGACATCCGGACGATCTCAGGTGTTTTTTTAAAGGGACAATCACTTACAAGGCAAAACCATGCCTTGTAAGTTATTGTCCCTTTACAAAAATATCCGAGATTGTCCGGCAACCTACACCGCCTGCGATCTCGTACTGCAATACATCCCACCATAAGTGTTCTATTAAAAGTTTACATCTCACAGACTTAGAAGAAGAAACAGAATACATTTAAACTGCAAGGTGGTATAAATAACAGTATTGCAAGCACACACAGATACAAATATATAGTATATAGTACAGTATTGGGCAGTTGAACATCTATTAATATTTTTTTGAGATAAATGAAATCAAAATAGATTTTAACTGTAAATTGTGATCAATTGATCATTTCTGGCAGTAAAAAAACAGCTTGGAAATGGTAAACAGATTATAAAGTAACAGTTCATTGTTAAACAAAGCTAGAGAGACAAACTTATCTCAGCGCCATTCTACAAAGTATAAAAGAATACAAATTTTCATGAGACAGTTGCTACAAAAGAGCACATTATTAATTTACAGGACATTTGCTGAACCCACTGTTTGGCTGTTGTAGTTTCCATTAGCATTTGGTCGAATGTGTTTTGTTGAATATGATCTGGCACACACAAGCTCTCCAGAGTAAAGTATTTTCACTCCCTTTCCTTATTCATCCACTGACTTCACTTACTATAGCGACATATGAGTGATCTTTGTAGTTATACTTCTCTTTCAGAAAATATCTATATAATTTCCGAGACTTAAGACTAAAATGCCCATAGTTGTGTTATTGTCCACCAAGTTGTGAAAGGAACTATATATAGTTTCTTGTCATTGTGAATCATGTCACAGATTATTCTACATGTAGTCCTTGGGAATATGAAATCCAAAGGCTTTATTTGTTTACCGTCCAGTTCAATTCTGCTAGACAAAATCTACAAACTTTCTATCCAAAAAAAGAAACCATTAAAGTTAAAAAAATTCATAACGCAAAAAAGCTAAATTTAAAATCTATTTGCGAAATAACAATTTTATAGCCTTTTCTGAAATGTTTTTGCTTGTTTGTATTTGGTTTATTTTTTTGTGTCTTGTCACCTTTTAATGAGTTTTATGTCTTGGCGTGTAAACCAGAAAACTGATATATGAAGGCAATTTTTAGTGGTGTCACTTTTATCAGTGAATGATTGTACAAACGATACATTTCTGACATGACTTTTTTTCACCTTTTGAAGATCTTTTTATTTTCATTTGAAAAGGCCAGCAATAAAGGTGAAAGGAAGTTTAACTAGTTTAAGACTTTGAAAGTCCACTAGTCATGCTAGCATGGGGATAGTCTATAGTCAGATTTCCTGAGATCTATGTTCAAATACTGATTCTGTTTTATTTCATTGTTCCCTAATCCACAGGTATCACTGATCCCAGCAGGGCCATGTAGGAAATATGGTACTGTTAAGTTACTGTCAAGTTCAGTTAAGCAACAGTGAATACCATATGGGTGGCCAAAAAAACGAATTTCCTTTTGTAATATTAATTGTAGTAGATCAAACTACTGACTTCTTTCCCACTTAATGTATACCTGCTGTAGAGCAACTTCACTTGTTTTGTGTGTTTCTCTCATTCATGTAATATAATACATAGATCATAAACATGGTTAGATTGTAAACATGTTGCAGACAGGACTCTGATTTCTTAGAGTGTTACTGCATTCTGTTGTTTAGTACGGGTGTAGTATGTGTTGCCGGCGGTCGGGCTCCCAGCGACCAGCATACTGGCGCCGGAATTCCGACCGCCGGCATACCGTTTGCTGGGCAAGCGCAAATGAGCCCCTTACGGGCTCGCTGCGCCCGCCACTCTGCAGGCATGGTGGCGCGCTGTGCGCGCCACACTATCTATTCTCCTTCCAGGGGGGTCGTGGACCCCCAAGAGGGAGAAAAGTTGTCGGTATGCCGGCGGTCGGGATTCCAGCACCGGTATGGTGGTCGTCGGGAGCCCAGCCGCCGGCAACCTGAAGACCACCCGTTTAGTAGACCTGTTCATTATGATTCTCTTGCAAAATAAAGTCAATTCTATAAGAAAAGTTTATATAATCTTCTGAAATGCTAGAAATGTATAATATATTGAGTTTTCATGTTTTGCTTTTGTGTAGCACTGTAATACAGTGTCACTAGGGTGGGTGGCAGCCAGTGCACGTACTTACCATGTTACCCAAAATTTCTTATGACTAAACATGCTTATGAAAATGGGCATGGCCCCATGTCCATGCGGTCACACCCCTTAGTGTATGCCATTGTTTGTTTGTTTAGATCAAAATAGCTCAGAATCTCTGCTATTTTGGTGTCACTCCCTTGGATGGTGCCCCCTGGTGCTGCCCTATCTAGTGACGCCACTGCCATAATCAAGTAATGATAATATTCCACAAACCTTATATTGATACAATAATAGATTTGTAGAAATTATCTTTCACATATACAATACTTGATCTGAAATATTGTTTTAGCTGTGTACAAAGTAGACAGCAAAAGATGATAGAAGAAATATTATACTACCACTCTACACTGGAAACACTAGCACTGACCTCTCTGTGTAATATGCATTTTAAAACCTATTCGATAATGTATGTCAGTTGTTTTAATATATGCCAACAGTCTCCTTTGGCATTCCTTTTTGGCAGTGTTAACACTTTTGGAAGTTCCCTCATCCTTGTAAAGAGAAAAGCTAGTCTGGTTCATTAAAAATGTGCATAAATATGATTTAGTCCTTTGTTAGTGTCTGTGAAATTAAAAAATGACTTTGATATAGTATCTGTACATCCCTCTTTCTGTCTATAATGGTGCTAAATATGAGAAATAATTTTTGAAAATGACAATTTTTGACTAAGATGGAGGAATCTCACATACATCACATCCAAACTGATAATAAATGAAATAAGCTAAACAATGAAAACAAAAATAATTCGTTACTTCTTTTATCAGTTTGAACGTGATATACTGTATGCAAGATTCTTCAGCTAATATTTTATAATACCTTTTGTACTTATTTATCACTGTGATTACCTCATAAATGTGGTACCCCTTAAAGAATGGTACTTTGTTCATATCTAGGGATCCCAGTCCTATATCCCCTTTAGTTTTTTTAAGCTTAAGTACTTCCCCTTTATAACCCTATAGCTGAAAAAAGTTGAACTTTAAGTGATCTTGTTGGCCCTACTGACAAGGATTTTGGTGCTACTGTGGAGTACTGTCCCTCGGCAGCCAGCAACACCAAAGCACGGGAAAATCACCCTCAGCTGATTGGAGCCTCAGGTTGGAGGGCAGAGGAACCCAGGGGGCTGGCTGTTTTCAAGGGACCCTAGGCCAGTGAGAGAGCGCAGATCCTAAGGAGAGGCAGACAAAGCAGCTGCAAGAGGGATAAACAGAAGTAACCGAGGAGAGAGGGGCGAGACACAGATAGTAAATGTACCTGTGGAGCCGGAGTCATTGTGTAGCCACAGGGAGCATAGAATGGACTAGAAGGGAGAGAAGGTGCCCAGCAGACAGGCGACCAAAGCCGGCATTAGGACCAAAAGTGAACCCTGCAGTGAGCTGCCCTGGCCGGAGGACACTGCAGTGAAGACCCCCTGCTGATTGACTTTGAGTGTGGCTATGCTGCTGCCAGGACACTGGGGAAACCCAAAGAGTTAGATTACCCACCTGCTGTTGGGAAGGGAGTCAGTTGGAGGCACATCAGAAGAAGAAGGATCAAGTGGAGACCCTGGGGGACCCCTGTGGAATGGCAAGTATGGGCAGGCAATGAATAGACAGCCATGTAAGGACCCCACAAGGCACCCCTGCCAAAAGACCCAGAAGGCACACACTGGCTGATGGGTAGATGCTAAAACCAAGTGGGCTAAATGACCTCTGATGGACCGGAAGGGATAGTACTTTCACTATCCCAGCAACAACTACTGCCCTTAGCAATCCAGTGGAGAGTGAAGCGAGCCACCAAGCCTGTCTTTGCTCCACCCCATGGTGACATCAACGGTCCTTTACCCAACTTGGTTTTAGCCATAACCGTGGCTGATGTGACCCCAGGATGTAGCTGCAGCACACTAAGTAAACAGCAGTGACCCCCAATGACAGAGGACAACCCGGGCACAGTCACAGATGACAAGGGGACTCCCCTCAATGACCATGGGAGCATTAGGAACATAGAGCGGATACTGCTGGAGGAGACCTCAGCTAAAGGACCCCCTGCAGCAGAGAACAACAGCAGGTTCACAAAGGAGAGCACCGCAGGAAGGACCCAGGATTTCCCCTACTGATGGATTAGCTAAAGCCCAGCAACTCTGCTTCTGCAGGCAACCAGGAGCACACAGGAGCCAGGTGGAACCTAGTCAGGAAGAGGTAGAAAAGCCACTGCTGGGGGTGAGATAACTGGTTTACTCTGCCCTAGATGCTGTGGTGATTCTAGTGCATGGCTGGGAGAGTAGTAGAGCTGTTCACTGTTTGGTGTATGGGGATCTTAGAAGTCTAGTATAGTTGGAGGGAAAAGTTTGAGAGACTTTTAGAGGGTACCCCACTTAGGACCTACATCCCCTGAACTAGAAGGAGTGTTTAGCAGTATTTGCTGTCTAGGGGAGGACAGATTGTTTGAAAAGTGTATTAATTTATCTTATCTAAAAGTGTTTGTTAATGTTGATATTACAATATATACTTTCTACTAAACCTCAAATGCTCCTTCAGTGGTAAAATGTGATGCGTTATTTTATCATTTGCCTACTAATTTGCTATTTTTAACTATGATTATTGATACTCACTTTGCCATGCATATTTCTATCCTAAGTGCATTACTTGCTTCTTTTATACTCTCAAAAATGGATATTAATGATTATTTATGATTTAGCTATCAATGCTGCTTTCTTGGAAGCAACAGTGATAGCACTGTATGTAGATGCAACAGTAGGCATCAATGACATGCAAACACCTCCTGCTGCACTAGTGATCTCCAGCTAGTGAGAAGTGAGGGTTCCTTTTAGGGAAAGTATAGGTGTCTCACCCAGGCTGTCTCCAGTTTATTGGTGATGATACCTATATAGCCACATATATCCCCATAAATCCAAGTTAATAGGATATCTATGTCAGAGTGTCACATATATTTTCCCACTAAAACCATGCATGTCCTCATGCAAGATTTTCAAAGACAAGAACTCTGAGAAACCGTTCGTCAAATACACACTCAGATCTTGAATGTGGCAGATCAATATTGAGCATAAACAATATACTCCAGGTAAGTACATACTTATTACATTATATACATATATACAGAACAGCGGTTGATAAAACATTTCACAATATTTCTATCACGGCACCTTAGAGGTAGCGTGCCTCTTGTACTGCATTCTGGCCTTTTAGGAATTGGGGTACGTGCCCCTTCGGGCATGTCATCACATTCGGTGGGTAAGTCTACCCTGGGTCTTGGTGTCACTGGTTTTATGGAGCTCGTGTTGTGCTACCCATAAATAGTAAGAGTTCTATGGGGTTGTGGAATGGAATGGCCCCTGGGGTTCCCCACCCTTCTGCCAGAGGTGAGTCTTTCTCTACTGCCGGGACTTCAATGGTGCAGAGCTTCACCTGGTCACAGGGAACGGTACTCAAATGTCCATCGGGTCTCTGGATTTGGTAAGTGTTGACATATGGGTTATTGTCCGCACTTAATATAATATTAGGGCTATGGATATTGTCTGAATTAAAATATAATTCATTATAAATAGGTGATGTAACCATAGTGAATAGTATAGTGGATATATATAGTAAGGAATATATATGAAATAGATTTGAACATGTGAGTTAAACGTTAAGATGATTTAGGAAATAATGTTTTATATATGTGTGCATATAGATATATTGTATATATTTGTGTTTTACTGCAAGATGGTAAAACAGTGTAGGGATCAGGTTATACTGCTCTAGCCATAAATAAGGCATTTACAATCAAATGGACACTGGAATCCACAGGTGTACATTTAGATCAGAATCAAGATTTGCAATACCTTCAGCAATTATAAAACTAGCTGGTCAATGGTTATAGGTCAGATCATGGGTCATAAAACAGTAGCTTACATTAGCTACTACAAAAAGAGATCACATTTATTGATAAAACATGGTCTAAATGACTTCAGGCAAAATGTGTCAATACAACAGAACTTTGGATGAAAAGACATTTTGAATTTTACAATACTCCTTGCTTGAGGCAGGGTGGGCACCACACATTTTATAACACCATGCCTTCTTGAGCAGAATAATCCAACTTGGAGCAGAGCATGTTTTATGACACATTGGAATGTAAATGGCAAACCTATAATTATCTTTTGCACTGAAAACACTATTAAAATATACCAGTCGATGGTTACATTATAGGCATATATACTGTACATGAGTTCAGTCAGGGGTAGAGTAGTCAAGAAGTCATGAAGAGGAGGAGAAGGAGAGAAAATGCAGATGGAAAGGATCTGTAACTTGCAAGTATAAACTGTGTTAGTAATTGTCAACGTAATTGAAACTGTATGTGTTTTGTTATGTTTGTTATATAATTAGGGAAGCATAAAATATAATTAGTATATATATATCACTAATGTGTATATCTTATTCTGTACGATTTGATCTGCCTGTAAATAAATAATCATATAAAAGGAGCTGTAATCTCAAGTTTGAACTCTCTTTAAGGAATCACAACTTCATAATTTCATAAGTCATATGTATAAGGACTGCGCATATTTATCAGCCACTTAGTTTGTAAGCCTGACATAATAAAATTGCAGATATATATGATAAACGCATATTAATTAAAATATATCCATATATTAATAATCATATATGATATATTAAATATTAATATTCATAATTATGAATCCATAAATCAATAGTAAGTATATAGTCCATCAGCTGGAACTCGGACAATAACATAGGGAACAGCTTCCCACATGGCATCCAGTTTGCTTGATCTGTGATTTTTCTTTTTCCAAACTTTATCTCCGATCTTGAGAGGCGTTGGCCGGGCATCCAAATTGTAGTTTTTCTCTTGACGGTGATGCATTGTTTCCTTCCGTTGTTCCACCAGTTGCCGAACAGTTTCTATCCGGTACTGATGTTCTTGCACCCAGTCAGTCTGCATGGTGAGAGGCTCCTCCACCATTGGCATCAGCTCTAAAGCCTTTGGGAGTTTGCCCTGTCTCCCAAACATTAGGTAGGTCGGAGTGAATCCCGTGGAGCAGTGTACTGTATTATTCTAAAGGTAGGTCAGTTTCGGAAGGAGGTTAGCCCACTGGGTACGCTTCTCTGCTGAAAGACTTCGGAGTATTCCAATTACAGTCTGGTTGGCTCTCTCACATAGAACATTCCTCTGCAGGTGATAGGCAGTAGTCCGCAGTTTCTTGCAACCGTAGAGAGAACAGAGTTCTTGAAACAACTAGGACTCAAACGCAAGGCCTTGGTTGATAAGAACTTTATTGCGGTAGCCGTAGGGATGTACAAAGTGTTTGAGGAACAACTCAGCAGTTGTTTTTGCTGTCAAATCATGTGCTGGTACCACCACCAAGAACTTGCTGAAGTGATCTGTGATGGTCAGGGCATACTGGAACCCAGCAGAGCTATGCTCAAGTTTCACATGGTCTAAAGCTACAAGTTCAAGTGGATGGGAGCTCGGTATCAGATGGAGAAAATCCTTTTGGGATGAATCAGCTGGTCTTTTGAGGTTACATTTCCTGCAATCCCGACACCACTTGTCGATATCGGATATCATCCCGACTCAAAGGAATCTTTGTCGGAGCACAACAACCATTTTCTGGGTCCAGAAATGCCCCGATTGGCTATGGTAGGTGTTAAGCAACATGTCAGCTTGCTGTTTAGGTACTAAATTTGTGAGATGGACTGGTGGGTGCCGGGATCAAGGCTGGTTCGGACAACAAGGCCCTGTTGGAGGCTGATTTGGTCTCAGTGATGTCACAGTTTGAACAGTTCAGGGTCAGCAGCTGCTCTCTGCGACTTAGTAAGATGACTCTTGCTGCGAACGAGGCCCATCAAGTCTTGTAATTCAGGACTCGCTTCCTGCGCTTTCTTCAAGTCAAACGCAAGATTGTCTGATGGAGCATCATCAGGTGTGGGGCCTGAGGTGGTGGTAACAGGTTTGGAGGTGACTACCGGCATTCTCTTCCTGGGAGGCTTGAACACAGGGGTCACGATATCTTCAGACCAATCTCTTTCTTCTTCTGCGACATCGGTAGTTGGGAGGCGAGACAAGGCATCGGCATTTCCATTGGACTTGCCACTCCGGTATGACACTGTATATCTGAAGTTGGCAAGGCATGCCATCCATCGCTGCTCCAGCGTTCCAAGATGGGCGGAGGACAAGTGCACCAGTAGATTATTGTCTGTGACAATCACAAAGGGTGTGGCTGTTAGATCATTTTTTAACTTTTCAGTGATGGCCCAGATGAGGGCAAGGAGCTCCAGTTTAAAGGTGCTGTAGATTTTGCTGTTTCTTTTGGTCTTCCTTAGACCTCTGCTGGCATACACTATGACCCTCTCCCATCCGTCTTGTATTTGGGAGAGGACAGCCCCCAATCCCCGATGGCTGGCATCCGTATAGACCTGGAAAGGTTTCTCATAGTCTGGATATGCAAGAAGCGGGGCCTCCATTAGTTCTGACTTCAACTGTTCAAAAGCATCCTGTTGCTCCTCTGCCCATGTGACCATGGCAGTACTCTGCCTCTCTTGTCCTGACTTGTCTCGTAGTAACTCATGAAGCGTTTCGGCCACATTGGCGAAAAGTTGGATAAAGTGTCGATAATATCCCACGAAGCAGAGAAAGCTGCAGACGTCTTTCACTGTATGGGGAACAGGCCAGTCCCGCACCACCTGTATCTTCTTGGGGTCAGGCTTCACCCCTCCGGAGCTAACTCTGTTGCCCAGATATTGCACCCTTGGTTTGAGAAGATGGCACTTGGATGGCTTTAACTTTAGACCACATTTGGTCAATTGGACGTAGACTTCCTCTAGATGTTTCAAGTGCTCGTCATAGGATTTCGAGAATATGATGACATCGTCCAGATACAATAGGACCATCTCGAAACTCCTGTGCCACAAACAGTGCTCCATAACTCACTGAACGGTGGCAGGAGCATTGCAAAGCCCGAATGTCATGCGATTAAACTCGAATAGACCCATGGGAGTCGTGCACGTGGTCTTTTCCCTGTCTTCTGGGGCCATTGGGACATGCCAGCATCCGCTCGTCAGGTCAAGAGTTGAGAAGTACTGAGCTGTCTTAAGCGCTGTCAATGATTCCTCTATCCGAGGCAGTGGATAAGCTTCATTGTGTGTCACCGCTTTCAGTTTTCAGTAGTCAATGCAGAATCTGAGGCTACCATCTTTTTTCCGCACAATCACTAATGGTGCTGCTCATGGACTATGGCTCTTCCTTCATTTCATGTATCATATTTCTCACTGGCTGGTACATGGTCGGTGGTAGAGGCCTGTGTCTCTCCATAACTGTGTCACGTCTGGCAGGGTTTGAGGATCCGGCAGCTGGGATTTGCCCGAGGAGGTAGCAGGCTGTGAATGAACCAGATGAGGGGGCTGGATATAGTTCCTTCGCATGGGACACGGAGCAATGAAGAACATAGGCGGGGTTTGAGAGTCAATGGAAAGTATTTATTATGTACAGGGCTGAGGTAGGGAACTGAGGCTTAAGCACAATGGTTAAAGACGTGGCTGGAGGTGAAGAACTGCGGACTGTGATTTGAAAGACGAGACTGTAGATGATGAACTGTGGAACTGTGGATGGTAGTTGAAAACGTGGCTGGATAGAAGGACTGTGTACTGTGGTTTGGAAAATGAGGCTTGAAGATAATAATCTGCAGGCTGTGGTCAGTGGTACAAAGGCGTGGCTGGTGAAGGAGATCTGTGGAGTGTGGCTTGAAAGACGAGGCAGAAGACCCGGGACCGACTATGCCCAAAGAGTCTTACTGGACCGGGTTTTCCAGGAGCGCTTCCACAGGCAGTAGCAGGCAAGAAACGGCAGGGCTGCAGCAGCAACAGAGAACCGACCAAGCAGGATCAGGAGGAACCAAGATACAGCAGGAATCCTGGGAGCACAGGCTAAAGCACCTACAACAGGATTGTAACTTGAAGCACTGGCATCCCTGTCCTAAACCAGCCCCCTTTTATAGGGAGAGCTTCCCCTGGATTGGCTGGAAGAAACAGGAAACAGGAACTATGCTTAAAACTTGGTCTCCAACATGGCGGCGCCCAGTAATGCAGACCTTTTTGCAAAGCCACATTGCTCACTGCCCCTGGTCTCCAAGCAATGGTTCAGCAAAAGCGACCTGCTGTAGCGGCGTCCCGCCGCCACGAGCGGACCCCCTCACCTCCGCTACTGCTGCCCACGGATCCGGCGCAGCAGCCCACCTTCGCCGCTGCCCGCACAACGCCAAGGAAGCCAGCCCCGCGGCCCCAGCGTACCGGTAAGACTCCAGACGCTGATAGTACCCCCCCTTTTACAGGTAGACTCCGGACACCTATGTGGTTTAGTAGGAAACTTGGCATGAAATGTCCGAAGAAGTCTTGGAGCATGGACATCCTCTGCATCTATCCAAGATCTCTCCTCTGGCCCATACCCTTTCCAATCAACAAGGTACTGGATGCGACCATAACGTCTGCGAGAATCGAGGATCTTGTGAATCTCAAATTCATCTCCATGTGCTGATTGGATCTTGGGTGATTTAGGCAGAGCGGCTCTGAACCGATTAAGTACCAGTGGTTTTAAGAGAGAAATATGAAATGCATTAGGAATTCTTAACTGCGGAGGTAATTTCACTTTGTAAGCCACAGGATTCAACACTCTTTCGATTGGGTAAGGCCCAATAAATCTGGGAGCAAACTTTTTTGTAGGAACCTTTAATCTTAGGTTACGTGTGGAAACCCAAACCCGATCTCCTACCTTAAGGCTTGGTACAGCTTTTCGTTTCAGATCTGCATAGGTCTTATATCTCTTGGATGTCTTGAGCAAAGTCTTGTGAACTTGTTTCCAGGCCTCAGTAAATTGACGAAGTGTTGACTCTGCGGCCGGAACCTCAAGCGTAGGCAGAAGTTGGAAGTCAGGAACTCTTGGATGGTAACCATAATTAATGAAGAATGGAGAAGATTTTGTGGCAGAGTGATAAAGATTGTTATGGGCAAATTCTGCGAACGGGAGGAAGTCCAGCCAGTCGTCCTGTGAGGAGGACATGAATTAACGCAGAAAAGTCTCCAGATCCTGGTTCACTCTCTCTGTTTGACCATCCGTTTGAGGATGATATCCTGAGAAGTTTAATTTCACGCCAAGAGCAGAACATAGGGATCTCCAAAACCTAGCCACAAATTGAGGACCTCTATCAGACACGATCTCCTGGGGTAGACAATGGAGTCGAAAGATCTCTGCTATAAACAATTTTGTCAACTGGGATGCAGATGGTAGATTAGCCAGAGGAACAAAGTGTGCCATTTTAGAGAATCGGTCAACTATGACCCATACGGTGTTCCGCCCACCAGACATAGTAAATCTGTAATAAAGTCCATAGAAATATGCGTCCATGGTCTTAGTGGTAGCAGCAAAGGATGGAGTAACCCGGCTGGTGGACCTTTGGGACTTTTATGCTGGGCACATTTTGGACTGGCAGCTACGAATTCCTGAACGTCAGCCCTGAGGTGAGGCCACCAGTAGGAGCGTTGAATGAATTTAAGTGTCTTATGACCGCCCGCATGGCCCATGAAGGAGGAGGAGTGAGCCCATGTAAGAAGTGTTTTGCGAAGATTTGGTGCAAAGAAGATCTTCCCTGGAGGAGGAAGTGGAGAGGTATTAGTTGCAGAAAAAGAGGTGGATTCCAGGATAAATTGCTCTTTTGAACGGTCAGAGGGTTCTTCTGAACTTAGGGAGCGAGATAATGCATCTGCCTTTTTGTTGATGGAACCTGGTCTGTAACTGAGTTTAAAATTAAAACGGGTAATGAAGAGTGCCCATCTTGCTTGGCGTGGGTTCAGACATCGGGCTGACTGTAGATACAGGAGGTTCTTGTGATCCGTGATCACCGAAATTGGATGCTGAGCTACCTCCAACAAATACCTCCACTCCTCAAAGGCCAACTTAATTGCCAGTAATTCCTGTTCCCCAATAGCGTAATTCTGTTCAGCGGGGGAGAATCTTCGTGAGAAGAATGCACAAGGATGGACCTTCTTGTCCTCGAAAAGCTGGGATAATACTGCTCCTACTCCTACAGTAGAGGCATCAACCTCCACCAAGAACGGTCGGCTGAGATCGGGTTGTCGAAGAACTGGAGCAGTCGTGAAGGCCTCCTTTAAAGAAGAAAAAGCTTCCAAAGCCTCCGGAGACCACTTGGCAGGATCAGCTCCCTTCCTAGTTAATGCGGTTATAGGAGCTATGACAGAAGAATAATTTTGAATGAATCTTCGGTAGAAGTTAGCAAACCCCAGGAAATGTTGAATTCCTTTAAGGGTAGCTGGAATTGCCCAATCCTGAATCGCCTGGACTTTAGCGGGGTCCATCTGTAACCTCTGCCCTGAAAGAATGTAACCGAGGAATGGAATCGTGGGTACTTCAAAGGTGCACTTCTCTAACTTACAGAATAACTGATTCCATCGTAAACAAGTTAACACTTCTTTGACTTGTTCCCGGTGGGTCTTCAGATCCTTAGAAAAAATGAGGATGTCATCCAGATACACTACCAAGCAGTCATAGAGGAGATCTCTGAAGATTTCGTTAATGAACTCTTGAAAGACGGCTGCCCGTTGCATAGGCCAAAAGGCATTACCAGGTATTCGTAATGGCCGTCGTGGGTATTAAATGCCGTCTTCCATTCGTCCCCTGGGCGAATACGTATAAGATTGTAGGCCCCCCGTAAGTCCAACTTAGTAAATACAGTAGCTCCTTTAACACGGTCGAACAGTTCTGGAATCAGAGGTAACGGATATCTGTTCTTAATTGTTATGTAATTGAGACCTCTATAGTCAATACAGGGCCGCAACCCCCCATCCTTCTTTTTGACGAAGAAAAACCCTGCTCCAGCCGGAGATGTAGAAGACCTGATGAACCCTTTCTCCAAGTTCTCCCATATATACTCCGACATGGCCTGTGTCTCGGGAAGTGAGAGAGGGTAAATTCGACCTCGGGGAGGAGTCTTACCAGGTACTAGCTCAAAGTGACAATCCCAAGTACGATGCGGAGGCAAGGTGTCCGCCCCATGCTTACTGAAAACATCTTGAAAAGATTGGTACTCCACAGGAAGGCTGGAAGGGTTGGAAGAACAGAGAGATCTAACTGAAGGTAAACAGTTCTGAAAGCAGTCTTGTCCCCAAGAGAGAACATCCATAGTTTGCCAATCTATGTGGGGATTGTGTCTGATTAACCATGGAAACCCTAGGATTAGTTCATGAGAGGCTTTAGGAATTACAAGGAAAGAGATTTTTTCTGAATGGAGAACTCCGACCTTCATCTTGAGAGAAATAGTACGAAAGGATATAATACCCTCTGGGATATAACTTCCATCCACTGCGGTAACAGAAATGGTACGATCCAAAGGAACCGTTTGTATTCCAGATCGTTTGACCAGAGCTGACGTAATGAAGCTTTCGGCGGCTCCGGAGTCGAGTAGTGCAGGGATGAGAAGAGAAGATGAAGGGAGCTCCAATTGGGTTAACATTACACACTCTTTCTTGGTATGTAATTCTGAGAATTCTCCTAGCTTGACCTCTCCAGCACAAACTAGGAGCGGGCGTTTCCCGGACGTAGACTGCAAGTTTTAACAAAGTGATCAGATGCACCACAATACAGGCAGAGGTTCCCTTGTTGCCGTCTCTGACGTTCTTCATTGGAGAGGTGGGAGCGATTTATCTGCATGGGTTTTGCCACAGTTGGTGATGATGGTGTTGGTGGAAGAACAACTATAGGCTTAGGGCGATCTGACCGCAACCTCTCCATACAGCGTTCTCTGTACCTCAAATCTAACTTATTGCATAAAGAAATTAGTTTATCCAACTTATCAGGTACGTCCTGAGTTGCGAGGTCATCTTTGATCTTTTCGGAGAGACCGCCCCAGAAAGCTGCAATGATAGCCTCCACAATCCAGTTCAGTTCTGAGGAAAGGGTGCGAAACTGGATCACGTACTGACTGACCGTACGCGTACCCTGATGCAGGCGCAGGATCTCCAATGAGGAAGCAGAAGTCCTGCCCGGTTCGTCGAAGATTCTTCGAAAGGTGGCCATGAATTCTGGATAGTTAGATAAGATGGGATCCATCCTCTCCCATAAAGGTGAAGCCCATTCCAACGCTTGCCCGGTAAGTAAAGAAATTATATAGGCTACTTTGGTTCATGCTGATGGGAAGTTGGCCGACTGTAGTTCGAACTGGATTTCGCACTGGTTAAGAAACCCGCGGCATTGTTTTGGATTCCTATCAAATTTACTGGGAGGTGGCAAATGCAAACGTGGAAGTGGTACTGGTACAGGAGGAAGCAGGACCGGAGGTGCCAATGTGGGAGCAGCTGTAGATACTTGAGGTGCCGTCATGGCAACACAGAGAGAATCGAGACGTTCGGACATACTCTGCATGAACTGCACGATTTGAGATTGTGTGGCCTCCTGCTTACTTAAGCGAGACCAGATATCTGCAGTTGAATCCCCTCCTGAGGCCTGATCACCCGTCGAATCCATTAGGCCAGTGCTTACTGTCACGTCTGGCAGGGTTTGAGGATCCGGCAGCTGAGATTTGCCCGAGGAGGTAGCAGGCTGTGAATGAATCAGATGAGGGGGCTGGATATAGTTCCTTTGCATGGGGCACTGAGCAATGAAGAACATAGGCGGGGTTTGAGAGTCAATGGAAAGTATTTATTATGTACAGGGCTGAGGTAGGGAACTGAGGCTGAAGCACAATGGTTAAAGACGTGGCTGGAGGTGAAGAACTGCGGACTGTGATTTGAAAGACGAGACTGTAGCTGATGAACTGTGGATGGTAGTTGAAAACGTGGCTGGATACAAGGACTGTGGACTGTGGTTTGGAAAACGAGGCTTGAAGATAATAATCTGCAGGCTGTGGTCAGTGGTACAAAGGCGTGGCTGGTGAAGGAGATCTGTGGATTGTGGCTTGAAAGACGAGGCAGAAGACCCGGGACCGACTGTGCCCAAAGAGTCTTACTGGACCGGGTTTTCCAGGAGCGCTTCCACAGGCAGTAGCAGGCAAGAAACGGCAGGGCTGCAGCAGCAACAGAGAACCGACCAAGCAGGATTAGGAGGAACCAAGTTACAGCAGGAATCCTGGGAGCACAGGATAAAGCACCTACAACAGGGTTGTAACTTGAAGCACTGGCATCCCTGTCCTAAACCAGTCCCCTTTTATAGGGATAGCTTCCCCTGGATTGGCTGGAAGAAACAGGAAACAGGAACTATGCTTAAAACTTGGTCTCCAACATGGCGGCGCCCAGTAATGCAGACCTTTTTGCAAAGCCACATTGCTCACTGCCCCTGGTCTCCAAGCAATGGTTCAGCAAGAGCGACCCGCTGTAGCGGCGTCCCGCCGCCACGAGCGGACCCTCTCACCTCCGCTACTGCTGTCCACGGATCCGGCGCAGCAGCCCACCTTCGCTGCTGCCCGCACAACGCCAAGGAAGCCAGCCCCGCGGCCCCAGCGTACCAAGTAAGACTCCGGACGCTGACAAACTGGCGGGTTAGTTCAAGTAGGGATGTGATGTTGGACTCCCTCAATGCATCCGGACAGTTCTTCAACACGTTAATCCCTTAGATGACTGGAGGTAAATATTTTTTATGTGTAGAGGTGACCAGACACCCTTGCCGCTCCATGAAAGCCTTGCCGATAGTAAGGTCAGCCTCCCAACAGCCACGGAACTTGATTTGCTGTCCATTACTGTCTAGTAGGTGTAACCAGGTATTTGGTGGACTTACTATCTTGGATTCATCCCAGTGTCTCTGAAACTCTGAAAGTTGGATCGTTGTCACCTGTGCGCCTGTGTCCAGAAGAGCAGGTACTTCCACCCCATTAACTTGAATCTTTTGGTGAGGACACTCTCCGGCATATCGAGGCCACCACCCCGGCTTTGATGGACCTAATGATGCATCTGCTCCCGAGGGTTGTCCCTCGCCTCTGGGTCAAGTCATTTAAAGACTCATTGGGACACTGCCTATCGATGTGCCCACTCTGTCCTGAAGAAAATATGGTAGCGTCTCTTCCTAATAACTCACTTTCTCCCTCTGTGTCCTACACTCCAGTGATTAACATAGTGCCTGAGTCTCTCAAGTATCACAAAAAGCAATGTGAAAGCAGTATGGTTTCATGGCTAACTGAAGTTGTGGGCTCTTCACTACAGTCTTTAAACTATAACACTGTTCTCATCCCTGGCATGGAGTAAACAAAAAGGAAGTTGTTCCCCTTCTGAGGATTTATACTAAGCGACAGGGGTCAAATCAGAATAACAGTCTCTGGCATCATTAGACTAGGGCTAGTTATGGCTCTGGCTACCTCAGTTTACTTATGCATGGTACTCCTGTTTATGCTCGTCAGCTTTTCTGGGACCTCTCGCTAAGTCCTCAGCGCAGCTTCACACACTGTGCCACTTTCAGAGATTGTTAGCCGTGCCTCCTCCTGGGATCTCCTCCGGGACACACAATGCGCGTGTTCTCCTTATCATTTCAGGAGACTCTCACACAGGCCGTTAACTCTGCCTCCACCTCTTCCCGCTCAATGGCAGCCAATCAGAAGCTTTGATTCCCCATACTCTGCTGGTCCGCACCTGGGTCCTAGTGCTCCACAAGTTACTGTCCTTTGGTTGCTGGCATTGCCTAGTAACCTAACCAAAGGGAAGCTGTTAACCCTTTCAGCTGCACTGTACCAGCTAGTGAGAAGTGAGGGTTCCTTTTAGGGAAAGTTTAGGTGTCTCACCCAGGTTGTCACCAGTATATGGGTGATGGTACCTATATAGCCACATATATCCCCATAAATCCAATTTAATAGGATATCCATGTCAGAGTGTCACATGTATATATTTTTTTTTATTTTTTTTTATTTGAGAAAACCACTATCCCAGTGTCTGAGATTTAATTTTTCTCTGAGCTGATTCATGATTATTGCGATGTAAAAATTATGACTCTATTATGTGAAAACCTCAGAGTGGTCCAGCTTAAACATATACATTAAATCAAGTGCTGATGTGATCTCTGAATTATGAGCAGTAAGATTCATTGCATGTTCTTCACATTTCCCACGAAAACAAATGTTCAGCAGCAAATATTAAAATATACAGCAAGAATGTTCAGTTCTGTTTTACTAAACTAAAAATGAATCCTTTGCATCTTAGAAATAAATATGATTTTAAACAGGTCAGATACTTGGTTATTTGTAATAATGGACCAAACAGCCATGTTTTAGTTTGAATATGATTTGCAATAGGTTATTTTTTAACAAATCAATTTCTACATTTTAGCTATGTTTTAAACAAATAAATTATTTATTCTAGGGGAAAGTAAGGCAATTTATAAAATGTATTTGTTATACAAAAAAAATATAAACCAATTTGCAAGCCACAATAGAAGGATATGCAGTACATAGACAGTTATTTGATAAAATGTCCCGTTATTTGGAGAGTTATTTAGAGAGTTTAACAAGAGTACATGAATATTTGAAAACATTTTTATTTGAAATATATTATTTGATAATTGTTCGTCACAGTTGTATTTACAATGGGTAATAATTTATTTTATCTTATGAGAGCAATATGTCAACTGCCATTATCATTTACACATATAAGAAAAAAAATGTTCTGTAAAATATATATGTAAAGTATATAAAAGTGCATACCCATTTTTACTGCTGTATGCCCACACGTTCTGATCATTTACTAAAAAACAAAGTATATTTTTCATTTAACACATGGAGCAGAATTTTACAATGTATTCTGCTTAGCTAAAACTGGGTTATATGAGTAAATTCGGACAAAAAAAAAACATTTTTCTATTAATGTACAATTTAAGAGTTTCAGGATGAAAACGAACAATCTTTCTCTTTTTGTAAACATTGTATTCCTGATTGCATAGTAGTAGTTAGGAATGGAAATGCTTTAACATTTAATCCAACGATTCCCTTTTTACATGCGAGAATGCCCTAGAATGCCCCTTGGTTCACAGATTATCACTGCTCCATTTTCCTCAACAGATTAAGGGACCACCCTTGAGGTTGTTCTTTCTGATCAAATGTCTAGGGTAAAACAACATAGGAATATTGTAGGAAAGGTAAATTGTTCTTGCTAAAAGCAAAAAGCATAATGTGACATACTAAGAGACCTGTTTTGTTCTTAATGGGTCCCAAACCCAACATTAAGAAAATACTTATGTTCTCAGCTGATTAACTTTGATAGGATAGATGTGTTAAATTTCTTAATGCACACATTTCTCTTTAAAGTGAGTTTTTTTCTGAGCTACATCAGAGCAACTAACTCACCAGGGATCAAAAGATGCAGTCACAAGAAAATTAAGTGCAAAAGATTATCTTACAATGATTACTGTGATTTAGCAATACATTTTAACGTTTCCTTTAAGTGAACTATTTTTGGTCTGCTACAACATTCAAAGATCATTAGAAACACATTGATTTTTAATGAAAAATTATGATTGTGGTATTCTGGGATTTGTCAACCTCTTAAACTGTATTCAGATATGGACACTAACTGTCATATGCTACTACCATAGTAGTGTTATGGAAAAGCTTTATTGAATGGTAAGCCTGATCAACATCATAACAAGTACCATTCCCTTGTCTTCCTGAAGACAATACAAGATGTTATTCCCATCTTGGATCACACTTTTAATCCCAAATCCACAATTTCAGGCAACATACTGTATCAAGCATCAAATCTGAAACAGAATCAGGGCTGGCAACAGAAATCTTAGGGCCCGGTACACTGACATCTCTGGGGTGCACCCCCTTAACCCCCCACACATGCCACCACCATCTCGACCACCAAACCCACACATCCCTCACCACGTGTGCCAATACATGTTTCACCAAATATAAGACATTCTAATACTGTAATTATGAGTACATGTATAAAAGTATTCTAACAACAAGCTGTGTCAATGTCCAGTGTTTCAGCAAACTGTTATCGAGAACATAAAACAATCATCCAAAACATACCTTATACAGTATACCAGATCCCTAGACCTCAGAATGAGCAGACATTATGCCAAGCCAGGCACCATGCTGTGATGTCACCAATGTGTAACATATGCCATGACGTCACATGCTTACTGGGGCTAGGATTCACATCTCCAATGCTATGGACCAGTGGCGGACTATTCCTATGGACTGCAGAACTGCAGCCCCCCCCTTCCCTCTTCAGTGAGCTCAGCTGAGCCATTTGTAATTTGTGTGACTGCACTGGATCAGTGGCTTCACTGTGACGGTCAGTGACTTCCTATTGGAAGTCCTACCTAACAGTCACCTGCAGGACAGTTAATCCATTTAGGAGTTTTTTCCTCCCTCCAGGACTGCCAGACTGGGCTGCAAAAACCAAAGAGAATCCATTCCCTGCCTGGTGCCTGCCATATCTATTGCACAGGCACAAGGACTCGGCTGTCCGTGTGCCAGCTCTCTCCTCTCCCTCTCCGGCTTGGGCAGTGGCCGTCTTCAGCCCGAAAAAACGCAGGAGCTGCAGCTGCCATGGACACAATCATGGCATTACCTTATAATCAACAAATTCTATACACTAACAATGAAAAAGTGACAATAGCTATATAAAAAGAGAGAGAGAGAGAGAAGGATTTCATTAGAATGGAAATATAGTAGTAAAAATACCACACTGTCCCTCTGTCGCTGATGATGCAGGCTGCTGACAGTCAGTGCCATACAGTCTTCTTCTTTTTTACTGATTGCTACGGCTGCATCATGGGTGGGGAGGGTGTCTGCAGTCAGTGTCTTCAGCTGCAGTGTGGGGTCATAAGTGTTGCTGCTTGCAGCTTGCACACCCTTCAGCCTGCCTCCTCCTGCAGCCCTACTTTACTTGGTGGTCATGGTGAGAGGGACAAGAGCAGCATAATTACATTAGCGCAGCACAGACCAGGTGATGGGGTAATGAGGGGGCATGATTGCATGTTTGTTTTGGGGTTTATTTTGCTTACTTCAGCAATGCTGGATGTATATTTCCCAATTCACGTGACGTGGCCTTATTTTGTGTCTCTCTGATCATGGGGCCTCTCTGATCCAGGAGGGCCCCATGTCGCCGGGACTGGATAGAATGCAAAACTTGTAGACAGCAGCATAACAGGGCTGTAGGGTATCTTATGCCAGCCACACACCCTAAACATGACATCATGACAAAGGTGGTGGGGCCACCAGCTTACAGGAAGAACAGCTCTGCCCATAGCATCCTGGGGTTGCTCCCAGTGGGCTATACAGGCTGCAATGTGAATGTCTGGAGCTTCCAAAGGATGCTTCAGACTGCATGGCAGTAGCAATACTGGCTGCAGTGTGCAATTTCAGGCATCCTGCTAGCCAGATGCAGGGACCGTGGTATAGCAACAGTGCTGCCCCCAAAGTACCACTCGAACACCCCTAGTTACGTCTCTTCTTGTAGAAGAATCAGCATACTTTATATCATAATATTACAAAGATGTCACAATACACTTGCTATCTCAGTACTCTCCTGGTATACTCTACATACAATCAATAACAAAAATAGGAGCATGGGAACCTGCACTCTTTATGAATGGGTAAGGAGTGGTCAGCATGTCTATAACTGGAGAGAGATAGCACTACCAGGACACAGACTTGACAATTCTGAGACAGGGACACCTCAGAATTAGATCATAAATTATTAATTACAGCTCTTAAGGCACCCATACAGTAACCTCCCAATCCCCTGGGATTGGGGAATCGGATACTCAACAAGTTTAAAAATCTAATTTCCTCGATCCCGAACAAAAATGGTCAGTATCAGCAAATGGGTATTTTTAACATGAAGAATTTACCCAATTGCCTAACAGAACGCCGATCATCGATGGCCACCGATCTGCAGTTCTGGTCACATCAGGAGAATGGCAGCAAGTGTATGGGGGCTTTAGTTGATCTGCTCAACACAGGGCAGATAGGAGATCATTAAGAGGAGGGGAAAGTACTATGATGCATTAACACCGTGGTCATTACCTTGGTACTCCTTACCCATGGACTCTTACTACAGAGGCACACGTACCTGCAATTCTGTTGAACAACACTTCTCATACCTAACAAAACAGCAGCATCTGAAAAGACCTCTTCATATAATGGTGAGTTTAAACATGGGACACCACCTAATACCAATAACTCACCCCCCAAGTTACATATACCTCACTGAGGGTTGCATAGCTGCAAAATTGATTTAGGGGGACATATGGTGAATACAAGATCCAACTGGACAAAGCTTCTCTATAAGATTGTCCCACTCCCCACTGTGAAAAGGTAATTGGGGACTCCTTACAAAAGATCCTGACAAGACTTTTAACCTCCACCACTGTATATATTATGCACTTTTCATTCATTAACTAATATATATTTTACATCTACATCTACATCAGCTTTCCCATATACACGCTTGTGGGTGGTAACTGGACGTTTTCTGGGAGTGTCAGGAAAAATACAGGCGTTCCCAATTTTTTTCAGGGCGGGTGTGTGACATCAGCTCCGGCCCAGATCAGCCTGTTTCTTTAGCACTGTAGGATTAAGTCCTGGGCTATGCACAGACTGCACAGAATGGTAAAATCATTAGATGGTGAGTGAGTTGCAAACAGACTTGCAGATGTCCGCTGTCTGGTGAGGTTTACGCATGATGTACGCATGCATTAACACACTTGCACGGGGCAGGGTTTTACTCTCTATGGGGTAGATTTATTAAAATGCCGTTTTCGTTCCTTATATGCTGGGACCTGCTTCACCACATTATCGTGGTGAAGTGGGTCCTCTTTTCCAATGCATTTACTAAGGCTGCTGTCTTCGTTATGGGAGTGCGTTATCTCACCCTGCTAGTGATACGCGTCCTCCCATAACGTCCGTCTCCCTTGGCCGCAGTTGTTACTTATGCGCCTGCGCCGTACATTTACTCCCAGCATACCTTGCGGGAGTAATGCTGGCGCATGCGCGGTTTGCTTTGCTGGATGCTGGAGCCTTTGTATGTTTAACAATAAAGTTTATTGAAAGACACGGAAAAAAAAAGAGGAACTGCTTGGAGACCTGCAGCGCCGATTCTGTGAGGCGAAGAGGAACAGGGTAGGAGAGACCAACGTGTAGGCACACCGAACGTTTATAAGTAAGCAAGCTTATCGGTGCTCTGCCTAACAGATAGAGGCGCCGATAAGGCAGAGGGCGCATACCGCCCCTGCTTACAATATCACTTCGACGGGATAATACATTAGGGGATGCGCTATTTGCGGCACATAACGTGTGCATATAGCGCATTATCTCTTAAAGAAGGATAGTAAATCTACCCCTATGTGTGGTGTCTATCTGATCGCAGACCTCTGCAAAAATGCAGAGGTCTGATCAGGTCTGAATTAGGCCCATAGAGAGGAAAACTTTTGTGTATAGTTAATGCCCAGACGGATTCAGATTTATGTTTATGTTTTTTTTTTTTGCTTTTGCTGAAAACTATAATAGCTGAGGGTGAGGCTATTTGCACCAAACACCCTTGACTTGCATGTCACTATTTGGGCTGCTGTAAGAAAGTGCATCCGTCTACCCCAGGATACGGCATCCTTATTCCAATCCGCTCACACTATATGTAAAATATTTATTATTTTGAGCCAGCTTTAATTCCACTAGGTGATGGGACAGTTCCCCAAAATTGTGACATTATGACATCACAATGAAATGACAGTGCCACCAGCCCCAGGAAGAAGCATCTTAAGGATTCTCATGGTGGCTCTTTATGCTGCATAGTGCTGTGCCAGGTACCTACAAGCTAAATGTTGGTGACACAGGAAAACAACAGTGCCATCCTCCAGACCCTGCGACATAGGTGGCAGCACTGCCCGCCCACCCCTAGTTATGTCCCTGACTTTGAGGCTTGCATTGTAATATGATCATTCTCAGTATTTTGTCTTCTGTCTGTGTTTCTAGGATTTCTTTATGATGATTTTTCCCTTTATTTTCTTCAAAAATGTTTAATAAAAATCTTCTTTCCAATGAAAAAAATAGTAGAAGCCATGACAAGGTTAGAAAAGGTACAGCAATTGCAGTATTGACCTTTATAGGATCAATACTTATGTTAATCTCTTGTGGAAAGAGTCAGTTTAGTAAACAGTTTGTTTTAATATATCATTATCTTCCTGGCTCACGATCTCATATTGTTTGCAGTGATATTAGGGTTAAACCCATCCATTATTCTGGTGAGCAATGTTGACTTCAGACCTGGCATGTAGTAACTGGTCTCATGATGTCAATTTCGATAGGAAATGCCCTTACCTCCATGTGAATCTGGAATACTACGGAGATTTTTTGTTTTTTCTAGTAACGACTTACCAAGTCATGTCATATTGCAGCCTTCTAGCCTTGTCTATGACAGAGGTGGATACGTGCCGTGTGTGCAGCTTTCTATCAGTCCTTGTGGCCACACAACCCTCTGCAGTTTATTCTTCCCTAACACTTTCTTTCTATAACTGTCTCCTCCAGACAAGTTTACAGACTGACTAGTATTAGTGAATATTGCATACAACAATAAAATCCATCCAGATCTTCATCTGGTCTTTTGAACAGCAATTAGGCTTAAACTGCCCATGGCCATAATGTTAGCATGCACTGTTACTGTACATCCAAGTCATATCCAGATACAGTGGCCAGAATGTAATGAAGTCCGTGTTCGGTGACCGTGCGGAATGCTGGCTGAATTTGGACATTTTTTTAAAGGGGCAATCATGTACAATATAGGTCTGCAAACTCGGTCCTCATTACCCCACACAGTGCATGTTTTGCAGGTAACCCACCAGGTGCACAGGTGTATTAATTACTCACAGACACATTTTAAAAGGTCCGCCGGTGGAGTTAATTATTTCACTTGTGATTCTGTGAGGAGACCTGCAAAACATGCACTGTGTGGGGGGAAATGAGGACCGAGTTTGCAGACCTATGATGTACAAGGCATGGTTTAGCCTTATACATGATTGCGCCTTTAAAAAAAATGCCTGACTTTGGCCGGCATCCTGCATGGCCGCCGAACTCGGACTTCATTACATCCCAGTCAGTATGTTCAAACTTAATCAAAATGGTTTAATCTACATCACGAGATGAATCATAAAGCACAGATACTATTTAAGCCACTTTGGTATACTGGATGTAAGAATAAAACATTTATGCATAGTTTATACTATGCATTGTGTTATGTGTGACTCTTAGCTGCAATTGACATCTGTGAGGTCTAGTAAGGAAGCCAGAAGCTGTTACTTTCCATGGATTACTCAATTTAATACTTTGTCCCCAGAGATCATTCGGATGTCTAAGGACCTTTGGACTTTAGTACAGTCAGATCAGGATTAGTCAATGGAAGGGACCAATTTGATGCCATGTTAGTCCTGGTCCAGTAATTTACGGTACATTCTAGTTCAGGCTGATATTTCAGATAGAGGTAAAGGTTAGCCCAAACACTTTCTTGCAGATAAGAGATGGGGCAGTTTCAAGTGTCCCTGTGTGACATGTAAACATCTAATCACAGGGGACACATTTTTCATCCCCGTTTAGGCAAGAAATTTACTATTAGACATCAATTGACATGCAAATCTCAATTTGTACTTTACCAAATTATTTGCTCATGTGGCTTAACAAATTTAGGTAAAACTACCAGCAAATTCAAAGAAAGGATGACCACCCATAGATCAAGCATTAAGACAGCACTGAACACTAACACTTCAGAGCAACCAGTAGCACAGCATTTTTTTTTAGGCTGGGCATAGTTTAGTATCCCTTAAATATAGGATGATTAACCACATTCCCCCACTTCCTAGTGCGGGTGACAGGGGTACGATACTTTTAAAGAGAGAGGCTACTTGGATACATCATTTAGATGTGATATCCCCCAAAGGTCTAAAGGCCCATACATACTGGGTGATTTTGAGCTGAAAGCAGCTCACTTTTGGTGTTTTGAGCTGCTTTCAGCTCAAAGCCACCCAGTGTGTATGCCCAAATGATGAGCGGTGATGTGCGCTCCCGCTTCATCGCTGGCGACCGCCGTTCATCTACTGGTATTACCAGTAGATGAACGGAGGGGTGAGCGGCTTTCCATAGCGTCCTGCTATGGAAAGCCGCTCACCCCCGCTGAGATCACTGGGCAGCAGGGAAAAGCGCTCAGTGTGTATGCACTGAGTGCTTTTAAGCCCAGCGATGTGAGCGATCATCGCTGTGCATACATGCTGGGCAAAAACGCCCAGTGTGTATGGACCTTAAATGAGATAAGGCCATTTGCTTGTTTTTCGGAAGATCTATCTATTTATTGTTCCATGCTATTTATTTTCTATACTGGATACTCACCAATAACGCGCATGTGACTCTTATGTATTAGTGTCATGTACAGTTTTGTCACAGGCATGGTTTTTACTGGATATTAGTGTTGTGTGCATTTTGATAAAACAGAAGACCTTTTGTTTGGTTCCCAATTGAATATGCTATCTAGTGCTATTCCTATTTACTGATCTTGTATCTTTAAAGTGCTATTACTATACGTATACCAGGCCTGGTCAAACTGTGGCTCTCCAGATGTTGTGAAATTACACATCCCAGCATGCCATGCCACAGTTTTAGCATTCCCTAATAGCAACACTGTGGCAAGGCATGATGGGACTTGTAGTTTTACAATAGCTGGAGAGCCACAGGCTCGCCAGGTCCGCTATATACTAATGATTTGATTATAACATTGTTCTGCAACATTATAGAAACATTGTTTTGCAACATAGTAGTAACATTTAAGTTTACACTTGTTACATATTTTTCAGTATCTGCATTATTGGTTGTCTTGGTGATGGGAAATTGATACGCGTCAACGTCATCAATAGGCGCCATGAGTGGACTGAATCTCCGGCGGGAAGGCACACATAAGGCTGTGTGGTGGGGCTGTGTGGTGACGTCTTAATGAAGTCTGAAAGACAAAATGTATTGGGCTACCTTACGGACCTCTGATACCGATAAGATAACATTCTTTTACATGTCTTGCTATTAATTGGTCCCACTTTATTTCTTGGAGACTATTTTTTCCTATTTTTTAATGTTTGGTGAATTTTTTTTTAGGATGTTCTAAAATAAATTGTATTTATACTTTTTAATCTTGGTATATGTTCCCTTTCTTGAAAAAAATAAATAAATCTGGAATATATATGTGACACCACTGGTCGCTTATATTCCTATTCCTTTGCTAAATATAAATATATATATATATATATATACATATATATATAGACACACATAGAAGAAACCAGCACTCCCCTTTACTCAATATTAACATGCCCTGGTGTCATTCTGTTAACAACAAATAATAGCAGATTAAGGCAGCGCTCCGTGGACTGAAACGTTGAACATACCACTATTTGGTCATGTGATTATTTTCTTTACAAATACTGTGAGTGCTACCTTAATGGGATCGGTATGGGATCCCGGCGGTCAGGGGACCGACACCAGAAACCTGACAGCCAGAATCCCGGCAGCAAGCACAGTGTTTCTCCTTGCAGGCTTGCTGTGCTCACCACGCTTCGGGCCGGTAGTGACCTTAGGTCACCACACTATTATATTCCCCCTTGGGTGGTGGTGTGGACCCGGGCTTGGGTCAGGATTCTGACCGCCAGCATTTCCGTGGCTCCCGGGATTCCGGCATCAGTATCCAAACCGTCAGGATCCCGACAGCCACTAACTTAACCACATACCACCTTAATCTGCTAATATATATATATATATATATATATATAAAATAATAAACAAGAGCACCTACTAGTGCAAACAAACATAGTATGATCACCACAAGTGAGTGTAAGAGAATATGAGTGGACCCGTACCAAATGATCAATAAATAATGCTTATCTCACACTCCTTTCCTCGAAGTCCACATAACATCACTGACACCATCAGGAATATTTCACAAATGTAATGAAGATCCAGAAAAACATAAAAACATAAAAAAGGCACACAGTGTAAAACAGTAAAAACAGTCTCAGAACACTACCATACAATAAGTAGTTGTCCGTACAGTACATCAGTTTAGAAAGGTTTCTGCATATCTGAGTGTTGGCCTATAGCCACAGCTACCCAATGCATTTTGTCAAGGTGGAGCAAGTGTCCTCACCTACAGACTTCCTCAGGAGAATACTACTTATTGTAGTTGAAGCGGCAGTTCTTGTTAAGTAACTGCAATTATAATATTGAGTGTCTCACACCCAGTACACTAGCGCCCACTCCTGTTGTTTGTTTTCCCCCTGCCATGCCTATGTCTTGGTATCACACAGAACTTTAGGCACATGCCTATGACAATACCATGACATTCCCACAAGTCAGGGCAGTTTTGTGCTATTGTATTGTAGCCACCTAGTTCCACCCAGTCAATATCCGCCCTTCTCAAAATAGAACAGACATACGCAAAAATGTATCAATCTGCTTCTTTTTGTATGATAAAACTCGCCATTTGTGTCTGTGCAAAAAGAGATCAGAGTCCAAACCATAGGGTTGGTATATAGGTTGTACTGGTTTGGTATGCGTTATCCCCGCTAGGGATCCCGGCGGCCAGCATACCGACCGCGGGATCCCAGCCGCAGAATGCTGGCAGGGGTGTGTGTGAGTGTAACAAGCCCCTTGTGGGCTAGCTGTGCTTGCCAAGCTGCGGGCTTGGTGGTAAGCTGCGCTCGCCACGGTTTCTATTTTCACACTACGGGTGTCATGAGGATAGTCCCTGCTGGTCAGCATGCTGACTGTTGGGATTTAGAGGGGGGCTGGATGTAGCCGTCGGTTATGTGACCGGCGGTCTACTGACCGGCGGTCACATACCAACATCCTGGTTGTACAGAACACTACTGGTATATTTTTATTTTATTTGTCAATTTGTATTGCACTATATGATGCATAGAAGAATAACAGCTGTTATAAATACATGTAGAAAATACTCACAATTCTATCTGCATATTCTGAGAAATGGCTGCTTGCTTATCGCCGACAAACATATTACCTATTCTTTTTCCCTTTCATGTTCAATGGCTTCATTCTTTTGTAGTTTTTTACCCAGAGGATAAAAAACAGTAGATTCTTTTAGAAAGACTATTTACAAAGACAAATGTTTATTTTATGAGAATTACTGTCACTTACTAAGATACATTTTGCGCCTTTGAAAATATGACCTCACAGGTTCTGTTTTCAAACACAGTTTATGGTGGAAGCTGTAATGAAATATAAGCAAATTATCAGCCAGAAAAGGTGTTGTAAATAGATGTCAAGCAAGAATTTTTTTATATTTTTTTAAAAAAGAAATCTGTCCCTTCATTTGTAAGTAACGTACAAAAGATTTTATTTAGATTTCATATTAACCAATTGCAGTTTTATTCACATACATACACACACATCATCAGCGTGATGTAATGGAGTCCGAGATCGCCTAAGATGTGGGATTCCAGCCGATCTCAGAGGTTTTTTTAAAGGGGTAATCACTTACAAGACATGGGGGTATATTTACCTGGAGCGCAGCCGTGCCTAATACACGGTAAATTCTCAATCAGCTGGAAAAAGTTCTATTAACGGTACCTGTACATGTGCAGTGACTTTTAAACGGACCCTGTACATCTATACTTTCAGGAACCAGCACATGGGTAATTATACGTCCTTACACATTTAAGTTCATCTCTAACAAGGCTGTATTAAATCCTTGCGGGACTTTTTTTATAAAACACTGGGACGCCAGTGTAATTGCATTTTATATAGTATTATAACAAAGAAACCTCATCATATTGTTTGCTATATTAATTGGTAATGCAACTGATTAATTGTTTTTAAGTATATGCTGCTTGTGTCATTTGTAATGTGTTATTTTTTAACAATTATTGGATAAAGAATTTATTGATATTCATTCGTACAGTCCTACTGAGTCAATCATTCTATATGACAGACTGCACACTATGGCCCTCATTCCGAGTTGTTCGCTCGGTATTTTTCATCGCATCGCAGTGAAAATCCGCTTAGTACGCATGCGCAATGTTCGCACTGCGACTGCGCCAAGTAACTTTACTATGAAGAAAGTATTTTTACTCACGGCTTTTTCTTCGCTCCGGCGAACGTAATGTGATTGACAGGAAATGGGTGTTACTGGGCGGAAACACGGCGTTTCAGGGGCGTGTGGCTGAAAACGCTACCGTTTCCGGAAAAAACGCAGGAGTGGCCGGGGAAACGGTGGGAGTGCCTGGGCGAACGCTGGGTGTGTTTGTGACGTCAACCAGGAACGACAAGCACTGAAATGATCGCACAGGCAGAGTAAGTCTGGAGCTACTCTGAAACTGCTAAGTAGTTAGTAATCGCATTATTGCGAATACATCGGTCGCAATTTTATGAAGCTAAGATTCACTCCATGTAGGCGGCGGCTTAGCGTGTGTAACTCTGCTAAAATCGCCTTGCGACCGATCAACTCGGAATGAGGGCCTATAGTTTTATCTGTTACAGTGTTCATATAGCGCGGAGTATATACAAAAATTTTTTTCCTATGGGGGTATATTTACAAAGATTCGTGTTTTGGCCGTTTTGAAGGGTGTTTGAACTCGAATGGTATCGGGTGCATTTTATTGCAACTTTTTGAATCCTGATACGATCATTCACTAAGCTGCCGAGTTTTGCACAATCGTTTTTTCCGATGTCGATGTGATTCGTAATATCAGGCAGTGTTTTCCGGGAGTGATGAGTAAAACACTGCATTAAAAAACACAAGGAATCCCGGCCGGATCTGTGAGATCCGTGCAGGGCTTCATTGTGTACCTTAAAAAGTTGATTAAAGTCTTAAAAAATCTGGGAAAAATTGCGTGGGGTCCCCCCTCCTAAGCACAACCAGCCTCGGGCTCTTTGAGCCGGTCCTGGTTGAAAAAATATGGAGAAAAAAATGGCAGGGGTTCCCCCATATTTCATCAACCAGCACCGGGCTCTACGCCTGGTCCTGGTTCCAAAAATACGGGGGACAAAAAGCGTAGGGGTCCCCTGTATTTCTGAAACCAGCACCGGGCTCCACTAGCTGGGGAGATAATGCCACAGCCGGGGAACACTTTGATATCGGTCCCTGCGGCCATGCCATTAAAACCCCAACTAGTCACCCCTGGCCGGGGTACCCTGGAGGAGTGGGGACCCCTTCAATCAAGGGGTCCCCCCCTCCAGCCACCCAAGGGCCCGGGGTGAAGTCCAAGGCTGTCCCCCCCATCCAAGGGCGGCGGATGGGGGGCTGATAGCCTTGTGTGAAATTGTGAATATTGTTTTTAGTAGCAGTACTACAAGTCCCAGCAAGCCTCCCCCGCAAGCTGGTACTTGGAGCACCACAAGTACCAGCATGTGGTGGAAAACTGGGCCCGCTGGTACCTGTAGTACTACTACTAAAAAAATACCCCAATAAAAGCAGGACACACACACCGTGACAGTACAACTTTATTACATACATGCACACCAACATACACACATACTTACCTATGTTCCCACGAGGCTCGATCCTCTTCTCCATGTAGAATCCAAGGGGTACCTGTGAAAAAAATTATACTCACATAATCCAGGGAAGAATCCGACCTTTGAATAATCCACGTACTTGGCAAAAAAATAAAACGGAAACCCGACCACGCACTGAAAGGGGTCCCATGTTTACACATGGGACCCCTTTCCCCGACTGCCAGGACCCCCCCTGACTCCTGTCAAAGAGGGTCCCTTCAGCCAATCAGGGAGCGCCACGTCGTGGCACCCTCCTGATTGGCTGTGTGCTCCTGTAGTGTCTGTCAGGCAGCACACGGCAGTGATACAATGTAGCGCCTATGCGCTCCATTGTAGCCAATGGTGGGAACTTTGCGGTCAGCGGTGAGGTTACTTTCGGTCAACATGTCAGACATGACCTCAACAGACTCACCACTCAGGCTTCTCACAGTCACGTGTGCCGCAATAGCAGCAGGGAAACAGCTACCATGTTCTCTTCCTGTGTGCCTGATGCTAAATCACCCACTGAAATCAAGACCAAGGTGGGAAGTGAGACCCAGCTCAGGGGAGGCAGAGAGGATGAGCCTGCCACTAGTTCAATCCCTTTCAGGGTGCAGAGCATGCACATAGGATTCAGGTAAAAATCAGTATTGCGGAAGGGGGCATTCTCAGTGCAGCTGAGCAGGAGACTGCTGAGCATCCAGCAGAGTGGCATGTACAGTATGTCACGGCTTGAAATCTCAGACTATAAAATTTAAAGTACAGTAGCCATGCTTTGTGATTTTTCTTAAGTTGTTTCGTTAGTATGGTACTTTATACCAGTGGCGGAACTAGCGAGCGGTGGGCCCAGGTGTGACAAAATGCTTTGGGCCCCCCTCCCCATCCCATCCAAATCCACCCCCTCACCCCTGGAGGGGATCTGGTGAGGGGAAAAAGGAAAAAGAGAGCGCAAGCAGACTGGACAAATATTAAACAAATGTATTCATAAAATATGCTAGGTCACAATCAAGTTAAAAAATTTAATTAATTGTAACTAATGATATATTCAATGAATTCAATTCAACAAAGAATCCACACTCGGCATGAAATTTGATAGTCCCACAGTACTAGTGCACTAGTAGATGACACAGTGACCGGTATATGATCTTTAATAGAACCAGTGATCCTTCAGTCCTTTTATAAATGTTAACGGCTGATGATTTGATACGAAATTTTCATATAACACTTTAGTAATAGTTCCAAAGTGAATGATTTCCTTTGATCTATGTAACAATTGTATTCTTACTGATAAATAAACCGTCTCAACGAAGGTATCATACTGGAATTAAGGTGAAGTAAAGTGCATATGCTCCGTCTGTCTCTCTCTCACTGTGACCGTAAGCCGGAGCTGAATTGCTTACCGCTTCCTCGGATGTCCCAGCGGCACTGACCATGAACCAGGCGCTGCTCGTTCTAGCGGCTCAACCTCCCATTCTCCTGCCGGACCAACGTGGCAGGATAACTCATTCACTGCCGCCTCCAAATAGATCGGTGGTGCTATTGATGGTTAAGCACTGTGGATTCCAGATAAATCGACTGAAAGCCACGGTCCCCGTATGGCAAGCGGGACCAATGCAGGTGGCTTCAGATCTGGTAAATCGATTACGGCAGAGATTGGAAGTGCAGATAGATGAAATCGTAGGACTGACGAGTGCTTGGATCCTTTGAGCCCTGGTGAGGGGGACCTGCTCAGGGCCAGGGAAATGGAAACCTAGCAACAGTGCCGTAACCAGACATTTTAGCGATGTGTGCGAAAAACTACATCGGAGCTCGCCCCTCTATAGAAAACGGGGCAGTGTGAGCCGTAGGCGCGCGCAAAACATATAGGGGCATGGCTTTGTGGGGTAGGGGTGTGGCCACAAAATAATACCAATTCATATAACGGTGCACAGTAGTCTCCATTATTCAAATTACGCCACACAGTAGCACCACTACACCATGTAGAGCCCCTTTTACACATTAAGGCAGACAGATTCCCCTATTTACACATTACGGCAGACAGCGCCCCCTTTTTTACATTACGGCAGACAGAGTCGCCTTTTTACACATTACGGCAGCCAGTCCCCTTTTTTACACATTACGGCAGACAGCGTCCCCTTTTTACACATTACGGCAGACAGCGTCCCCTTTTTACACATTACTGCAGACAGCGTCCACCTTTTAGACATTACGGCAGACAGTATCCCCATTTTTACACATTACGGCAGACAGCGCCCCCTTTTTACACATTACGACAGACAGCGTCCCCCTTTTTACACATTCCGGCAGACAGCGTCCCCTTTTTTACACATAACGGAGAGGGAAAGACACAGTGCCAGGGAGAGAGAGACTATGTATCACTCATTATTCACATTACACTACACCAAATTCACCTAATTCACATCTGGTGGCTCAGCAGCACCCCACACACACTGATTGAATATAAAAATGTAGACTCACCAGTGCCAGGGTATGATGAAGGAGGCCAGGAGAGAGCAGCCGCAACAAGCCCCTATGTGTCCTGGAGCCGGAGAATGACGTCAGGGTCAGGTCCTGCCATCAGCCCTCCTGTACCCTCAGATGTGTGGCTGACTGCTGGCTGAATACAGTTATAGTGCGAGGACTGTGTTTGGGCACTACAGGTCCATCCCTGCTTTGTGCATGGCTCAGCGTGCATATAATGCCGCCAGCCGCTTGCCCTACGCACAGTCTTTCCCGGCTGCTAAGCCACGCCCCTCACTGCTGCCTCCACACAATGTCCAGGGTCCGGCTCCTGCTGCTGCCGGCTCATATGTATGTGCTGTCACCCGATCGGAGCTGAGAGCAGCTAGAGCAGCGGTAGGTAGCTAGAGCCGCCGGCGCAAACCGCCTCTGTTCACTGCCGCGATTTACTCCTCTTACAAGTTGGTGGCGCCTCTCATGTTTGGGGGGCAAGCTGCCCCCCTCCCTGTTCCGACGCCTCTGGCGGCATGTAATGAGTCAGTTTAACTCATTACATGCCACGCTGTCTTTGGGCCCCTTGACATGGGCCCCTTGCAAGGCACTGGGGCCCGAAATTGAAGGAGGAGCTGTTGACGGGTCACGTTCCGCTTGAGTTGACAATTTACTAACCAGCAGGTCTTTGCACCTACGCACACTTGTGTCTGCTGGAAAGAGAGATACAACGTAGACTTTAAACATAGGATCAAGCACGGTTGCCAAAATGTAGTGCTCTGATTTCAACAGATTGACCACCCGTGAATCCTGGCAAAGCGAATGAAGGGCTACATCCACAAGTCCAACATACTTAGCGGAATCGCTCTGTCTTAGCTCCTCCTTCAATTTCTCCAGATGCTTCTGTAAAAGCCTGATGAGGGAATGACCTGACTCAAGCTAGCAGTGTCAGAACTGAGTTCACGTGTGGCAAGTTTGAAGGGTTGGAGAACCTTGCACAAGACAAAAATCATTCTCCACTGTGCTTGAGTCAGGTGCATTACCCCTCCTTTGCCTATTTCGTAGGTGAATGTATAGGCTTGAATGGCCTTTTGCTGCTCCTCCATCCTCTGAAGCATATAGAGGGTTGAATTCCACATTTTTACCACCTCTTGCTTCAGTTGATGGCGGGGCAGGTTCAGGAGTGTTTGCTGGCACTCCAGTCTTTGGCATCCAGTGGAAGAATGCCGACAGTGGCCCGCAATTTTTTGGGCAACCGACAGCATCTCCTGCACACCCCTCTCATTTTAAAAAAAATTATGCACTATCAACACACAGGACTCGTGGACACTCGCTCAGGTTAGAGGAGAGGATATTCCGCACAATACGTCGTAAAGGCTTTTTCACGGTAAGGACAATACGTGTTTGGAATTCCCTGCCTGAGGGAGTTGTAATGGCGGAATCTGTCAACACCCTTAAGAATGGGTTAGATAAATTCCTAGTGGATAAGGATATCCATGGTTTGGGGCATAGTCACACATTATATTTACTGCAAAAAGGGATAAAATGCAACGGCTGACATCAGCATCAGTCAAAAATTTTAAACTAATCATCATGCATAGGAGAACAAAAATAGGTTGAACTCGATGGACAAATGTCTATTTTCAACCTCAGATACTATGTTACTATGTTACTGTGTAAAAAAACCAATGAAAAACTTATGTCGACTTTTTGACATGTCAACATTTTAAATATCGGTATTTTGACTTTGTCTGGATTTTGACCATCTGGATTTTGATTGTAGGTATTTCATTCTAATCCCAACCCAGCAGGTGCACGGGCGTATTAATTACTCACTGACACATTTTAATAGGTCCACAGGTGTAGCTAATTGTTTCACTTGTGATTTTGTGAGATGACACGGAAAACATGAACGGTTTGGGGTTCTGAGGACTGAGCTTCAGTATTCCCAGCATAAGACATTTTGGGGCAGATGTATTAACCTGGAGAAGGCATAAGGAGGGGATAGACCAGTGATATGTGTAAGGTGATAAAGGCACCAGCCCATTAGCTCCAATATGTAAATTAACAGTTAGGATCTGATTGGCTGGTGCCTTTATCACCTTGCACATATCACTGGTTTATCACTTCCTTATGCCTTCTCCAGGTTAATACATCTGCCCCCGTATTCTTTTGCTAATTAATGGGACTATTGCCAAACTTTTCAAGTTGTCATATACAATTAGTGATGTTTAGATTTGTATTTAAAAAAAGTGTTAATCTATACTTAACACAGTTTGTTCATTTTTTATATATGTTGTATGTAAGATTTACTATATGGAAAAACAGTTCTTTCATTGCCATAGTAACTCATGTTAATAAGTAAAAAAATATGGCTACTGTATTATTATTATTATTATTATTATTATTATTATTATTAGATTTCTCTGTAAGGCTTACAAGTTAATAGAGGATTTATGTGCAGTATGAAGGAATCCTGTCTGTCATGGTCTTCAGCTTTTGAGTCATATTTTATGCTGCTACAGGTATTCATATGGATTCTCATGATTCATGGCTCTATAACTAATACATACACCAATATAAAAGTGAACAGTGCGCACTCATAGCAGCAAGTGATGCAGACTTCTATAGATATTCTTCACTCCTCTACCCAGATAACTGCACATAAAGTATGAAACACCACTCCACCAATGCTTAAAGAACACAGTATAATGTTATGATCCCAGCTTTAGGTGTTTTACGTTCACAATTTCTAAGTCATATATCATCTCCTCCTGGTTATGAGACAACTTCCTCACAGCAGACGGTTAATGGCGAGTAACTCAGAAATAACTCTATAGCTAATGTTGGTTACCACTGCAATTTATTTTCATAAAAAAATCAGAAACCAACTTCAGAGCATCAATCCTATGAACAAAAAAAAAAAGAAATATTTTTTTCTTAAGTAGCATTCATTTGATGTCATTATTCTTAGCTGTCCTACTACATATCATTATCCCCTTTTCAAAATCTCTCTGGAAGTTTTAAAACATGGTGGTCAGTTTCATATACTGTACACAGGCTCACAGTTCTTGGTATGTTCTGTGAAGGCAAAGGGTAAGAAAACATTAGAAAGCTTCAATGCTCAGTATATCATGTGTCATGTGACTGTGGTTGCCATAGTTATCCATTGTACTGTGAAAAATTATAAAAAACAAATGAAGCAAAAACTATAAATATCAAAACTCTTTTTATAGCTCCCCCATAAAGATTTATGATAAAACACAATTTGTTTCATGTGATTCCTATTTTATCAATATGTTTTGCAAATGTGTTTTTTCTTCATGAAATGTTACTTCCACAGAAAAAATAATGTGATTGTGAACATGAGTGAACAAAAAGAGGGAGGGCATTCTTCATCGGCACCCTTTTAGCCTTTGCGAAACATCCTGTGACTTCCATCTGTTCAGGCCTCTGCGTACTGCTGTTTTTTTTATATAACTTGGGGTATTGTTTATTGAAATGCTTATTGTTCCTATATCTATGTTTATATTAGAGATGTGTGGCAGGAACTTTTCGTGTTTTGTGTTTTGGTTTTGGTTCTAATTCCATTTTCATGTTTTGGTTTTGGCTTGGTTTTGCCAAAACCACCCTTTCGTGTTTTGGTTTTGGATCTGGATTTTTTTTTTTAAACATAAAAACCGCTAAAATCACATAATTTGGGGGTAATTTTGCTTCTACAGTATTACTAACCTCAATAAAAATCATTTCCACTCAGTTCTAGTCTATTCTGAACACCTCACACCTCAAAATATTGTTTTAAGGCCTAAAAGTTGCACCGAGGTGGCTGTATGACTAAGCTAAGCGACACAAGTGTGTAGCACAAACACCTGGCCCATCTAGTAGTGGCACTGCAGTTATAGACAGGATGGCACTATTCAAAAACTAGTCCCCAAACAGCACATAATGCAAAGAAGAAAAATAATTGCAATGAGGTAGTTGTATGACTAAGCCAAGCGACACAAACAATTAGGCCCATCTAGGCGTGGCACTGCAGTGGCAGACAGGAGGGCAGATATAAAAAAAAGGCCCCAAACAGCACATGATGCAAAGAAGAAAAAGAGGTGCAATTAGGTAGCTGGATGGCAAAGCTAAGCGACACAAGTGTGCGGCACAAACACCTGGCCCATCTAGGAGTGGCACTGCAGTTAAAGATAGGATGGCAAAAAAAAGAGGTGCAAGATGGAATTGTCCTTGGGCCCTCCCACCCACCCTTATGTTGTATAAACAGGACATGCACACTTTAACAAACCAATCATTTCAGCGACAGGGTCTGCCACACGACTGTGGCTGTAATGACTGGTTGGTTTGAGACCCCACCAAAAAAGAAGCAATTAATCTCTCCTTGCACAAACTGGCTCTACAGAGGCAAGATGTCCACCTCATCATCATCCTCCGATTCCTCACCCCTTTCACCGTGTACATCCTCCTCACTGAGTATTCATTCGTTCCCACTGGAATCCACCATCACAGGTTCCTGTGTACGTTCTGGTGGCAATTGCTGGTAAAGGTCTTGCCGGAAGACTTTATAATTCATTTTGATGAACATCATCTTCTCCACATTTTGTGGAAGTAACCTCCTACATCAATCGCTGACAAGGTTACCGGCTGCACTAAACACTCTTTTGGAGTACACACTGGAGGGGGGGGGGGGGCAACTTAGGTAAAATAAAACCAGTTTGTGCAAGGGCCTCCATATTGCATCTTTTTCCTGCCACTATATGTATGGACTGTCTGACTTGCCTACTTGGATGATGTCACACATATAATCCTCCACCATTATTTCAATGGTGACAGAATCATATGCAGTGACAGTAGACATGTCAGTAATCGTTGGTGGGTCCTTCAGTCCGGACCAGATGTCAGCTTTCGCTCCTGACTGCAATGCATCACCGCCAGCAGGTGGGCTAGGAAATGTTATCCTTTTCCTTGCAGCCCCAGTGGCAGGAGAAATTGAAGGAGGAGCTGTTGACTGGTCACGTTCCGCTTGAGTTGACAATTTACTAACCAGCAGGTCTTTGCACCTATGCACACTTGTGTCTGCTGGAAAGAGAGATACAACGTAGACTTTAAACATAGGATCGAGCACGGTTGCCAAAATGTAGTGCTCTGATTTCAACAGATTGACCACCCGTGAATCCTGGCAATGCGAATGAAGGGCTACATCCACAAGTTCCACACACTTAGCAGAATCGCTCTGTCTTAGCTCCTCCTTCAATTTCTCCAGCTGCTTCTGTAAAAGCCTGATGAGGGAATGACCTGACTCAAGCTGGCAGTGTCAGAACTGAGTTCACGTGTGGCAAGTTTGAAGGGTTGGAGAACCTTGCACAAGACAAAAATCATTCTCCACTGCGCTTGAGTCAGGTGCATTACCCCTCCTTTGCCTATATCGTAGGTGGATGTATAGGCTTGAGGGGCCTTTTGCTGCTCCTCCATCCTCTGAATCATATAGAGGGTTGAATTCCACCTCTTTACCACCTATTGCTTCAGTTGATGGCGGGGCAGGTTCAGGAGTGTTTGCTGGCACTCCAGTCTTCGGCATGCAGTGGAAGAATGCCGACAGTGGCCTGCAATTTTTCGGGCCACCGACAGCATCTCCAGCACACCCCTCTCATTTAAAAAAAAAATTATGCACCACAAAATTAATTGTATGTGCAAAACATGGGACGTGCTGGAATTTGCCCAGTTGTAATGCACGCACAATATTGGTGGCGTAGTCCGATATCACAAATTCCCAGGAGAGTCCAATTGGGGTAAGCCATTCTGCGATGATGTTCCTCAGTTTCCGTAAGTGGTTGTCAGCTGTCTGACTCTTATGGAAAGCGGTGATATATAGCGTAGCCTGCCTAGGAATGAGTTGGCGTTGGCAAGATGCTGCTACTGGTGTCACTGCGGGAGGCCATACATCTACCCAGTGGGCTGTTACAGTCATATAGTCCTTAGTCTGCCCTGTTCTACTTGTCCACATGTCCATGGTTAAGTGGACACTGGATACAACCACATTTTTTAGGACCATAGTGACTCTTTTTCTGACGTCTGTGTACATTCTCAGTATCGCCTGCCTAGAGAAGTAGAACCTAGATGGGAATTGATACCGGGGACAAAGTAACTCAAACAAATCTTTAAGTGGCTCTGAACTAATGGTGGATACCGGACGCACCTCTAACACCAACATAGCTGTCAAGACCTCAGTTATCTTCTTTGCAAAAGGATGATTGCTGTCATATTTCATCTTCCTCACAAAGGACTGTTGAACAGTCAATTGCTTACAGGAAGCTTACAGGAAGTACAAGTGGTCTTCCGACTTCCCCTCTGGGATGGATCGATTTCCAGCAGCAACAACAGTAGCGGCAGCAACAGCAGGTGTACCACTGAAGGATCCTATAGAGGAATCCCTGTTAGGAGAGGACTCCTAAGTCTTGACAGTGATATCGCCTGCAGGACTATGGACGTTCCTGACCGAGGAGGAAGTTGACATTGAGGGAGTTGGTGGTGTGTCTTGCAGGAGCTTGGGTACAAGAGGAAGAAGGGATTTAGGCGTCAGTTGACTGCTTATGCTCTTACCCAAAGTTTCACAACTTGACACTGACTTCTGATGAATGCGCAGCAGGTGACCTATAAGGGAGGATGTTCCTAGGTGGTTAACATCCTTACCGCTACTTATTACAGATTGACAGAGGCAACAAATGGCTTGACACCTGTTTTCCGGATTTGAGGAGAAATAATTCCACACCGAAGAGGTGGCTTTTTTGGTAGTTTGCCCAGGCATCACAATGGGCTTCTTCATCCCAAGGACAACAGGTGTCTCCCCTGGTGCCTGACTTAAACAAACCACATCACCATCAGAATTCTCATCGTCAACTTCCTCCTCAGCGCCAGCAACACCCATTTCCTCATCCTAGTGTACTTCAACAGTGACATCTTCAATTTGAATATCAGGAACTGGTCTGTGGGTGCTCCATCCAGCACTTGCAGGGGGCGTACAAATGGTCGAAGGAGCCACCTCTTCCCGTCCAGTGTTGGGAAGGTCAGGCATCGCAACCGCCGACACAATTGGACTCTCCTTGGGGATTTGTGATACCATCTCAGAGCACACAGTTCTTTTCTGTACTCTTTCCAGCTTAACTCTTTTAATTTTTCTAGCGGGAGGATGAGGGCTTCCATCGTCATGTGAAGCTGAACCACTAGCCATGAACATAGGCCAGGGCCTCAGCCGTTCCTTGCCACTCCGTGTCGTAAATGGCATATTGGCAAGTTTACGTTTCTCCTCAGACGATTTAAATTTCTTTTTTTGGTGCTTTTTACTGAACTTTGGCTTTTTGGATTTTACACGCCCTCTACTGTCACATTGGGCATCTGCCTTAGCAGACGTCGTTGATGGTATTTCATCGTCTATGTTATGGCTATTGGCAGCAGCTTCAGCACTAGGAGGAAGTGGTTCTTCTTGATCTCTCCCTATTTTCGCCTCAAAATTTTTGTTCTCCATTATTTTTTGGGAGTTATAAGAGACAATATGTATCACAGGAATGACTGGAATTACTGATGACACAGGACACTACCAATGGTCTGATGAAGCCTAAAGGGTTGTTAAAATTGTTATACTGCAGCAGTGGAAATATAGCAGCAGCATATATTGCCACTGGAATTACTGATGACACAGGACACACACTACCACTGGTCTGATGCAGCCCAACAGCTTTTTAATAATAATATAATTGTAATTTGTTATACTGCAGCAGTGGATATATATAGCAGCAGCGTATATCACCACTGGAATTACTGATGACACAGGACACACACTACAACTGGTCTGATGCAGCCCAACAGATTTTTAATAATAATATAATTGTAATTAATTTGTTAAACTGCAGCAGTGGATATATATAGCAGCAGTGTATATCATCACTGGAATTACTGATGACACAGGACACACACTACCACTGGTCTGATGCAGCCCAACAGCTTTTTAATAATAATAATACTATAATTGTAATTTGTTATACTGCAGCAGTGGATATATATAGCAGCAGCGTATATCGTCACTGGAATTACTGATGACACAGGACACTGGATATATGGCAGCAGAGAACACCAACACTGTGACTGCCTGGACTGATGCAGCACAATACACTGAGTGACTACACTGGACTGGACAGCACAACACAGCACCACTTTACAGCTACACTGGATATATGGCAGCAGAGAACACCAACACTGTGACTGCCTGGACAGATGCAGCACACTGGCTATATGGACTGGACTGAGCAGCACAGCACTTGTCACCCCACTTTCCCACCCGAATAAACAGAGACTGAGCACACTGAATAGTAGAGATGAGCGGGTTCGGTTTCTCTGAATCCGAACCCGCACGAACTTCATGTTTTTTTCACGGGTCCGAGCAGACTCGGATCCTCCCGCCTTGCTCGGTTAACCCGAGCGCGCCCGAACGTCATCATGACGCTGTCGGATTCACGCGAGACTCGGATTCTATATAAGGAGCCGCGCGTCGCCGCCATTTTCACACGTGCATTGAGATTGATAGGGAGAGGACGTGGCTGGCGTCCTCTCCATTTAGATTAGGGTTGAGAGAGAGAGAGAGAGATTGACCTGAGGCTGTGATACTGTAGAAGAGAGTGCAGAGTTTAGTGACTGACGACCACAGTGACCACCAGACAGTGCAGTTGTTTGTTTTATTTAATATATCCGTTCTCTGCCTGAAAAAAACGATACACACAGTGACTCAGTCACATACCATATCTGTGTGCACTGCTCAGCCCAGTGTGCTGCATCAATGTATATATATATCTGACTGTGCTCAGCTCACACAGCTTATAATTGTGGGGGAGACTGGGGAGCACTGCAGTGCCAGTTATAGGTTATAGCAGGAGCCAGGAGTACATAATATTATATTAAAATTAAACAGTGCACACTTTTGCTGCAGGAGTGCCACTGCCAGTGTGACTAGTGACCAGTGACCTGACCACCAGTATATATAATATTAGTAGTATACTATCTCTTTATCAACCAGTCTATATTAGCAGCAGACACAGTACAGTGCGGTAGTTCACGGCTGTGGCTACCTCTGTGTCGGCACTCGGCAGCCCGTCCATAATTGTATATACCACCTAACCGTGGTTTTTTTTTCTTTCTTTATAGTCATACTAGTTACGAGTATACTATCTCTTTATCAACCAGTCTATATTAGCAGCAGACACAGTACAGTGCGGTAGTTCACGGCTGTGGCTACCTCTGTGTCGGCACTCGGCAGCCCGTCCATAATTGTATATACCACCTAACCGTGTTTTTTTTTTCTTTCTTTATACATACATACTAGTTACGAGTATACTATCTCTTTATCAACCAGTCTATATTAGCAGCAGACACAGTACAGTGCGGTAGTTCACGGCTGTGGCTACCTCTGTGTCGGCACTCGGCAGCCCGTCCATAATTGTATATACCACCTAACCGTGGTTTTTTTTTCTTTCTTTATACATACATACTAGTTACGAGTATACTATCTCTTTATCAACCAGTCTATATATTAGCAGCAGACACAGTACAGTGCGGTAGTTCACGGCTGTGGCTACCTCTGTGTCGGCACTCGGCAGCCCGTCCATAATTGTATATACCACCTAACCGTGGTTTTTTTTTCTTTCTTTATACATACATACTAGTTACGAGTATACTATCTCTTTATCAACCAGTCTATATTAGCAGCAGACACAGTACAGTGCGGTAGTTCACGGCTGTGGCTACCTCTGTGTCGGCACTCGGCAGCCCGTCCATAATTGTATATACCACCTAACCGTGGTTTTTTTTTCTTTCTTTATACATACATACTAGTTACGAGTATACTATCTCTTTATCAACCAGTCTATATATTAGCAGCAGACACAGTACAGTGCGGTAGTTCACGGCTGTGGCTACCTCTGTGTCGGCACTCGGCAGCCCGTCCATAATTGTATATACCACCTAACCGTGGTTTTTTTTTCTTTCTTTATACATACATACTAGTTACGAGTATACTATCTCTTTATCAACCAGTCTATATTAGCAGCAGACACAGTACAGTGCGGTAGTTCACGGCTGTGGCTACCTCTGTGTCGGCACTCGGCAGCCCGTCCATAATTGTATATACCACCTAACCGTGGTTTTTTTTTCTTTCTTTATACATACATACTAGTTACGAGTATACTATCTCTTTATCAACCAGTCTATATATTAGCAGCAGACACAGTACAGTGCGGTAGTTCACGGCTGTGGCTACCTCTGTGTCGGCACTCGGCAGCCCGTCCATAATTGTATATACCACCTAACCGTGGTTTTTTTTTCTTTCTTTATAGTCATACTAGTTACGAGTATACTATCTCTTTATCAACCAGTCTATATTAGCAGCAGACACAGTACAGTGCGGTAGTTCACGGCTGTGGCTACCTCTGTGTCGGCACTCGGCAGCCCGTCCATAATTGTATATACCACCTAACCGTGGTTTTTTTTTCTTTCTTTATACATACATACTAGTTACGAGTATACTATCTCTTTATCAACCAGTCTATATATTAGCAGCAGACACAGTACAGTGCGGTAGTTCACGGCTGTGGCTACCTCTGTGTCGGCACTCGGCAGCCCGTCCATAATTGTATATACCACCTAACCGTGGTTTTTTTTTCTTTCTTTATACATACATACTAGTTACGAGTATACTATCTCTTTATCAACCAGTCTATATTAGCAGCAGACACAGTACAGTGCGGTAGTTCACGGCTGTGGCTACCTCTGTGTCGGCACTCGGCAGCCCGTCCATAATTGTATATACCACCTAACCGTGGTTTTTTTTTCTTTCTTTATACATACATACTAGTTACGAGTATACTATCTCTTTATCAACCAGTCTATATATTAGCAGCAGACACAGTACAGTGCGGTAGTTCACGGCTGTGGCTACCTCTGTGTCGGCACTCGGCAGCCCGTCCATAATTGTATATACCACCTAACCGTGGTTTTTTTTTCTTTCTTTATAGTCATACTAGTTACGAGTATACTATCTCTTTATCAACCAGTCTATATTAGCAGCAGACACAGTACAGTGCGGTAGTTCACGGCTGTGGCTACCTCTGTGTCGGCACTCGGCAGCCCGTCCATAATTGTATATACCACCTAACCGTGTTTTTTTTTTCTTTCTTTATACATACATACTAGTTACGAGTATACTATCTCTTTATCAACCAGTCTATATTAGCAGCAGACACAGTACAGTGCGGTAGTTCACGGCTGTGGCTACCTCTGTGTCGGCACTCGGCAGCCCATCCATAATTGTATATACCACCTAACCGTGGTTTTTTTTTCTTTCTTTATACATACATACTAGTTACGAGTATACTATCTCTTTATCAACCAGTCTATATATTAGCAGCAGACACAGTAAAGTGCGGTAGTTCATGGCTGTGGCTACCTCTGTGTCGGCACTCGGCAGCCCGTCCATAATTGTATATACCACCTAACCGTGGTTTTTTTTTCTTCTTTATACATACATACTACTACGACATCTCTTTATCAACCAGTCTATATTAGCAGCAGACACAGTACAGTACGGTAGTTCACGGCTGTGGCTACCTCTGTGTCTGCACTCGGCAGGCAGTCCATAATTGTATACTAGTATCCATCTCCATTGTTTACCTGAGGTGCCTTTTAGTTGTGCCTATTAAAATATGGAGAACAAAAATGTTGAGGTTCCAAAATTAGGGAAAGATCAAGATCCACTTCCACCTCGTGCTGAAGCTGCTGCCACTAGTCATGGCCGAGACGATGAAATGCCAGCAACGTCGTCTGCCAAGGCCGATGGCCAATGTCATGGTACAGAGCATGTCAAATCCAAAACACCAAATATCAGAAAAAAAAGGACTCCAAAACCTAAAATAAAATTGTCGGAGGAGAAGCGTAAACTTGCCAATATGCCATTTACCACACGGAGTGGCAAGGAACGGCTGAGGCCCTGGCCTATGTTCATGGCTAGTGGTTCAGCTTCACATGAGGATGGAAGCACTCAGCCTCTCGCTAGAAAAATGAAAAGACTCAAGCTGGCAAAAGCAGCACAGCAAAGAACTGTGCATTCTTCGAAATCCCAAATCCACAAGGAGAGTCCAATTGTATCGGTTGCGATGCCTGACCTTCCCAACACTGGACGTGAAGAGCATGCGCCTTCCACCATTTGCACGCCCCCTGCAAGTGCTGGAAGGAGCACCCACAGTCCAGTTCCTGATAGTCAGATTGAAGATGTCAGTGTTGAAGTACACCAGGATGAGGAGGATATGGGTGTTGCTGGCGCTGGGGAGGAAATTGACCAGGAGGATTCTGATGGTGAGGTGGTTTGTTTAAGTCAGGCACCCGGGGAGACACCTGTTGTCCGTGGGAGGAATATGGCCGTTGACATGCCAGGTGAAAATACCAAAAAAATCAGCTCTTCGGTGTGGAGGTATTTCACCAGAAATGCGGACAACAGGTGTCAAGCCGTGTGTTCCCTTTGTCAAGCTGTAATAAGTAGGGGTAAGGACGTTAACCACCTCGGAACATCCTCCCTTATACGTCACCTGCAGCGCATTCATAATAAGTCAGTGACAAGTTCAAAAACTTTGGGTGACAGCGGAAGCAGTCCACTGACCAGTAAATCCCTTCCTCTTGTAACCAAGCTCACGCAAACCACCCCACCAACTCCCTCAGTGTCAATTTCCTCCTTCCCCAGGAATGCCAATAGTCCTGCAGGCCATGTCACTGGCAATTCTGACGATTCCTCTCCTTCCTGGGATTCCTCCGATGCATCCTTGCGTGTAACGCCTACTGCTGCTGGCGCTGCTGTTGTAGCTGCTGGGAGTCGATTGTCATCCCAGAGGGGAAGTCGGAAGACCACTTGTACTACTTCCAGTAAGCAATTGACTGTTCAACAGTCCTTTGCGAGGAAGATGAAATATCACAGCAGTCATCCTGCTGCAAAGCGGATAACTGAGGCCTTGACAACTATGTTGGTGTTAGACGTGCGTTCGGTATCCGCCGTTAGTTCACAGGGAACTAGACAATTTATTGAGGCAGTGTGCCCCCGTTACCAAATACCATCTAGGTTCCACTTCTCTAGGCAGGCGATACCGAGAATGTACACGGACGTCAGAAAAAGACTCACCAGTGTCCTAAAAAATGCAGTTGTACCCAATGTCCACTTAACCACGGACATGTGGACAAGTGGAGCAGGGCAGGGTCAGGACTATATGACTGTGACAGCCCACTGGGTAGATGTATGGACTCCCGCCGCAAGAACAGCAGCGGCGGCACCAGTAGCAGCATCTCGCAAACGCCAACTCTTTCCTAGGCAGGCTACGCTTTGTATCACCGCTTTCCAGAATACGCACACAGCTGAAAACCTCTTACGGCAACTGAGGAAGATCATCGCGGAATGGCTTACCCCAATTGGACTCTCCTGTGGATTTGTGGCATCGGACAACGCCAGCAATATTGTGTGTGCATTAAATATGGGCAAATTCCAGCACGTCCCATGTTTTGCACATACCTTGAATTTGGTGGTGCAGAATTTTTTAAAAAACGACAGGGGCGTGCAAGAGATGCTGTCGGTGGCCAGAAGAATTGCGGGACACTTTCGGCGTACAGGCACCACGTACAGAAGACTGGAGCACCACCAAAAACTACTGAACCTGCCCTGCCATCATCTGAAGCAAGAAGTGGTAACGAGGTGGAATTCAACCCTCTATATGCTTCAGAGGTTGGAGGAGCAGCAAAAGGCCATTCAAGCCTATACAATTGAGCACGATATAGTAGGTGGAATGCACCTGTCTCAGGCGCAGTGGAGAATGATTTCAACGTTGTGCAAGGTTCTGATGCCCTTTGAACTTGCCACACGTGAAGTCAGTTCAGACACTGCCAGCCTGAGTCAGGTCATTCCCCTCATCAGGCTTTTGCAGAAGAAGCTGGAGACATTGAAGGAGGAGCTAACACGGAGCGATTCCGCTAGGCATGTGGGACTTGTGGATGGAGCCCTTAATTCGCTTAACAAGGATTCACGGGTGGTCAATCTGTTGAAATCAGAGCACTACATTTTGGCCACCGTGCTCGATCCTAGATTTAAAGCCTACCTTGGATCTCTCTTTCCGGCAGACACAAGTCTGCTGGGGTTGAAAGACCTGCTGGTGACAAAATTGTCAAGTCAAGCGGAACGCGACCTGTCAACATCTCCTCCTTCACATTCTCCCGCAACTGGGGGTGCGAGGAAAAGGCTCAGAATTCCGAGCCCACCCGCTGGCGGTGATGCAGGGCAGTCTGGAGCGACTGCTGATGCTGACATCTGGTCCGGACTGAAGGACCTGACAACGATTACGGACATGTCGTCTACTGTCACTGCATATGATTCTCTCAACATTGATAGAATGGTGGAGGATTATATGAGTGACCGCATCCAAGTAGGCACGTCACACAGTCCGTACTTATACTGGCAGGAAAAAGAGGCAATTTGGAGGCCCTTGCACAAACTGGCTTTATTCTACCTAAGTTGCCCTCCCACAAGTGTGTACTCCGAAAGAGTGTTTAGTGCCGCCGCTCACCTTGTCAGCAATCGGCGTACGAGGTTACATCCAGAAAATGTGGAGAAGATGATGTTCATTAAAATGAATTATAATCAATTCCTCCGCGGAGACATTGACCAGCAGCAATTGCCTCCACAAAGTACACAGGGAGCTGAGATGGTGGATTCCAGTGGGGACGAATTGATAATCTGTGAGGAGGGGGATGTACACGGTGATATATCGGAGGGTGATGATGAGGTGGACATCTTGCCTCTGTAGAGCCAGTTTGTGCAAGGAGAGATTAATTGCTTCTTTTTTTGGGGGGGTCCAAATAGAGATGAGCGGGTTCGGTTTCTTTGAATCCGAACCCGCACGAACTTCACTTTTTTTTTCACGGGTCCGAGCAACTCGGATCTTCCCGCCTTGCTCGGTTAACCCGAGCGCGCCCGAACGTCATCATGACGCTGTCGGATTCTCGCGAGGCTCGGATTCTATATAAGGAGCCGCGCGTTGCCGCCATTTTCACACGTGCATTGAGATTGATAGGGAGAGGACGTGGCTGGCGTCCTCTCCATTTAGATTAGATTTAGAAGAGAGAGAGAGAGAGAGATTGCTGTGATACTGTAGATTAGAAGAGAGTGCAGACAGAGTTTAGTGACTGACGACCACAGTGACCAGTGACCACCAGAGACAGTGCAGTTGTTTGTTTTATTTAATATATCCGTTCTCTGCCTGAAAAAAACGATACACAGTCACACAGTGACTCAGTCTGTGTGCACTGCTCAGCCCAGTGTGCTGCACATCAATGTATTGTATATAAAGCTTATAATTGTGGGGGAGACTGGGGAGCACTGCAGGTTGTTATAGCAGGAGCCAGGAGTACATGATAAATAATATTATATTAAAATTAAACAGTGCACACTTTTGCTGCAGGAGTGCCACTGCCAGTGTGACTAGTGGTGACCAGTGCCTGACCACCAGTATATTAGTAGTATTGTATACTATCTCTTTATCAACCAGTCTATATTAGCAGCAGACACAGTACAGTGCGGTAGTTCACGGCTGTGGCTACCTCTGTGTCGGCACTCGGCAGGCAGTCCGTCCATCCATAATTGTATTATAATATATACCACCTAACCGTGGTTTTTTTTTCATTCTTTATACCGTCGTCATACTAGTTGTTACGAGTATACTACTATCTCTTTATCAACCAGTGTACAGTGCGGTAGTTCACGGCTGTGGCTACCTCTGTGTCGGCACTCGGCAGGCAGTCCGTCCAACCATAATTGTATTATATACCACCTAACCGTGGGTTTTTTTTCATTCTTTATACCGTCGTCATACTAGTTGTTACGAGTATACTACTATCTCTTTATCAACCAGTGTACAGTGCGGTAGTTCACGGCTGTGGCTACCTCTGTGTCGGCACTCGGCAGGCAGTCCGTCCATCCATAATTGTATCATAATATATACCACCTAACCGTGGTTTTTTTTTCATTCTTTATACCGTCGTCATACTAGTTGTTACGAGTATACTACTATCTCTTTATCAACCAGTGTACAGTGCGGTAGTTCATGGCTGTGGCTACCTCTGTGTCGGCACTCGGCAGGCAGTCCGTCCAACCATAATTGTATTATAATATATACCACCTACCCGTGGTTTTTTTTTCATTCTTTATACCGTCGTCATACTAGTTGTTACGAGTATACTACTATCTCTTTATCAACCAGTGTACAGTGCGGTAGTTCACGGCTGTGGCTACCTCTGTGTCGGCACTCGGCAGGCAGTCCGTCCAACCATAATTGTATTATAATATATACCACCTAACCGTGGTTTTTTTTTCATTCTTTATACCGTCGTCATACTAGTTGTTACGAGTATACTACTATCTCTTTATCAACCAGTGTACAGTGCGGTAGTTCACGGCTGTGGCTACCTCTGTGTCGGCACTCGGCAGGCAGTCCGTCCAACCATAATTATATTATATACCACCTAACCGTGGTTTTTTTTTCATTCTTTATACCGTCGTCATACTAGTTGTTACGAGTATACTACTATCTCTTTATCAACCAGTGTACAGTGCGGTAGTTCACGGCTGTGGCTACCTCTGTGTCGGCACTCGGCAGGCAGTCCGTCCAACCATAATTGTATTATAATATATACCACCTAACCGTGGTTTTTTTTTCATTCTTTATACCGTCGTCATACTAGTTGTTACGAGTATACTACTATCTCTTTATCAACCAGTGTACAGTGCGGTAGTTCACGGCTGTGGCTACCTCTGTGTCGGCACTCGGCAGGCAGTCCGTCCATCCATAATTGTATTATATACCACCTAACCGTGGTTTTTTTATACCACCTAACCGTGGCAGTCCGTCCATAATTGTATACTAGTATCCAATCCATCCATCTCCATTGTTTACCTGAGGTGCCTTTTAGTTCTGCCTATAAAATATGGAGAACAAAAAAGTTGAGGTTCCAAAATTAGGGAAAGATCAAGATCCACTTCCACCTCGTGCTGAAGCTGCTGCCACTAGTCATGGCCGAGACGATGAAATGCCAGCAACGTCGTCTGCCAAGGCCGATGCCCAATGTCATAGTACAGAGCATGTCAAATCCAAAACACCAAATATCAGTAAAAAGCCTCTTTTTTTCTTTGCGTCATGTGCTGTTTGGGGAGGGTTTTTTGGAAGGGACATCCTGCGTGACACTGCAGTGCCACTCCTAGATGGGCCCGGTGTTTGTGTCGGCCACTAGGGTCGCTAATCTTACTCACACAGCTACCTCATTGCGCCTCTTTTTTTCTTTGCGTCATGTGCTGTTTGGGGAGGGTTTTTTGGAAGGGACATCCTGCGTGACACTGCAGTGCCACTCCTAGATGGGCCCGGTGTTTGTGTCGGCCACTAGGGTCGCTAATCTTACTCACACAGCTACCTCATTGCGCCTCTTTTTTTCTTTGCGTCATGTGCTGTTTGGGGAGGGTTTTTTGGAAGGGACATCCTGCGTGACACTGCAGTGCCACTCCTAGATGTGCCCGGTGTTTGTGTCGGCCACTAGGGTCGCTAATCTTACTCACACAGCTACCTCATTGCGCCTCTTTTTTTCTTTGCGTCATGTGCTGTTTGGGGAGGGTTTTTTGGAAGGGACATCCTGCGTGACACTGCAGTGCCACTCCTAGATGTGCCCGGTGTTTGTGTCGGCCACTAGGGTCGCTAATCTTACTCACACAGTCAGCTACCTCATTGCGCCTCTTTTTTTCTTTGCGTCATGTGCTGTTTGGGGAGGGTTTTTTGGAAGGGCCATCCTGCGTGACACTGCAGTGCCACTCCTAGATGGGCCCGGTGTTTGTGACGGCCACTAGGGTCGCTAATCTTACTCACACAGCTACCTCATTGCGCCTCTTTTTTTCTTTGCGTCATGTGCTGTTTGGGGAGGGTTTTTTGGAAGGGACATCCTGCGTGACACTGCAGTGCCACTCCTAGATGGGCCCGGTGTTTGTGTCGGCCACTAGGGTCGCTTATCTTACTCACACAGCGACCTCGGTGCAAATTTTAGGACTAAAAATAATATTGTGAGGTGTGAGGTATTCAGAATAGACTGAAAATGAGTGTAAATTATGGTTTTTGAGGTTAATAATACTTTGGGATCAAAATGACCCCCAAATTCTATGATTTAAGCTGTTTTTTAGTGTTTTTGGAAAAAAACACCCGAATCCAAAACACACCCGAATCCGACAAAAATAATTCGGTGAGGTTTTGCCAAAACGCGTTCGAACCCAAAACACGGCCGCGGAACCGAACCCAAAACCAAAACACAAAACCCGAAAAATTTCAGGCGCTCATCTCTAGGTCCAAACCAACCCGTCATATCAGTCACAGTCGTGTGGCAGACCCTGTCACTGAAATGATGGGTTGGTTAAAGTGTGCATGTCCTGTTTTGTTTATACAACATAAGGGTGGGTGGGAGGGCCCAAGGACAATTCCATCTTGCACCTCTTTTTTCTTTTCTTTTTCTTTGCATCATGTGCTGATTGGGGAGGGTTTTTTGGAAGGGACATCCTGCGTGACACTGCAGTGCCACTCCTAAATGGGCCCGGTGTTTGTGTCGGCCACTAGGATCGCTAATCTTACTCACACAGTCAGCTACCTCATTGCGCCTCTTTTTTTCTTTGCGTCATGTGCTGTTTGGGGAGGGTTTTTTGGAAGGGACATCCTGCGTGACACTGCAGTGCCACTCCTAGATGGGCCCGGTGTTTGTGTCGGCCACTAGGGTCGCTAATCTTACTCACACAGCTACCTCATTGCGCCTCTTTTTTTCTTTGCGTCATGTGCTGTTTGGGGAGGGTTTTTTGGAAGGGACATCCTGCGTGACACTGCAGTGCCACTCCTAGATGGGCCCGGTGTTTGTGTCGGCCACTAGGGTCGCTAATCTTACTCACACAGCTACCTCATTGCGCCTCTTTTTTTCTTTGCGTCATGTGCTGTTTGGGGAGGGTTTTTTGGAAGGGCCATCCTGCGTGACACTGCAGTGCCACTCCTAGATGGGCCCGGTGTTTGTGTCGGCCACTAGGGTCGCTAATCTTACTCACACAGCTACCTCATTGCGCCTCTTTTTTTCTTTGCGTCATGTGCTGTTTGGGGAGGGTTTTTTGGAAGGGACATCCTGCGTGACACTGCAGTGCCACTCCTAGATGGGCCCGGTGTTTGTGTCGGCCACTAGGGTCGCTTATCTTACTCACACAGCGACCTCGGTGCAAATTTTAGGACTAAAAATAATATTGTGAGGTGTGAGGTATTCAGAATAGACTGAAAATGAGTGTAAATTATGGTTTTTGAGGTTAATAATACTTTGGGATCAAAATGACCCCCAAATTCTATGATTTAAGCTGTTTTTTAGTGTTTTTTGAAAAAAACACCCGAATCCAAAACACACCCGAATCCGACAAAAAAAATTCGGTGAGGTTTTGCCAAAACGCGTTCGAACCCAAAACACGGCCGCGGAACCGAACCCAAAACCAAAACACAAAACCCGAAAAATTTCAGGCGCTCATCTCTACTGAATAGTACACGTCCTCTCACTCTCCGAGACTGGAGTGCATATGGGCGCAACGCGCGGCTCCTTATATGGAATCCAAATCCCGCGAGAATCCGACAGCGGGATGATGACATTTTGCCGAGTTCGGGTTTCCGAGTCAAGAGGGAAGATCCAAGCCTGGCTCGAATCTGGACTCGGAAGCCAAAGTTCGGGGGGGTTCAGTTCTCTGAGAACTGAACACACACATCTCTAGTTCATATCTATGCACTTCCTATGTTCAATGAAAAATTATAATTGAAATATGTAAAAACATTTCTCATTTGTTGTTAACAGAAAACTTTAGATTTAATGGGAATCTCTTATACTTCAATAGGTAACTTATTTCAGAGTGATTCATTCTGCATTTTACAACAATGTACAAAATGTAATACTTACAATTAATGTGGACCTTTATTATTTCTTCCTGGACAGATTTGCATTAAAATGACTGAAATTTCAGCAATCTCATTGGCCAGAGGTAAATCTTTTATTCTGCAAGTTTTTCTAGTGAGTTTACAAGTCACAGTCTATTGCATCAAAATGACTTGTATGTTTAACAGTGACTTGTATCTAGTGGAGAGTGATTCTGGTGGATTTTCTGGAAACTTTGCTTCTAGTCTTATTCTATAAGTCCTTTGAATTCATAAGCTCTGTTTCTTTTTTTACAAACAGCTAAATTTTGGGGAATAATGCTTGGTCAAAAAACACAGTCTTCTGCTTTGGAAGCTACAGTGCATGCAAAAGTATTCACAACGCTTCCCATTTTCCACATTTTGAAGCATGTGCATGCAGCAGCACTTTATTTGTTTTGACTATGCAGTATCTTATTCTTTGCCTTTTTCATACCTTTCATCATTCCTATCTACACCCTCTCCTGCCCTAATGCTGTTATTTAGCTGTTATGATTTGCAACTCTACCCTCTGCAGCTCTTGACAAACTAGATTCAGCTTCACACAGTTTACAAGCTTTAATCCTAGTACATCAAACAGACATGCTACCTACAAAAATGGGGAAATCCCACTTTAACGCTTACAGTACTACATCCATTTACAATTCAGTCTTCCTTTTTTTCTGCAGACTCTCTTCCACCTCCTTCAGATGCCTAATCTCCACTGTGTCTAACAAATGCAACTTTGCTGCCACAAACGCAAGCCTCTCCAATCATTGCTCATGACTTTACCTCTTACTTTAATAGTGAGGTTGATACCATCTTTCATGAATATTCCTGTCAACAGAAACACCTCTTCCCACCTACCATTTTCTCCACCACCTTACTACTATAAGTTCCTTCCCTTTAGTAACCAAATGTGAGATTCTCACTCTCATCTCTTTTTTCTCTTGCTCAACCTGCCCTCCTCCACTCCCTTTTAAACAACATTTGCCCTACTTTTGACCCTACCTTTCTCTGCAACTAATGCTCCATATATATTTTACACTTTGCTTCCAAGCATCTCATATGGCTTGTTGACAAATACCTATTCTAGAACTGAAGTTTGGCTCCCCTTATTCAATTCACTGGAACTTCCCATATTATCTGTGGTGATGGCACTGAAATATACTTCTCCTCCCCAGACCGATCTCCTTTCTAATATCTTCATCTGGATGGCTCAATGCTATTTCAAACTTAAAATGTCCAAAATTGGGCTCATAACCTTTTCCACTTTAGTGTCATTACCCATCCCATTCTTTCCCTCACAGTTGACAGAATCATGCTCTTGCTTGTTAAAGTCACTATTGTTCACGAAGCCAGCAGCCCCTGAGTGCCACCTACTTTGGAAATTCTGTTAGTAAAGGGGACATCCCTGTGATGAGGGCACCAGAGGAGATTACCTATGCTTGGGTTAGCCGAGTTCCAGATCATAAGTGCAATAGAAATACATATATATATATATATATATATATATAATTATATATATATATATATCTCATATAGATAGGCGGCACTCTCGGACTTCAGAGCAAACAAGAAAAGAGATCACTCCTCCTTGTGTTCACTTAATGTTTCGGTTTATAAACCATCTTCAGAAGTAACAATAAACAGTAACAAACAGTCTTACCTTTATATACATACATAACCACCACGTGCAGTGTCCTCAGATCCCCAAAGGACTAACTTCCGATTTTGTCATTATACAGAGACACCGCTGTCAGAGAGATGACGTATACCGGGTTGTGAATGAACCATCACCATAGTAACATAACAACATGGTAACACAATATTAAGAGAAAGCTTATTTCCACATGATTTCTATATACATATTAAGTATTCCGTTTATGCTATCAATAAAGCATTAAATGTCTTGATATGTAAAGCATATATATCTCTACGTAATACAGTTATAAAAAACTATATCAATTATAATTATAAGAAAACAAGAATAGTTTAAAGCATTCTTATGAAGAACATTCAATTGCAAACTCACAAAAAGCAGGCTAGAGACAGGGTTTCATTAAGACCGTGGGGAACCACGGTATTCAGCCGGTGTATCCACCAGGCCTCCTTTTGTAGCAAAATCTTATGCCTATCTCCCCCTCGCTTAGAGAAAGGAACCTGTTCCAATATCTTACTGTATATCGCAAAGTTGCCAAAGTATGATTATATAGCTTGAAATGTTTGGCTACGGGCTGGTCTATATTCATGCCCTCCAAAATCTATTTGATAACACTTCTATGCTGGCACATACGTTCTTTAAAAAGACAAGTGGTCTTCCCTATATAATACAGACCACATGGACATTTGATGCAGTAAATTACAAATTTGCTGGTACAAGTAAGAACTTGTTTGCTTTTGATTTTACTACCTGTATGGGGGTGCAGTATGTAATCACCTGTCTCCAAATACAGGCACGTTGTGCAGCCAGTGCACTTATAGTTACCAGGTTTCCTTTTTAAAAAAGTACTGGCATCAGTGTCAGACAATTGGGATATATCATTATGGACAACCAAATCCAGTATATTGCTTCCCCTTTTGTAGCACAGAAGAAATCTACTGGATTTAATGCTAGAAAGGTCCGGGTCTGCTTGTATAACCGGCCATATCCTCTTAGCCGTGTTCGTAAGCTTTTGACTGGCGGTAGTGTAATTGGTAACACATATGACTGCATTATCTAGTTTTTTCTTATCACTAGCCATCACTACCGGTATTTTTGGTTCTAGCATTGCTCGCGCCCTAGCAGACTGAAGTAATCTGTTGCTATAACCTCGTTCCAAAAATTTTTGGGTCATAAAATCCATTTGCATTGACTCCTCTTCAAGATTACTACAAATTCTGCGTACTCAAAGGTACTGGGAGTAAGGGAGCCCGCCTTTCAGTGATTTTGGATGATGGCTCGAGGACAGCAACATGCTATTAACATCTGTGGGCTTTTGATAAATAGAAGTGGCAATCTACCATCAGACTTGCTTACTTTCACATCCAAAAAATGTATATTCTCTGCTTGTATATCAAACGTGAACTTGATGGATTCATCCATCTTGTTACCCTGCTGTGTCATGTCTACAAAAGCATTTTTTGAGCCAGTCCACAGCATAAACACATCGTCTATGTAACGAGTGTACATAGCTATATTGGACTTATATTGAATATTGGAAAAAATTAAATCATTTTCTATATTGAACATAAATGAATTTGCATATGCTGGTGCGGTACAAGATCCCATCGCACACCCTCTTATTTGTTGAAAAACTCATTGTTAAATAAGAAATAATTCCTGTGTAACGTGAGGTTTAGTAAAGATATAAAAAAAACTCTACTGCAGGACCAGTGTAGTTGGGATTTCCCTCTATTAATGTTTTTACAGCTTCCAGCCCACAATTATGGGGAATGCTGGTATACAGGCTAACAACATCCGCCGTGCATAACCAGCATGATTCCAAACTAATTTCTATATTATGCAGCTTTTGTAAAAATGTGGAAGTATCTTTAAAGTACGTGACCTCATTCTGTATCACTGGCTGTAAATAATGATCTATATATTTAGCTACATTAGAATACAAGGATTCCCTAGCTGCAATAATAGGACGCCCCGGAGGGCAGATGGGATCTTTATGCAGCTTAGGGATAGTGTAAAATACCGGCACTTTTGGTGCCAGCACCATTAAAGAAGCATGTGTACTCTTAGTAATAATATCATTTGTTACTGCCATCTCAAGTAACTGATCTAACTCTTTAGCATATTTAACAGTAGGATCAGCAGGCAATCTTGTATACACAGTGTTATCATCTAACTGGCTATAAGCTTCAAGTTTGAAATCAACAAGATCCTGAACCACTATGCCACCCCCCTTGTTGGCGGGGTGCACAGTGATATCTGGATATGATGATAAATTCCTCAAAGCATCTGAGTGCCACCTACTTTGGAAATTCTGTTAGTAAAGGGGACATCCTTGTGATGAGGGCACCGGAGGCGATTACCTATGCTTGGGTTAGCCGAGTTCTGGATCATATTTGCAATAGATATACATATATATATATATATATATATATATATATATAAAATAGCAAATGATGGAGAGCGCACTCGTGAGTAATAGCATAAAACAATACTTTACTTTGTGTATACATTCACATACATGTTAGTTTAAAAAGGCAAACTCAGCCAGCTCCCAGTCGGGACCACCCAAGGAAAGCACGTTCACTTGGCAGCGTCTCTCCGATGGAGCTAATCACTGACTTTTACATCAGCAAGCAGGCCACGCCCAATGTGTTTTGTCATTAAGGAGTTCTTACACACATCCTGACGAAGTCCTTAACAATTAAACACATTGGGCATGGCCTGCTCTACGGCCTCTCCGGCTCCACCTCCAGTTCCCTGATGGACTTCAAGTTTTCTGTTCTGTTCTGTTCCTGTATCTTTGTTTGTGTCGACCTTTCCTGGTTGTACTCCCTAGCCGGGGAGCTGTTTAACTTTAGATTTACCATGTCCTGATTTCCCGAACCCTTAGTCGGTTCTCAACTGTTGTGTTGTTACCCCTTGTTACAATGTGATAATCTGTTTTTTCCATGCTCTGTTTTTCTCTTCTTCGATTTCTCTCTGGAGCTGGCGCTCCATCTGTTCCTCGTTCCTGTTTTCTCTCTAGCTTTTCCCCTCAGGTTTTTCCAGGGGGTGGGTCTGCTTCCTACCCGTTGCTACGTGGTTTGTGATGCATCGTCTGCGCCCCCTTAGGGCTTTTTAGCCCTCTTGCTGACCTAGGTGCCTTCCCGACACCTAGTTTCTTTCCCCCTGTCAGCAACACCGGTCGTGGCCCCTACCGCCGGATGACCAACTACCCTCCCCTCCCTTAAGGTTTCCTTCTCTTCCTCCCTCCTTCCTGACCACGCTATCTTATGCCTTGTATGTCTCTAATCTATTTCTCTACCTCCTTATGCTACTTTCAGGGCTCTACACTCTATCTATTCTGCCTACCTCTTTGCTGCTTGCCCATGGGTCTCCGGGTACTTTCTTTTAATGTGAAGGGCCTGAATAGCCCTCAAAAAATAGATAAGCTTTTTACGTCCCTTAAACTCCATAAGGGCGATCTGGTCTTTCTCCAGGAGACTAATTTCCTACATAACTCCCACTCTACGCTACAATGTAAACCATTCCCTGATTCTTTCCATGCTTGTGACCATTTGGCCAAAAAACGGGGGGTCGCAATCTTATTTGCCCGTCACCTCACCTTTGAGCTTCTAGATTCCCACGCCGATAAAGATGGCCGGTTTCTTGTTTTGGTGGGGAAACTTAACAATAAATTATGCACTTTAGCTAACATTTACACCGCTAACCAACATCAAAAGTTATTTTTTGCCAAACTGGATACCCTCCTTACTCAAGTCCGACAAGGGGACCTCATACTTGCAGGGAATTTTAACTCTGTTTTAAACACAACTATAGACCACTCTCCCTCTTTGCCCTCTGCTTCCCCGTCGGACTCTCTCCGCTCTAGGTCCCTCCTCCGTCTCATGCGATCCCAGCTTCTCTACGACTCCTGGAGGATAAAAGATCCCTCTGTGCATGACTATACCTTTTATTCTGCACCTCATAATTCCTACTCCCGCATCGATATGGTCCTGCTCAGCCATGAACCTGCCCTGAATCTCCACGCTGCCCATATTCACCCATTAATCTGGTCTGACCATGCCCCTATCTCTTGCGACCTCTCGGGCCTACTCTCTCGCCCCCGTCCCATGACATGGTGTCTTAACGACTCCCTCCTTCACAACCCGGAGATATGCTCCCATCTTCGGGACAAGCTCTCTGACTATTTTGCCCTGAACGACTCCCCTGACATTTCTAGGCCCACACTCTGGCTGGCACACAAGGCAGTTCTTCGTTGGCACATCATTAGTCTGGCCTCGAAGGCCAAAAAACAGTCTCTCAGCCAGTTTAACAAACTCTCTATTAAACTCCACACCCTTGAGACCCAGCATAAGGCGTCCTCTGACCAGGCTATCTTGTCTGAACTCCATACTGTCAAAGCGGAACTCGATCTCCTTCTCTCCAGAAGGTTGGCTAAATGTCTTAAATGGCTTTGCCAGTCTTTTTATGAGAAGGGAGATAAGGCAGACAAAATCCTGGCTGCACGACTCCGCTCCACGAGAGCCAAAACTAATATTATCTCCATTAGAGACCCTCTCAAACAGTTAGTTCATGACCCTACCGCCATTAAGGCCACCTTCCAATCCTACTATGCTGACTTGCACAACCTGCCACCCCCCTCGCCTGCTTCATCCTCTCCAACCCACTCTGACCTAGTCTCTCACTTTCTTTCAGCTTCTAACCTGCCTAGATTGCCTCAGGACTCCATGGACCATCTTAACAGTGAGATCTCGGTGGAAGAAATTGCCCAGACTATACTCATGCAAAAGATCGGTAAATCCCCTGGCCCGGATGGGTTCGCGGCTCTTTACTACAAAAAAAATGTCCGATCTTCTCTCCCCCCACCTTCAGTCCCTGTTAATAGGATTATCCATGACGACTCTTTTCCTCCTGAGATGTTAGAGGCCAGAATTGTGGTGATCCCTAAGGAAGGCAAGGACACCCTTAACTGCGCTAGCTACTGACCTATCTCCCTCCTGAACATGGACTTAAAATGTTTTGCTAAAATCCTGGCCAATCGCCTTAACCCATATCTCCCTTCCCTTGTCCACTACGACCAAGTGGGGTTTATTCCGGACCGCCAAGCAAGGGATAACACCAGACGTGCTATTGATCTTATACACATCTCGAAACTCCAGGGGATCCCCTGCTATCATGCTCTCCTTGGATGCTGAAAAAGCTTTAGACCGGATCTCCTGGAGTTTTCTGAGAGCCACCCTGGAGGCCTATGGCTTGTCTGGTGTCTTTCTCACTGGTGTTCTGGCACTATACTCCACCCCCTCCGCCACAGTCTTAATCAATGGCGTCCCGTCTGCCCCGGTCCGCATATCAAATGGTACACGTCAGGGATGCCCTCTATCACCTTTAATATTCGCCCTCATTATTGAGCCGCTCGCCTCTCAAATTAGAGCTCATCAAGGTATACATGGTATACAAGTAGGCCGTACCGACCCTAAAATTTCCCTCTTCTCTGATGACATCCTACTTTCCCTGACCCAGCCCCTTATCTCACTCCCATATTTATTTTCAGTCCTGCATTCTTATAGCCTTATATCAGGCTACAAGATCAATTATTCCAAATCCGAGGCTATGCTGCTTCATGTCCCCCACCGGGAAGCTGGATCCCTTCGCGACAACTTCAATTTTAAATGGCAGCCTACAAAGATCCAATATTTGGGGATTTACCTGACCTCCCGCTACAACTCTCTCTTCCATGAAAATTTTCCACCTCTTCTCACCAAAACAAACGCTGACCTGATGTCCTGGAACAGTCTCTTCATTTCATGGCTGGGTAGGATCATAGCGGTTAAAATGAGCATAGTCCCCAAATGGCTCTATCTTTCTCAGACCCTCCCTGTGGCTGTCCCGGCCTCCTTCCTTCGTGATATCCAGCGAGCCCTCATTTGTTTTATCTGGAATCATAGACCCGCCCGCATCGCTGCCAACACTCTGAAAAGACCAACCTCTGCTGGCGGTAGGGGTCTTCCTGATATCAAACTCTATAACCTAGCCTCTCACCTCTCCCATATTGTCACCACTTATGCTCCTCCGCGGTCCGTATCCTTTTTGGATATCGAAGCAGCCTACGTCAACCTTCCAGACCTGACCCCCTTGTGGGGTTTGCCCTCTACCTCCCGGCCCCCAATGTCCAAACTACTCCCCACTATTAAATTTAATCTTTGAATTTGGGACTCTCACTCTCTGAAGATGGGTCTTACCACGACCCCTTCACCCTTGACCCCTATCTGGCAGAACCCTATGTTTCCTCCTGGATTCTCGATTACGAAGTTCCGTACATGGACACTGCTGGGCCTCAAATTCCCGACTGATTTTGCCAATCGGGGTCAATGGTTGTCCCTATCTGATATCCACCAGAAAACCCCCTCGCACACACTTAATCCCTTTCAATTCTTACAAATCCGTCACTTTTTAGGTTGCCTGCCCTCTCCCACTTTGCTCCGTGACTTTACCCCCTTTGAAAGTTTATGCATAAACTCTCACCTTTCCAAAGGCTTGATTTCCCAACTTTACTCCCTTCTACTAGATTCTTCCCTTCCCTCCTCCTGGTCCCACGAGCTCACTTGGGAGCGTGATCTTGGGTCTCCCCCGGAGAGCGAAGATTGGGAGGACATGAGACTGGGGATAGCTAAGTGCTCTATTGCTACTGCTTTCAAAGAGATGGCTTACAAGATTTACTACCATTGGTACTACACCCCTGATAGACTTAATAAACTCTTTCCGTCTTCCTCCCCTAACAGCTGGAGGAACTGCGGATGTAGAGGCACTATGCTCCATATATGGTGGACCTGCCCAATCATTGTTTCCTTCTGGAATCTAGTTCACTTCCTCCTTAATTCCCTTCTGGAATACCTCGTGCTGAAAGATCCCTGGATCTTTTTGCTGTGTTACCCTCCCCCAATGCTTGATAAATTCTCCCAAAAACTGACTACACACATTCTAACTGCGGCAAAATCGCTGCTTGCTCTCAGTTGGAAAAACCCCTCTCCCCCCTCTCTCCCGTCCCTTAAAGCCAAAATCTGGCATATTGCATCAATGGAGATGATTACATATTATCTTCACGATCGGGGTCACGTTTTTGAGCAGGTTTGGGCCCCTTGGCTCATTGCTGAATGTAGATCGCCACCTCCCCCCTCTTATTCCTAGCTCCATCCGCAGGCTCATGGGCATCGGCTACCACTCCTCCTCCATCTTTTCTCTCCTTTTCTTTCTTTTTTCCCTCTCTCTTCTTTCCCTTGCCCTTCTTTTTTCTCTTTTTTCTGATCTAACTATCTCCAAGATATGTACTGTGCTTTTAATACACCGTGGTGGTTCTCCCCTCCCCTCATCCCCTCTTCCTCCCCCCCCCCCACATTTGATACTTTGTTACCAATGTTTTACTTTTGATTGATCTTGTTCTTTATTCTAAAAAATGTGGTTTTTGCTGGACGTTGGTTCTCTTGACCGCTTGTCCTTTTTCTTATTGTACTGTTTACCCACTCTGTTTAACCATCCAAAATTACAGAATTTCAAAAACAGCTAATATCACAGAATTTTTTGTTTCCTACAGTATTATTAACCTCAATAACATTAATTTCCACTCATTTCCAGTCTATTCTGAGCACCTCACACCACATAAAATAGTTTTTAGGCCAAAAGGTTGCACCAAGGTAGGTGGATGACTAAGCTACAGTAAGTAACACAAGTGGGCGGCACAAACACGTTTCCCATCTAGGAGTGGCACTTCAGTGGCAGACAGGATGGCAGTTTTAAAAACTAGGCCCCAAAGAGCACATAATGCAAAGATAAAAAGACGTGCAAGATGGAATTGTCCTTGGGCCCTCCCACCCACCTTTTTGTTGTATAAACAGGAAGTGCACACTTTAACAAACCAATCAGTTCAGCGACAGGGTCTGTCACATGACTGTGGCTGAAATGATTGCTTTGTTTGGGCCCCACAAAAAAAATAATCAATTAATCTCTCCTTGCACAAACTGGCTCTACAGAGGCAAGATGTTGTCCTTATCCTCATCCTCCGATTCCTCACCCCCTTCAGTGTTTACATCCTCATCCTCACAGAGTAGTAATTTGTTCCCACTGGAATCCACCATCACAGGTCGATACACCACTGTATTTTTAAAGGACAGGGCCACAGCATTCCTGTATTTTTACAGCACCTTTGTATTTTTACAGCATACAAGAGAGAGCCACAGTGTTCCTTTATTTTTACAGCACCCTATATTTTTACAGCATACAGGACAGGGCCACAGTGTTCCTTTATTTTTACAGCACCCCAGTATTTTTACAGCATACAGGACAGGACCATAGCCTTCCTTTATTTTTACAGCATCCCTGTATTTTTACAGCAGACAGAACAGTCCCTCTTTATTTTTGCAGCCCAGGACTGCAGCACCCCTGTACAGCACTCCTGTACAGTACTGCGAACAGCACAGGACACCCCAGAAGAGCACCTCTGTACAGCACAGGATAGCAGCATCCCTAACAGCACAGGACAGCACCCTTGCACAGCACAGAACAGAAGCACCCCTATTAGCACAGGACACCACCCCAGAACAGAACTCCTCCTGTACAGCACAGGACAGCAGGATCCCTAAAACCACAGGACACCAGCACAGGACACCACCCTAAAACAGCAGAGGACTGCAGCACCCCTGTACGCTACCACCCACAGACAGACAGCAGTGTGTCTCCCTTAATCTCCAAGTCCAGAGTGAAAATGGCGGCGACATGAGGCTCCTTATATGGAATCCAAAACCCGCGAGATTACAACAGCGGGATGATGACATTTTGCTTGGACATGGGATCTGGATCCCGGCTTGGAACTTGTCGTTTTGGGGGTTTGGATCTCTGCAATCACAATAACAATAAATGTTAAAAATATGCAACAATCCATCACTTTACTGGGGGCTACGGGGGGGGGGGGTATTAAACTACTACCTGATAACAATTTAACCCACCATCCCTATTTTACAATCCTAACCAATCTAAATGCACCTAAACAATGTTCACTTATAGGGATTGAAATGGAATAATATATTAATTAATCCAACCACGCAATTTGGAGGGCCTTATAATTCAAACCCTAATACACATGTGGTTAACGCCATGCCAGGAATTTTTTGGGGGGGATTTTATAAGAAACATTTTAGACTAAGGGCTTCATTCAGACCCCTAGGCCATTGGGTGTTGTGTATATATCCATTTAGATTCAGCCTGCAACAACTTTTAGAGCGATCCCCTCCACGCAATGAGGATGGGACATGATCTATTATTTTGTACCGTAATGTCGCCATTCCGTGTTTTGCTGACACGAAATGGCGTGCCACCGGTTGATCGCTACTTCCCGATTTAATTGCCTCACGTATGGCATACCTATGTTGTGCCAATCTTGTTTTAAAGGCACAATCTGTTTTGCCAATGTAGGCAAGTCCACACGGGCAAGATAACAGGTATATCACAAATTTTGAATCGCATGATAAGGGATACCTGATATTATATTTCTTCCCGGTATGAGGATGTTGAAATGTATCTCCTTGCACTATGTAGCCACAAGTAGTGCAGCCACTACACCTATAACATCCATTCTTACGTCTGAGAAATTTTTGTTGTTGTTGTGAGTTGCCTTTACCAAAGGAAGAGACATCAGTCCTAACCACAAAATCCTTTATACTATGCCCCCTGGAATAACTGGGCAGTAGTCTAGATTGATATGCCTCCCCTATATCACTATCAGAGGCAATGATGGGCCACATTTGTCTAGTGCGCTTGGTTAATCGGGTACTGCTGGTATTGTACCGTGTCACCCATGGGAACCTTCATCAAGTGGTTTCTGTACACTAGGTTTCAGTAGCTGTAACTTTCAGCGCTTTCTGTTTAGCTTGTTCCAACAATCACAGTGGATATCCCCTCTCCAAAAATTTGATAGACATCTCACTCAATTTTTCATCTCTCTGTGTCTCCTGGCTGTTAATTCTACAGACCCGCAAGAACTGTGAAAAAGGAAGGCCTATAATAGTAGGCTTAGGGTGGAAACTATCAAACCTTAATAAACTGTTCCTATCCGTGGGTTTGGTAAACAAACTGGTGTTAATGACACCATATGTGATGGTGATGCATACATCAAGGAAATTAATCTGCTTATCATTAATCTCCATCGTGAATTTGATTGGGCTAGAAGTGGAATTATGTTGTTCTATGATATTTACCAGCTGAATTTTGGTACCTTTCCAAAAAATCAGTACGTCATCTATATAGTGTTGATAGAGACATAGCTGTGATGAAATAGCCCTATCTTGTAGAAACAACTCCCTTTCCACCTCCCACATAAACGTATTGACGAATGCCGGGGCTACTGCAGACCCCATGGCACAGCCAGTGCATTGAGTGTAGAAGTGGTTGTCATACAGGAAATAATTATGTGACAACGTGAATTCTAGAAGTGACAGGAAAAACTTAATTTCTGGGCCTGTATACCTGGGGTTATGAGTTAGAAGATGTTCCACCGTTGATAAGCCCACCCCGTGGGGAATACAGGTATACAGAGTTTTCACATTAATTGATGCCAGCAACAAGTCTCTGGGTAACACCCCCAAACTTTCTAGTAATCGCAACAAGGATGATGTGTCTTTCAAGTGTGTGGGCGTGTCCTGTATGCATGGTTGAAGATAACTATCACAATACCTGGACACAGCTTCACATAATGATCCCCTGGCAGAGATAATAGGTCTGCCAGGGGGATTCACAGCATCCTTGTGAATCTTGGGGATAACATAGAATATAGGTACCACAGGACAATCAATACACAGTGCCTTACCAACCGCTTCTGTAATAACAGAGTTATCTACTGCCAGTTTCAACAACTCCTCCAATTCCCTCTTAAACTGACTAGTAGGATCTTTAGATAACTTAGCATATCTGGAGCTATCAGACAGTAAACGTGTACACTCAGCCTTATACTGCAATGTATCAAAGACCACAATCCCCCCTCCCTTATCAGCCTGTCGGATGATAATATCCTCCCTCTTGCTGAGAACCTTTAATGCATTAAACTCATCTTTGGACAAATTAGGATAACAAATGTCCTTGCTGTTCTGTTCAGGTATCTCGAGCATGCGGCTGAAAGTTCTAATTGAGGCATTAGAGGAATGTGGTTCAAATGTGGATTTAGTGAGTTTTCTCACCTGTGGTGGAAGAGAGACAGTCATTGTGGATGGCTTCAACCCTTTATCTTTTGCGAAATGTTCCTTTAATTTCAATGCCCTTATTAATTTATAGTTCTCAATTTTCTGTTGGAATGGATCCGCCGAGGCTGTGGGAATAAAGGAAAGTCCTCTACTTAACACTTGAGATTCTAATTCCGAGATCCGTGCCGTAGAAAGATCGAAGATCAATTGCGCCTCCCCTTTGGTGGCTTGGTTCCTGAGTTTGCCCCTCATCTGCCTCTTTGTTTGCCCCCCTCACCTCATTGGGGCACCTCTCTTCCGGCCAATATTGCCCATGTCCGGACCCCTAAAGGGATCTCCTGCCTGTTATGGGGGGTTCCCTGGGCAACTTCCTCCATCTCGCTGGCCGATGTGCTTGAATATTGAGGGCTTGGAAATCTTCGCCTGTTGTACGTTTATTGTGTGCCTCGGGCTTGGGTGGCTTGATTGCCCAGCCAGGAATAGACTTTGTGTTGGTCATAGTCCTGCTGTACTCATACTCTCTTTTGCTTCTTGAACTTTATCAGATTGGTTTTATATAGTTAAACTTCTTCAGAGAGTTTGTCTAGCCATTCTGGCATTGGGACTTTTTTCAAATCATGTTCAGTTTCAAACAGCTGTATTTTATTTCTGGTGATGGTTAACTCACGGGTGGACTCCTCTATCACCAGTAATAACAAGTCCATAGAGCACTTATTGAGCACTGCAATCCACTTTTTACAAAAGTTGACATCATATCAGCCGATCGTCGGCATGTTATGGATTCTAAATCCACGTGGGATCTGCTTCGCCCTATGGTAGTCAGAAAGGGTCATGTCATGATCTAGAAAGTAAATTTCTCTTTTGCGTAGCTTAAGGAACTCCCTGTAGGTATCCTCACTGGATACCTCTACAACAGTATCAAACAACGGTTCCTTGTACAGAATATTCTCCGCTTCGGCTTCGGAGAAACTTAGTGTATCATAGGTGTCGCATTGTAGGAACAAAGTAGCTCCCTCCGCTGCTGTATCCTCAGTATTGGACATGGTGTAGCCGTATTTAAAGTGCAAAACAAGTGCAGTGTCCCAGATTTTCATAAAGTGCTTAGTAAAGTGCTGGTGCGTTAAAACCTCCTATGAATGTGGTAAATAGGTAAAACACGGGTGCCTTGGACTGTGCTATCAGCCCCTGCAGCAAAAGGGACCAAAGCTTACATGTAGATCGGTATGACTCGGCACTCCTTACGCTCCCCAGCGTATCGATAACCTGCTCCCGTGCCCTCTCCTTGTGTACCTAGATCCAGCATACAGCAATGGCAATAAGAGCGGCACTGAGAGGCTTGCAAGGTTTGGTGACCAAAAACGTGTCTTTTATTCTTTCAACGTTTCGGGGACGCAGCCCCTTCGTCAGGATAACAAAACAGTGCAAACATCAGTGTATAAATACCTTTGGAAAGAAGAGGTCCGCACCGCCGCCTCCAGCCACGCTGCCTGGGTCCCGGTCCTGACGTCACTCCACCAACAGGAAATGACGCGGCTCCGGTCCGTCCGGCTGGCGCACTGGGGCTGGGGAAACAGTTACCATGGAAACCATTAAACAGTGTACATACAGCATAATCAATTAAAGTGCTTAGCAGTGAACATATCCCACCAATATAACTTTGCATAAAGTGTATATACTGTATAATTATCCCATAATGTATAGAATAAGTGAGTAAACACAATAACAATAAATGTTAAAAATATGCTACAACCCGTGACTTTACTGGGGGCTACGGTGGGGTATTAAACTACTACCTGATAACAATTTAACCCACCATCCCTATTTTACAATCCTAACCAATCTAAATGCACCTAAACAATGTTCACTTATAGGGATTGAAATGGAATAATATATTAATTAATCTATATCAATTAATCCAACCACGCAATTTGGAGGGCCTTACAATTCAAACCCTAATACACATGTGGTTAACGCCATGCCAGGATTTTTTTTGGGGGGATATTATAAGAAACATTTTAGACTAAGGGCTTCATTCAGACCCCTAGGCCATTGGGTGTTAAGTGTATATATCCATTTAGATTCAGCCTGCAACAACTTTTTAGAGCGATCCCCTCCACGCAATGAGGATGGGACATGATCTATTATTTTGTACCGTAATGTCGCCATTCCGTGTTTTGCTAACACGAAATGGCGTGCCACCGGTTGATCGCTACTTCCCGATTTAAATGCCTCACGTATGGCATACCTATGTTGTGCCATTCTTGTTTTAAAGGCACAATCTGTTTTGCCAATGTAGGCAAGTCCACACGGGCAAGATAACAGGTATATCCCAAATTTTGAATCGCATGATAAGGGATACCTGATATTATATTTCTTCCCAGTATGAGGATGTTGAAATGTATCTACTTGCACCATGTAGCCACAAGTAGTGCAGCTACTACACCTATAACATCCATTCTTACGTCTGAGAAAACTTTTTTGTTGTTGTGAGTTGCCTTTACCAAAGGAAGAGACATCAGTCCTAACCACAAAATCCTTTATACTACGCCCCCTGGAATAACTGGGCAGTAGTCTAGATTGATATGCCTCCCCTAGATCACTATCAGAGGCAATGATGGGCCACATTTGTCTAGTGCGCTTGGTTAATCGGGTACTGCTGGTATTGTACCGTATCACCCATGGGAACCTTCCATCAAGTGGTTTCTGTACACTAGGTTTCAGTAGCTGCTGACGTGTAACTTTCAGCGCTTTCTGTTTAGCTTGTTCCAACAATCTCAGTGGATATCCCCTCTCCAAAAATTTGATAGACATCTCACTCAATTGTTTATCTCTCTGTGTCTCCTGGCTGTTAATTCTACAGACCCGCAAGAACTGTGAAAAAGGAAGGCCTGTAATAGTAGGCTTAAGGTGGAAACTGTCAAACCTTAATAAATTGTTCCTATCCGTGGGTTTGGTAAACAAACTGGTATTAATGACACCATCTGTGATGGTGATGCATACATCAAGGAAATTAATCTGCTTATCGTTAATCTCCATCGTGAATTTGATTGGGCTAGAAGTGGAATTATGTTGTTCTATGATATTTACCAGCTGAATTTTGGTACCTTTCCAAAAAATCAGTACGTCATCTATATAGCGTTGATAGAGACATAGCTGTGATGAAATAGCCCTATCTTGTAGAAACAACTCCATTTCCACCTCCCACATAAATGTATTGGCGAATGCCGGGGCTACTGCAGACCCCATGGCACAGCCAGTGCGTTGAATGTAGAAGTGGTTGTCATACAGGAAATAATTATGTGACAACGTGAATTCTAGAAGTGACAGGAAAAACTTAATTTCTGGGCCTGTATACCTGGGGTTATGAGTTAGAAGATGTTCCACCGCCGATAAACCCGCCCCGTGGGGAATACAGGTATACAGACTTGTCACATCAATTGATGCCAGCAACAAGTCTCTGGGTAACACCCCCAAACTTTCTAGTTATCGCAACAAGGATGATGTGTCTTTCAAGTGTGTGGGCGTGTCCTGTATGCATGGTTGAAGATAACTATCACAATACCTGGACACAGCTTCACATAATGATCCCATGGCAGAGATAATAGGTCTGCCAGGGGGATTCACAGCATCCTTGTGAATCTTGGGGATAACATAGAATATAGGTACCACAGGACAATCAATACACAGTGCCTTACCAACCGCTTCTGTAATAACAGAGTTATCTACTGCCAGTTTCAACAACTCCTCCAATTCCCTCTTAAACTGACTAGTAGGATCTTTAGATAACTTAGCATATCTGGAGCTATCAGACAGTAAACATGTACACTCAGCCTTATACTGAAATGTATCAAGGACCACAATCCCCCCTCCCTTATCAGCCTGTTGTTTGATAATATCCTCCCTCTTGCTGAGAACCTTTAATGCATTAAACACATCTTTGGACAAATTAGGATAACAAATGTCCTTGCTGTTCTGTTCAGGTATCTCGAGCATGCGGCTGAAAGTACTAATTGAGGCATTAGAGGAATGTGGTTCAAATGTGGATTTAGTGAGTTTTCTCACCTGTGGTGGAAGAGAGACAGTCATTGTGGATGGCTTCACCTCTTTATCCTTTGCAAAATGTTCCTTTAATTTCAATGCCCTTATTAATTTATAGTTCTCAATTTTCTTGTTGAAATGGATCCGCCGAGGCTGTGGGAATAAAGGAAAGTCCTCTACTTAACACTTGAGATTCTAATTCCGAGATCCGTGCCGTAGAAAGATCGAAGATCAATTGCGCCTCCCCTTTGGTGGCTTGGTTCCTGAGTTTGCCCCTCGTCTGCCTCTTTGTTTGCCCCCTCGTCTCGTTGGGGCACCTCTCTTCCGGCCAATATTGCCCGGGTCTGGACCCCTAAAGGGATCTCCCGCCTGTTATGGGGGGTTCCCTGGGCAACTTCCTCCATCTCGCTGGCCGATGTGCTTGAATATTGAGGGCGTGGAAATCTTCGCCTGTTGTACGTCGATTGTGTGCCTCGGGCTTGGGTGGCTTGATTGCCCAGCCAGGAATAGACTTTGTGTTGGTCATAGTCCTGCTGTACTCATACTCTCTTTTGCTGCTTGAACTTTATCAGATTGGTTTTATATAGTTCAACTTCTTCAGAGAGTTTGTCTAGCCATTCTGGCATTGGGACTTTTTTCAAATCATGTTCAGTTTCAAACAGCTGTATTTTATTTCTGGTGATGGTTAACTCACGGGTGGACTCCTCTATCACCAGTAATAACAAGTCCATAGAGCACTTATTGAGCACTGCAATCCACTTTTTACAAAAGTTGACATCATATCGGCCGATCGTCTGCATGTTATGGATTCTAAATCCACGTGGGACCTGCTTCGCCCTATGGTAGTCAGAAAGGGTCATGGCATGATATAGAAAGTCAATTTCTCTTTTGCGTAGCTTAAGGAACTCCCTGTAGGTATCCTCACTGGATGCCCCTACAACAGTATCAAACAACGGTACCTTGTACAGAATATTCTCTGCTTCGGCTTCGGATAAACTTAGTGTATCATAGGTGTCGCATTGTAGGAACAAAGTAGCTCCCTCCGCTGCTGTATCCTCAGTATTGGACATGGTGTAGCCGTATTTAAAGTGCAAAGCAAGTGTAGTGTCCCAAATTTTCATAAAGTGCTTAGTAAAGTGCTGGTGCGTTAAAACCTCCTGCGAATGTGGTAAATAGGTAAAACACGGGTGCCTTGGACTGTGCTATCAGCCACTGCAGCAAAAGGGACCAAAGCTTACATGTAGATCGGTATGACCCGGCACTCCTTACGCTCCCCAGCGTATCGATAACCTGCTCCCGTGCCCTCTCCTTGTGGACCTAGATCCAGCATACAGCAATGGCAATAAGAGCGGCACTGAGAGGCTTGCAAGGTTTGTTGAACAAAAACGTGCCTTTTATTCTTTCAACATTTCGGGGACGCAGCCCCTTCGTCAGGATAACAAAACAGTGCAAACATCAGTGTATAAATACCTTTGGAAAGAAGAGGTCCGCACCGCCGCCTCCAGCCACGCTGCCCGGTTCCCGGTCCTGATGTCACTCCGCCCACAGGAAATTACGCGGCTCCGGTCCGTCCGGCTGGTGCACTGGGGCTGGGGAAACAGTTACCATGGAAACCATTAAACAGTCTACATACAGCATAATCAATTAAAGTGCTTAGCAGTGAACATATCCCACCAATATAACTTTGCATAAAGTGTATATACTGTATAATTATCCCATAATGTATAGAATAAGTGAGTAAACCCAATAACAATAAATGTTAAAAATATGCTACAACCCGTCACTTTACTGGGGGCTACTACTACCTGATAACAATTTTACCCACTATCCCTATTTTGCAATCCTAACCAATCTAAATGCACCTAAACAATGTTCACTTATAGGGATTGAAATGGAATAATGTATTAATTAATCCAACCACGCAATTTGGAGGGCCTTATAATTCAAACCCTAATACACATGTGGTTAACGCCATGCCAGGAATTTTTTGGGGGGGATTTTATAAGAAACATTTTAGACTAAGGGCTTCATTCAGACCCCTAGGCCATTGGGTGTTAAGTGTATATATCCATTTAGATTCAGCCTGCAACAACTTTTTAGAGCGATCCCCTCCACGCAATGAGGATGGAACATGATCTATTATTTTGTACCGTAATGTCGCCATTCCGTGTTTTGCTGACACGAAATGGCGTGCCACAGCTTGATCGCTACTTCCCGATTTAATTGCCTCACGTATGGCATACCTATGTTGTGCCATTCTTGTTTTAAAGGCACAATCTGTTTTGCCAATGTAGGCAAGTCCACACGGGCAAGATAACAGGTATATCACAAATTTTGAATCACATGATAAGGGATACCTGATATTATATTTCTTCCCGGTATGAGGATGTTGAAATGTATCTCCTTGCACCATGTAGCCACAAGTAGTGCAGCCACTACACCTATAACATCCATTCTTACGTCTGAGAAATGTTTTTTGTTGTTGTGAGTTGCCTTTACCAAAGGAAGAGACATCAGTCCTAACCACAAAATCCTTTATACTACGCCCCCTGGAATAACTGGGCAGTAGTCTAGATTATTCCAGGGGGCGTAGTATAAAGGATTTTGTGGTTAGGACTGATGTCTCTTCCTTTGGTAAAGACAACTCACAACAACAATAAAAAATTCTCATACGTAAGAATGGATGTTATATGTGTAGTGGCTGGACTACTTGTGGCTACATGGTGCAAGGAGATACATTTCAACATCCTCATACCGGGAAGAAATATAATATCAGGTAGCCCTTATCATGCGATTCAAAATTTGTGATATACCTGTTATCTTGCCCGTGTGGACTTGCCTACATTGGCAAAACAGATTGTGCCTTTAAAACAAGAATGGCACAACATAGGTATGCCATACGTGAGGCAATTAAATCGGGAAGTAGCGATCAACCGGTGGCACGCCATTTCGTGTCAGCAAAACACGGAATGGCGACATTACGGTACAAAATAATAGATCATGTCCCATCCTCATTGCGTGGAGGGGATCGCTCTAAAAAGTTGTTGCAGGCTGAATCTAAATGGATATATACACTTAACACCCAATGGCCTAGGGGTCTGAATGAAGCCCTTAGTCTAAAATGTTTCTTATAAAATCCCCCCCAAAAAAATTCCTGGCATGGCGTTAACCACATGTGTATTAGGGTTTGAATTATAAGGCCCTCCAAATTGCGTGGTTGGATTAATTAATATATTATTCCATTTCAATCCCTATAAGTGAACATTGTTTAGGTGCATTTAGATTGGTTAGGATTGTAAAATAGGGATGGTGGGTTAAATTGTTATCAGGTAGTAGTTTAATACCCCCCGTAGCCCCAGTAAAGTGACGGGTTGTAGCATATTTTTAACATTTATTGTTATTGTGTTTACTCACTTATTCTATACATTATGGGATAATTATTAGTGATGAGCGGGTTCGGTTCCTCGGAAACCGAACCCCCCCAAACTTCACCCATATTACACGGGTCCGAGGCATACTCGGATTCTCCCGTATGGCTCGGTTAACCATGAGTACGCCCGAACATCATCATCCCGCGGTCGGATTCTCGCGAGATTCATATTCTATATAAGGAGCCGCGCGTAGCTGCCATTTTCACTCGTGCATTGGAAATGTTAGGGAGAGGACGTGGCTGGCTTCCTCTCCCGTTTATTAATGTTGCTGCAAATATTTGTGCTTATTGCTAAATTGTGGGGACTGGGGAGCAGCTGTATTATATAGGAGGAGTACAGTGCAGAGTTTTGCTGATCAGTGACCACCAGTTTTATCCGTTCTCTGCCTGAAAAACGCTCCATATCTGTGCTCAGTGTGCTGCATATATCTGTGCTCACACTGCTTTATTGTGGGGACTGGGGACCAGCAGTATTATATAGGAGGAGTACAGTGCAGAGTTTTGCTGACAGTGACCACCAGTATATATAGCAGTACGGTACGGAAGGCCACTGTTCTACCTACCTGTGTGTCGTCAAGTATACCATCCATCTAGATTCTATACCTGTGGTGCATTTTAGTTTTGCAGTTTGCTGACAGTGACCACCAGTATATATAGCAGTACGGTACGGAAGGCCACTGCTCTACCTACCTCTGTGTCGTCAAGTATACTATCAATCTAGATTCTATACCTGTGGTGCATTTTAGTTTTGCAGTTTGCTGAAAGTGACCACCAGTATATATAGCAGTACGGTACGGAAGGCCACTGCTCTACCTACCTCTGTGTCATCAAGTATACTATCCATCTAGATTCTATACCTGTGGTGCATTTTAGTTTTGCAGTTTGCTGACAGTGACTACCAGTATATATAGCAGTATGGTACGGAAGGCCATTGCTCTACCTACCTCTGAGTCGTCAAGTATACTATCCATCTAGATTCTATACCTGTGGTGCATTTAAGTTTTGCAGTTTGCTGACAGTGACCACCAGTATATATAGCAGTACGGTACGGAAGGCCACTGCTCTACCTACCTCTGTGTCGTCAAGTATACTATCCATCTAGATTCTATACCTGTGGTGCATTTTAGTTTTGCAGTTTGCTGACAGTGACCACCAGTATATATAGCAGTACGGTACGGAAGGCCACTGCTCTACCTACCTCTGTGTCGTCAAGTATACTATCAATCTAGATTCTATACCTGTGGTGCATTTTAATTTTGCAGTTTGCTGACAGTGACCACCAGTATATATAGCAGTATGGTACGGAAGGCCACTGCTCTACCTACCTTTGTGTCGTCAAGTATAATATCCATCTAGATTCTATACCTGTGGTGCATTTTAGTTTTGCAGTTTGCTGACAGTGACCACCAGTATATATAGCAGTACGGTAAGGAAGGCCACTGCTCTACCTACCTCTGTGTCGTCAAGTATACTATCCATCTAGATTCTATACCTGTGGTGCATTTTAGTTTTGCAGTTTGCTGACAGTGACCACCAGTATATATAGCAGTACGGTATGGAAGGCCACTGCTCTACCTACCTCTGTGTCGTCAAGTATACTATCCATCCATACCTGTGGTGCATTTCAGTTGTGCGCAGTATATATAGTAGTAGGCCATTGCTATTGATACTGGCATATAATTCCACACATTAAAAAATGGAGTACAAAAATGTGGAGGTTAAGATAGGGAAAGATCAAGATCCACTTCCACCTCGTGCTGAAGCTGCTGCCACTAGTCATGGCCGAGATGATGAAATGCCATCAACGTCGTCTGCCAAGGCCGATGCCCAATGTCATAGTACAGAGCATGTAAAATCCAAAAAACAAAAGTTCAGTAAAATGACCCAAAAATCATAATTGAAAGTGTCTGATGAGAAGCGTAAACTTGCCAATATGCCATTTACGACACGGAGTGGCAAGGAACGGCTGAGGCCCTGGCCTATGTTCATGGCTAGTGGTTCAGATTCACATGAGGATGGAAGCACTCATCCTCTCGCTAGAAAAATGAAAAGACTTAAGCTGGCAAAAGCACAGCAAAGAACTGTGCATTCTTCTAAATCACAAATCCCCAAGGAGAGTCCAATTGTGTCGGTTGCGATGCCTGACCTTCCCAACCCTGGACGGGAAGGGCTTGTGCCTTCCACCATTTGTACGCCCCCTGCAAGTGCTGGAAGGAGCACCTGCAGTCCAGTTCCTGATAGTCAAATTGAAGATGTCACTGTTGAAGTACACCAGGATGAGGATATGGGTGTTGCTGGCGCTTGGGAGGATATTGACAAGGAGGATTCTGATGGTGAGGTGGTTTGTTTAAGTCAGGCACCCGGGGAGACACCTGTTGTCCGTGGGACGAATATGTCCATTGACATGCCTGGTCAAAATACAAAAAAAAATCACCTCTTCGGTGTGGAATTATTTCAACACAAATGCGGACAACAGGTGTCAAGCCGTGTGTTGCCTTTGTCAAGCTGTAATAAGTAGCGGTAAGGACGTTAACCACCTAGGAACATCCTCCCTTATACGTCACCTGGACCGCATTCATCAGAAGTCAGTGACAAGTTCAAAAACTTTGGATGACAGCGGAAGCAGTCCACTGACCACTAAATCCCTTCCTCTTGTAACCAAGCTCCTGCAAACCACACCACCAACTCCCTCAGTGTCAATTTCCACCTTACACAAGAAAGCCAATGGTCCTGCAGGCCATGTCACTGGCAAGTCTGACGAGTCCTCTCCTGCCTGGGATTCCTCCGATGCATGCTTAAGTGTAACGCCTACTGCTGCTGGCGCTGCTGTTGTTGCTGCTGGGAGTCGATCGTCATCCCAGAGGGGAAGTCGGAAGACCACTTGTACTACTTCCAGTAAGCAATTGACTGTCCAACAGTCCTTTGCGAGGAAGATGAAATATCACAGCAGTCATCCTGCTGCAAAGCGGATAACTCAGGTCTTATCAGCCTGGGTGGTGAGAAACGTGTGTCCGGTATCCACCGTTAATTCACAGGCAACTAGAGACTTGATTGAGGTACTGTGTCCCCGGTATCAAATAACATCTAGGTTCCATTTCTCTAGGCAGGCGATATCGAAAATGTACACAGACGTCAGAAAAAGAGTCACCAGTGTCCTAAAAAATGCAGTTGTACCCAATGTCCACTTAACCACGGACATGTGGACAAGTGGAGCAGGGCAGACTCAGGACTATATGACTGTGACAGCCCACTGGGTAGATGTATTGCCTCCCGCAGCAAGAACAGCAGTGGCGGCACCAGTAGCAGCATCTCGCAAACGCCAACTCGTTCCTAGGCAGGCTACGCTTTGTATCACCGCTTTCCATAAGAGGCACACAGCTGACAACCTCTTACGGAAACTGAGGAACATCATCGCAAAATGGCTTACCCCAATTGGACTTTCCTGGGGATTTGTGACATCGGACAACGCCACTAATATTTTGCGTGCATTACATCTGGGCAAATTCCAGCACGTCCCATGTTTTGCACATACATTGAATTTGGTGGTGCAGAATTATTTAAAAAAAGACAGGGGTGTGCAAGAGATGCTGTCGGCAGCCCAAAGAATTGCTGGCCACTTTCGGCATTCAGCCACCGCGTGCCGAAGACTGGAGCACCAGCAAACAGTCCTGAACCTGCCCTGCCATCATCTGAAGCAAGAGGTGGTAACGAGGTGGAATTCAACCCTCTATATGCTACAGAGGATGGAGAAGCAGCAAAAGGCCATTCAAGCCTATACATCTGCCCACGATATAGGCAAAGGAGGAGAAATGCACCTGACTCAAGCGCAGTGGAGAATGATTTCAATGTTGTGCAAGGTTCTGCAACCCTTTGAACTTGCCACACGTTAAGTCAGTTCAGACACTGCCAGCCTGAGTCAGTCATTCCCCTCATCAGGCTTTTGCAGAAGAAGCTGGAGACATTGAAGGAGGAGCTAAAACAGAGCGATTCCGCTAGGCATGTGGGACTTGTGGATGGAGCCCTTAATTCGCTTAACAAGGATTCACGGGTGGTCAATCTGTTGAAATCAGAGCACTACATTTTGGCCACCGTGCTCGATCCTAGATTTAAAACCTACGTTGTATCTCTCTTTCCAGCAGACACAAGTCTGCAGAGGTTCAAAGACCTGCTGGTGAGAAAATTGTCAAGTCAAGCGGAACGTGACCCATCAACAGCTCCTCCTTCACATTCTCCCGCAACTGGGGGTGCGAGGAAAAGGCTAAGAATTCCGAGCCCACCCACTGGTGGTGATGCAGAGCAGTCTGGAGCGAGTGCTGACATCTGGTCAGGACTGAAGGACCTGCCAACGATTACTGACATGTCATCTACTGTCACTGCATATGATTCTGTCATCATTGAAAGAATGGTGGAGGATTATATGAGTGACCGCATCCAAGTAGGCACGTCAGACAGTCCGTACGTATACTGGCAGGAAAAAGAGGCAATTTGGAGGCCCTTGCACAAACTGGCTTTATTCTACCTAAGTTGCCCTCGCTCCAGTGTGTACTCCGAAAGAGTGTTTAGTGCAGCCGCTCACCTTGTCAGCAATCGGCGTATGAGGTTACTTCCAGAAAATGTGGAGAAGATGATGTTCATCAAAATGAATTATAATCAATTCCTCCGTGGAGACATTCACCAGCAATTGCCTCCAGAAAGTACACAGGGATCTGAGATGGTGGATTCCAGTGGGGACAAATTAATCTGTGAGGAGAGAGATGTACACAGTGAAAGGAGTGAGGAATCGGAGGATGATGATGAGATGGACATCTTGCCTCTGTAGAGGCAGTTTGTGCAAGGAGAGATTGATTGCTTCTTTTTTGATGGGGGCCCAAACCAACCAGTCATTTCAGTCACAGTCGTGTGGCAGACCCTGTCGCTGAAATGATGGGTTTGTTAAAGTTTGCAAGTGCTGTTTATAAAACATAAGGGTGGGTGGGAGGGCCCAAGGACAATTCCATCTTGCACCTCTTTTTTCTTTCATTTTTCTTTGCATCATGTGCTGTCTGGGGACTATTTTTTTAAGTGCCATCCTGTCTGCCACTGCAGTGCCACTCCTAGATGGGCCAGGTGTTTGTGTCGGCCACTTGTGTCGCTTAGCTTAGTCACACAGTGACCTTGGTGCGCCTCTTTTTCTCTTTGCATCATGTGCTGTTTGGGGACAATTTTTTTGAAGTGCCATCCTGTCTGACACTGCAGTGCCACTCCTAGATGGGCCAGGTGTTTGTGTCGGCCACTTGTGTCGCTTAGCTTAGCCATCCAGCGACCTCGGTGCAAATTTTAGGACTAAAAATAATATTGTGAGGTGTGAGGTGTTCAGAATAAACTGAAAATTAGTGTAAATTATGGTTATTGAGGTTAATAATACTATGGGATCAAAATGACCCCCAAATTCTATGATTTAAGCTGTTTTTGAGGGTTATTTTGTAAAAAAACACCCGAATCCAAAACACACCCGAATCCGACAAAAAAATTTCAGGGAGGTTTTGGCAAAACGCGTCCGACTCCAAAACACGGCCGCAGAACCGAACCTAAAACCAAAACACAAAACCCGAAAAATTTCCGGTGCACATCTCTATTAATTATACAGTAAATACACTTAATGCAAAGTTATATTGGTGGGATATGTTCACTGCTAAGCACTTTAATTGATTATGCTGTATGTACACTGTTTAATGGTTTCCATGGTAACTGTTTCCCCAGCCCCAGTGCACCAGCCAGACGGACCGGAGCCGCGTCAATTCCTGTGGGCGGAGTAACGTCAGGACCGGGACCCGGGCAGCGTGGCTGGAGGCGGCGGTGCGGACCTCTTCTTTCCAAAGGTATTTATACACTGATGTTTGCACTGTTTTGTTATCCTGACGAAGGGGCTGCGTCCCCGAAACGTTGAAAGAATAAAAGGCACGTTTTTGTTCAACAAACCTTGCAAGCCTCTCAGTGCCGCTCTTATTGCCATTGCTGTATGCTGGATCTAGGTCCACAAGGAGAGGGCACGGGAGCAGGTTATCGATACGCTGGGGAGCGTAAGGAGTGCCGGGTCATACCGATCTACATGTAAGCTTTGGTTCCTTTTGCTGCAGGGGCTGATAGCACAGTCCAAGGCACCCTTGTTTTACCTATTTACCACATTCGCAGGAGGTTTTAACGCACCAGCACTTTACTAAGCACTTTATGAAAATCTGAGACACAGCACTTGTTTTGCACTTTAAATACGGCTACACCATGTCCAATACTGAGGATACAGCAGCGGAGGGAGCTACTTTGTTCCTACAATGCGACACCTATGATACACTAAGTTTCTGCAAAGCCGAAGCGGAGAATATTCTGTACAAGGTACCGTTGTTTGATACTGTTGTAGGGGCATCCAGTGAGGATACCTACAGGGAGTTCCTTAAGCTACGCAAAAGATAAATTGACTTTCTATATCATGCCATGACCCTTTCTGACTACCATAGGGCGAAGCAGATCCCACATGAATTTAGAATCCATAACATGCCGACGATCGGCCGATATGATGTCAACTTTTGTAAAAAGTGGATTGCAGTGCTCAATAAGTGCTCTATGGACTTGTTACTACTGGTGATAGAGGAGTCCACCCGTGAGTTAACCATCACCAGAAATAAAATACAGCTGTTTGAAACTGAACATGATTTGAAAAAAGTCCCAATGCCAGAAAGGCTAGACAAACTCTCTGAAGAAGTTGAACTATATAAAACCAATCTGATAAAGTTCAAGAAGCAAAAGAGAGTACGAGTACAGCTGGACTATGACCAACACAAAGTCTATTCCTGGCTGGGCAATCAAGCCACCCAAGCCCGAGGCACACAATAAACGTACAACAGGCGAAGATTTCCACGCCCTCAATATTCAAGCACATCGGCCAGCGAGACGGAGGAAGTTGCCCAGGGAACCCCCCATAACAGGCGGGAGATCCCTTTAGGGGTCTGGAGCCGGGCAATATTGGCCGGAAGAGAGGTGCGCCAACGAGGCGAGGAGGGCAAACAAAGAGGCAGACGAGGGGCAAACTCAGGAACCAAGCCACCAAAGGGGAGGCGCAATTGATCTTCGATCTTTCTACGGCACGGATCTCGGAATTAGAATCTCAAGTGTTAAGTAAAGGACTTTCCTTTATTCCCACAGCCTCGGCGGATCCATTCCAACAGAAAATTGAGAACTATAAATTAATAAGGGTATGGAAATTAAAGGAACATTTCGCAAAGGATAAAGGGGTGAAGCCATCCACAATGACTGTCTCTCTTCCACCACAGGTGAGAAAACTCACTAAATCCACAGCTGAACCACATTCCTCTAATGCCTTAATTAGAACTTTCAGCCGCATGCTCGAGATACCTGAACAGAACAGCTAGGACATTTGTTATCCTAATTTGTCCAAAGATGAGTTTAATGCATTAAAGGATCTCAGCAAGAGGGAGGATATTATCATACGACAGGCTGATAAGGGAGGGGGGATTGTGGTCCTTGATACATTGCAGTATAAGGCTGAGTGTACATGTTTACTATCTGATAGCTCCACATATGCTAAGTTATCTAAACATCCTACTAGTCAGTTTAAGAGGGAATTGGAGGAGTTGTTGAATATGGCAGTAGATAACTCTGTTTTTACAGAAGCGGTTGGTAAGGCACTGTGTATTGATTGTCCTGTGGTACCTATATTCTATGTTATCCCCAAGATTCACAAGGATGCTGTGAATTCCCCTGGCAGACCTATTATCTCTGCCAGGGGATCATTATGTGAAGCTGTGTCCAGGTATTGTGATAGTTATCTTCAACCATGCATACAGGACACGCCCACACACTTGAAAGACACATCATCCTTGTTGCGATTACTAGAAAGTTTGGGGGTGTTACCCAGAGACTTGTTGCTGGCATCAATTGATGTGACAAGTCTGTATACCTGTATTCCCCACGGGGTGGGCTTATCGGCGGTGGAACATCTTCTAACTCATAACCCCAGGTATACAGGCCCAGAAATTAAGTTTTTCCTGTCACTTCTAGAATTCACGTTGTCACATAATTATTTCCTGTATGACAACCACTTCTACATTCCACGCACTGGCTGTGCCATGGGGTCTGCAGTCGCCCCAGCATTCGCCAATACGTTTATGTGGGAGGTGGAAAGGGAGTTGTTTCTACAAGATAGGGCTATTTCATCACAGCTATGTCTCTATCAACGCTATATAGATGACGTACTAATTTTTTGAAAAGGTACCAAAATTCAGCTGGTAAATATCATAGAACAACATAATTCCACTTCTAGCCCAATCAAATTCACAATGGAGATTAACGATAAGCAGATTAATTTCCTTGATGTATGCATCACCATCACAGATGTGTCATTAACACCAGTTTGTTTACCAAACCCACGGATAGGAACAATTTATTAAGGTTTGACAGTTTCCACCCTAAGCCTACTATTATAGGCCTTCCTTTTTCACAGTTCTTGCGGGTCTGTAGAATTAACAGCCAGGAGACACAGAGAGATAAACAATTGAGTGAGATGTCTATCAAATTTTTGGAGAGTGGATATCCACTGAGATTGCTGGAACAAGCTAAACAGAAAGCGCTGAAAGTTACACGTCAGCAGCTACTGAAACCTAGTGTACAGAAACCACTTGATGGAACGTTCCCATGGGTGACACGGTACAATACCAGCAGTACCCGATTAACAAGCGCACTAGACAAATGTGGCCCATCATTGCCTCTTATAGTGATCTAGGGGAGGCATATCAATCTAGACTACTGCCCAGTTATTTCAGGGGCGTAGTATAAAGGATTTTGTGGTTAGGACTGATGTCTCTTCCTTTGGTAAAGGCAACTCACAACAACAACAAAAAATTCTCAGACGTAAGAATGGATGTTATAGGTGTAGTGGCTGCACTACTTGTGGCTACATGGTGCAAGGAGATACATTTCAACATCCTCATACCGGGAAGAAATATAATGTCAGGCATCCCTTATCATGCGATTCAAAATTTGTGATATACCTGTTATGTTGCCCGTGTGGACTTGCCTACATTGGCAAAACAGATTGTGCCTTTAAAACAAGAATGGCACAACATAGGTATGCCATACGTGAGGTAATTAAATCGGGAAGTAGCGATCAACCGGTGGCACGCCATTTCGTGTCAGCAAAACACGGAATGGCGACATTACGGTACAAAATATTAGATCATGTCCCATCCTCATTGCGTGGAGGGGATCGCTCTAAAAAGTTGTTGCAGGCTGAATCTAAATTGATATATACACTTAACACCCAATGGCCTAGGGGTCTGAATGAAGCCCTTAGTTTAAAATGTTTCTTATAAAATCCCGCCCAAAAAAATTCCTGGCATGGCGTTAACCACATGTGTATTAGGGTTTGAATTATAAGGCCCTCCAAATTACGTGGTTGGATTAATTAATATATTATTCCATTTCAATCCCTATTAGTGAACATTGTTTAGGTGCATTTAGATTGGTTAGGATTGTAAAATACGGATGGTGGGTTAAATTGTTATCAGGTAGTAGTTTAATACCCCCCGTAGCCCCCAGTAAAGTGACGGGTTGTAGCATATTTTTAACATTTATTGTTATTGTGTTTACTCACTTATTCTATACATTATGGGATAATTATACAGTATATACACTTTATGCAAAGTTATATTGGTGGGATATGTTCACTGCTAAGCACTTTAATTGATTATGCTGTATGTACACTGTTTAATGGTTTCCATAGTAACTGTTTCCCCAGCCCCAGTGCGCCAGCCGGACGGACCGGAGCCGCGTCATTTCCTGTGGTAGGAGTGACGTCAGGACCGGGACCCGGGCAGCGTGGCTGGTGGCGGCGGTGTGGACCTCTTCCTTCCAAAGGTATTTATACACTGATGTTTGCACTGTTTTGTTATCCTGACGAAGGGGCTGCGTCCCCGAAACGTTGAAAGAATAAAAGGCACGTTTTTGTTCACCAAACCTTGCAAGCCTCTCAGTGCCGCTCTTATTGCCATTGCTGTATGCTGGATCTAGGTCCACAAGGAGAGGGCACGGGAGCAGGTTATCGATACGCTGGGGAGCGTAAGGAGAGCCGGGTCATACCGATCTACATGTAAGCTTTGGTCCCTTTTGCTGCAGGGGCTGATAGCACAGTCCAAGGCACCCGTGTTTTACCTATTTACCACATTCGCAGGAGGTTTTAACGCACCAGCACTTTACTAAGCACTTTATGAAAATTTGGTACACTGCACTTGTTTTGCACTTTAAATACGGCTACACCATGTCCAATACTGAGGATACAGCAGCGGAGGGAGCTACGTTGTTCCTACAATGCGACACCTATGATACACTAAGTTTCTCCGAAGCCGAAGCGGAGAATATTCTGTACAAGGAACCGTTGTTTGATACTGTTGTAGGGGCATCCAGTGAGGATACCTACAGGGAGTTCCTTAAGCTACGTAAAAGAGAAATTGACTTTCTATATCATGCCATGACCCTTTCTGACTACCATAGGGCGAAGCAGGTCCCACGTGGATTTAGAATCCATAACATGCCGACGATCGGCCAATATGATGTCAACTTTTGTAAAAAGTGGATTGCAGTGCTCAATAAGTGCTCTATGGACTTGTTATTACTGGTGATAGAGGAGTCCACCCGTGAGTTAACCATCACCAGAAATAAAATACAGCTGTTTGAAACTGAACATGATTTGAAAAAAGTCCCAATGCCAGAAAGGCTAGACAAACTCTCTGAAGAAGTTGAACTATATAAAACCAATCTGATAAAGTTCAAGAAGCAAAAGAGAGTACGTGTACAGCAGGACTATGACCAACACAAAGTCTATTCCTGGCTGTGCAATCAAGCCACCCAAGCCCGAGGCACACAATCGACGTACAACAGGCGAAGATTTCCACGCCCTCAATATTCAAGCACATCGGCCAGCGAGACGGAGGAAGTTGCCCAGGGAACCCCCCATAACAGGCGGGAGATCCCTTTAGGGGTCCGGACCCGGGCAATATTGGCCGGAAGAGAGGTGCGCCAATGAGGCGAGGAGGGCAAACAAAGAGGCAGACGAGGGGCAAACTCAGGAACCAAGCCACCAAAGGGGAGGCACAATTGATCTTCGATCTTTCTACGGCACGGATCTCGGAATTAGAATCTCAAGTGTTAAGTAGAGGACTTTCCTTTATTCCCACAGCCTCGGCGGATCCATTCCAACAGAAAATTGAGAACTATAAATTAATAAGGGTATGGAAATTAATGGAACATTTCGCAAAGGATAAAGGGGTGAAGCCATCCACAATTACTGTCTCTCTTCCACCACAGGTGAGAAAACTCACTAAATCCACAGCTGAACCACATTCCTCTAATGCCTCAATTAGAACTTTCAGCCGCATGCTCGAGATACCTGAACAGAACAGCAAGGACATTTGTTATCCTAATTTGTCCAAAGATGAGTTTAATGCATTAAAGGATCTCAGCAAGAGGGAGGATATTATCATACGACAGGCTGATAAGGGAGGGGGGATTGTGGTTCTTGATACATTGCAGTATAAGGCTGAGTGTACATGTTTACTATCTGATAGCTCCACATATGCTAAGTTATCTAAAGATCCTACTAGTCAGTTTAAGAGGGAATTGGAGGAGTTGTTGAAACTGGCAGTAGATAACTCTGTTTTTACAGAAGCGGTTGGTAAGGCACTGTGCATTGATTGTCCTGTGGTACCTATATTCTATGTTATCCCCAAGATTCACAAGGATGCTGTGAATTCCCCTGGCAGACCTATTATCTCTGCCAGGGGATCATTATGTGAAGCTGTGTCCAGGCATTGTGATAGTTATCTTCAACCATGCATACAGGACACGCCCACACACTTGAAAGACACATCATCCTTGTTGCGATTACTAGAAAGTTTGGGGGTGTTACCCAGAGACTTGTTGTTGGCATCAATTGATGTGACAAGTCTGTATACCTGTATTCCCCACGGGGTGGGCTTATCGGCGGTGGAACATCTTCTAACTCATAACCCCAGGTATACAGGCCCAGAAATTAAGTTTTTCCTGTCACTTCTAGAATTCACGTTGTCACATAATTATTTCCTGTATGACAACCACTTCTACATTCAACGCACTGGCTGTGCCATGGGGTCTGCAGTCGCCCCAGCATTCGCCAATACGTTTATGTGGGAGGTAGAAATGGAGTTGTTTCTACAAGATAGGGCTATTTCATCACAGCTATGTCTCTATCAACGCTATATAGATGACGTACTGATTTTTTGGAAAGGTACCAAAATTCAGCTGGTAAATATCATAGAACAACATAATTCCACTTCTAGCCCAATCAAATTCACAATGGAGATTAACGATAAGCAGATTAATTTCCTTGATGTATGCATCACCATCACAGATGTGTCATTAACACCAGTTTGTTTACCAAACCCACGGATAGGAACAATTTATTAAGGTTTGACAGTTTCTACCCTAAGCCTACTATTATAGGCCTTCCTTTTTCACAGTTCTTGCGGGTCTGTAGAATTAACAGCCAGGAGACACAGAGAGATAAACAATTGAGTGAGATGTCTATCAAATTTTTGGAGAGGGGATATCCACTGAGATTGCTGGAACAAGCTAAACAGAAAGCGCTGAAAGTTACACGTCAGCAGCTACTGAAACCTAGTGTACAGAAACCACTTGATGGAAGGTTCCCATGGGTGACACGGTACAATACCAGCAGTACCCGATTAACCAAACGCACTAGACAAATGTGGCCCATCATTGCCTCTGATAGTGATCTAGGGGAGGCATATCAATCTAGACTACTGCCCAGTTATTCAAGGGGGCGTAGTATTAAGGATTTTGTGGTTAGGACTGATGTCTCTTCCTTTGGTAAAGGCAACTCACAACAACAACAAAAATTTCTCAGACGTAAGAATGGATGTTATAGGTGTAGTGGCTGCACTACTTGTGGCTACATGGTGCAAGGAGATATATTTTAACATCCTCATACCGGGAATAAATATAATATCAGGTATCCTTATCATGCGATTCAAAATTTGTGATATACCTGTTATCTTGCCCGTGTGGACTTGCCTACATTGGCAAAACAGATTGTGCCTTTAAAACAAGAATTGCACAACATAGGTATGCCATACGTGAGGCAATTAAATCGGGAAGTAGCGATCAACCAGTGGCACGCCATTTCGTGTCAGCAAAACACGGAATGGCGACATTACGGTACAAAATAATAGATCATGTCCCATCCTCATTGCGTGGAGGGGATCGCTCTAAAAAGTTGTTGCAGGCTGAATCTAAATGGATATATACACTTAACACCCAATGGCCTAGGGGTCTGAATGAAGCCCTTAGTCTAAAATGTTTCTTATAAAATCCACCCCAAAAAATTCCTGGCATGGCATTAACCACATGTGTATTAGGATTTGAATTATAAGGCCCTCCAAATTGCATGGTTGGATTAATTAATATATTATTCCATTTCAATCCCTATAAGTGAACATTGTTTAGGTGCATTTAGATTGGTTAGGATTGTAAAATAGGGATGGTGGGTTAAATTGTTATCAGGTAGTAGTTTAATACCCCCACCCCCCCGTAGCCCCCAGTAAAGTGACGGGTTGTGGCATATTTTTAACATTTATTGTAATTGTGTTTACTTACTTATTCTATACATTATGGGATAATTATACAGTATATACACTTTATGCAAAGTTATATTGGTGGGATATGTTCACTGCTAAGCACTTTAATTGATTATGCTGTATGTACACTGTTTAATGGTTTCCATGGTAACTGTTTTCCCAGCCCCAGTGCGCCAGCTATACGGACCGGAGCCACGTCATTTCCTGTGGGCGGAGTGACGTCAGGACCGGGACCCGGGAAGCGTGGCTGGAGGCGGCGGTGCGGACCTCTTCTTTCCAAAGTTATTTATACACTAATGTTTGCACTGTTTTGTTATCCTGACGAAGGGGCTGCGTCCCCGAAACGTTGAAAGATTAAAAGGCACGTTTTTGTTCACCAAACCTTGCAAGCCTCTCAGTGCCGCTCTTATTGCCATTGCTATATATATATATATCTCAATAGTCCTGTTATATTTGATGTATTTTATGTTTATTTGCTTTTCTTTATTTTTTTTAACTATTACATTTAGAACTTGTACTTACTTATTAATATACTTTAGTAACTGTACAGTATATGGCACCAAGTGCCTGTAGCTCCATACAATATGTCAAATTTGCACTTGTATTTCCAGCCCCTTGTTTTATTACTAGGTTTATTTGTTTCATATTTACTAGTAACTATTATCTACAGTAGTATGCTGACTATTCAGAATTGTGGTACTTATGGTGCCCTACAAATAAATGATGATGACATTCATGATGAAACATTTAAAATGGTAATGTACAGTTTACCAACAATACTCAATTTCTATTTTACTACTATAAAACAGATCTTTCTTATTCCATTTACAGTACATCATGAAAAAAATCATAAGATTTAGGGTAGAGCTTTTTCACTAGTTTCAATATAATTTCGTACAATTATAATAACTAATGGGTTTCTGTATGTGCAGAGGTACTGCTTGAAGATTTACTAACACAAGCATGTGTGTTCTGGGACTCTAACCTTTGTCTTCTTTCAAGAACATTAAATCCCTGATGCCTTATTGCTGCAGGGTCTATGCAGGATAGTTTAATATTATAAAATAGAACTACTTCCTGTAGCCTCTTTGGTGCCCAATCAGCAGACAACTCTGCCTACTGAATCTTTAGAGTATTGGAAGCTATTATGTAAATAGATAATCAGTAATTTTATTTATTGATCTTGCATTTTCCTGAACTACTGTAAGAGCAACTACACTGACAAATGGGTATATGTCCTTAACCTTCCTTTTTGTCTGCAGATGCAATAGTGCTTGTTTTATTTATTCTACTTCTTATGCTAGATCTATTATGATTCTTTCTGTCTTTTTTTTTTAGTTAGACCACAAACATTTCTTTTCAAATTTGAATTATTCCCAGTATAATAAAGGGGGTAATTTCAAGTTGATCGCAGCAGGAATTTTTTTTAGCAGTTGGGCAAAACGATGTGCACTGCAGGGGAGGCAGATATAACATGTGCAGAGAGAGTTAGATTTGGGTGGGTTATTTTATTTCTGTGCAGGGTAAATACTGGCTGCTTTATTTTTACACTGCAAATTAGATTGCAGATTGAACACACCACACCCAAATCTAACTCTCTCTGCACATGTTAAATCTGCCTCCCCTGCAGTGCACATGGTTTTGCCCAACTGCTAAAAAAATTCCTGCTGCGATCAACTTGGAATTACCCCCAATGTCTATTAAAGGTGACTATGGGGGTCATTTCGAGTTGATAGCACGTAGCAACTTTCTGCTGCCCATGCAATCAACTAGACGCCGCCTTTGGGGGAGTGTATATCTGCATAGCAGGGATGCAAACACTTGTGCAGCCCTGCTATGCAAAAAAAGTTTCCTGTAAAAGAAGATAAGGGTAAGAGTTACTCACCCTGTGCAATCGTTCCAGCGATGGAGGTCCCGGAATTGATGTCAGATATCCGCCCTCCAAACACCTGGTCATGCCTGCGTTCACCGAACCACTTCGGGAAAACGGTCAGTTGACGCCCAGGAACACCTTCCTCCTGTCAATATTCTTGCGGTCGCCATTGTGACCGCTTTTGTCAATAGTGGCGTCACTGCCCAGCGAGGGCCGTTGCCGGGCAACGACGTGTCTGCGCAATGTGGCTGCCGTGCATACGCAGAACTGACCCATTTGCACCGCTGCGACAAGCAGCAGCGTGCGAACGGGTCGGAATGACCCCCTATGGGATGATACATTGGTATCTGAAGAGACTAAAAGATTCTGTGTATTTTTTATCAGCAATGCTTCCTTAGTTAATAGGACAGAATGTGTAACTACCTGCAGTGATTAGTTTCTGCTGAGCAAATAAGAAAACAAAAAAGTAACGAAATATTAAAAATTATTTTTACTTTTTTAAATACACAGTGCTCCTTTAAATTCCTGATACTCATTATAGTTGGTACAAACTTTCTTGTTCCTAAATTTGACATTTTATTACAGAAAGTTGGGATTCATTTAATTGCCTAGCAATAAAAATATCAATATGTCATTGGACTCATGCAGAGTGACATTAGAGAATTATTGGACCTCCAAAGAGCGAGAGAGAGACATGTGCTTAAAAGCAATGGCCATCAACAAATATCTATTATGTCAGCCTGTTTACTGATAAACAATAAGGAATAATTACATTCTTTGACTTGCAGTATCATACTACTGATGCAAAAATGTTTACAAAAGCTCAACTCATAGGGTTGGTAAATTGTAGATGCGCTCAAGAAAATAAAAAAACAACTATTCAAATATCCTTGGCATAGTTGTGATTTAGCTGAAGAATGAGAAGGCCAATATTTACAATTATTACATCAATGTGAACTTGAACTAAGAATTCCACCAATTAATAAAATTTTGCATATGAAGCATAAAGTTATTTATTGGATCATAAATAACATATTTTTAACTATATTCTATTTCTTGGTAGCTGTAAAAGCATAGATGAATGTAACCATACGGGTCATGGATTTCTAAATGTTTTACAACTAAGAGGGCTCATATAACACAATGACAATTCTGATATGAATATGCACAAGCTTAATGATGTTCTTATAAACAATAGAGAATTTAAAAAGGTATATATCCCAACGCGCCGAAAAGAAGCAGCTGGAAGAGGGGATGTCAAGTAAACTAGCGCTCAAGTTTTTTTACTAGATTAAATGTATACGATGGATGAATTAAAAAGAAACTATTTATTAAAAACATTATAAAAATTTTTTTAAAATAAAAGAATATAAATTTTTGCACTATAGCTCTGAGAATCAATAATAAAATGTCCAGAAAATACCAGTGATCATTTCCACCTATAGGATCCCGGACCAAACATTGATGGTAAGGTTAATCTCCTTTTATCAGATGATTTTAGCTCAAGTAATGATGGAAATTCTGTGCTCTTATAGCGTAGTAGTAGTCACAAGCAGCTGGTATTACCCAATACACAGGTCTCAGCAGAGGCATCATGCAGTGGCTGTGTAAATGTGTTCACAGGGTATCCATATAAAGATGATTGCTTGCAGAGTGAAGATAGGAAAATTCCAAAACAATGTTCAGTAAGTGGTCCTTATCCGGATCTGGTGGTGGTATATAGTTCTGATGAAGCTGAGCGATCTTGCTCAGGGAAATGCATTAAGGCTACTAAATACTAGAGATGAGCGGGTTCGGTTTCTTTGAATCCGAACCCGCACGAACTTCACTTTTTTTTTCACGGGTCCGAGCGACTCGGATCTTCCCGCCTTGCTCGGTTAACCCGAGCGCGCCCGAACGTCATCATGACGCTGTCGGATTCTCGCGAGACTCGGATTCTATATAAGGAGCCGCGCGTCGCCGCCATTTTCACACGTGCATTGAGATTGATAGGGAGAGGACGTGGCTGGCGTCCTCTCCATTTAGATTAGATTTAGAAGAGAGAGAGAGAGAGAGATTGCTGTGATACTGTAGATTAGAAGAGAGTGCAGACAGAGTTTAGTGACTGACGACCACAGTGACCAGTGACCACCAGAGACAGTGCAGTTGTTTGTTTTATTTAATATATCCGTTCTCTGCCTGAAAAAAACGATACACAGTCACACAGTGACTCAGTCTGTGTGCACTGCTCAGCCCAGTGTGCTGCACATCAATGTATTGTATATAAAGCTTATAATTGTGGGGGAGACTGGGGAGCACTGCAGGTTGTTATAGCAGGAGCCAGGAGTACATGATAAATAATATTATATTAAAATTAAACAGTGCACACTTTTGCTGCAGGAGTGCCACTGCCAGTGTGACTAGTGGTGACCAGTGCCTGACCACCAGTATATTAGTAGTATTGTATACTATCTCTTTATCAACCAGTCTATATTAGCAGCAGACACAGTACAGTGCGGTAGTTCACGGCTGTGGCTACCTCTGTGTCGGCACTCGGCAGGCAGTCCGTCCATCCATAATTGTATTATAATATATACCACCTAACCGTGGTTTTTTTTCATTCTTTATACCGTCGTCATACTAGTTGTTACGAGTATACTACTATCTCTTTATCAACCAGTGTACAGTGCGGTAGTTCACGGCTGTGGCTACCTCTGTGTCGGCACTCGGCAGGCAGTCCGTCCAACCATAATTGTATTATATACCACCTAACCGTGGTTTTTTTTTCATTCTTTATACCGTCGTCATACTAGTTGTTACGAGTATACTACTATCTCTTTATCAACCAGTGTACAGTGCGGTAGTTCACGGCTGTGGCTACCTCTGTGTCGGCACTCGGCAGGCAGTCCGTCCATCCATAATTGTATTATAATATATACCACCTAACCGTGGTTTTTTTTTCATTCTTTATACCGTCGTCATACTAGTTGTTACGAGTATACTACTATCTCTTTATCAACCAGTGTACAGTGCGGTAGTTCACGGCTGTGGCTACCTCTGTGTCGGCACTCGGCAGGCAGTCCGTCCAACCATAATTGTATTATAATATATACCACCTAACCGTGGTTTTTTTTTCATTCTTTATACCGTCGTCATACTAGTTGTTACGAGTATACTACTATCTCTTTATCAACCAGTGTACAGTGCGGTAGTTCACGGCTGTGGCTACCTCTGTGTCGGCACTCGGCAGGCAGTCCGTCCAACCATAATTGTATTATATACCACCTAACCGTGGGTTTTTTTTCATTCTTTATACCGTCGTCATACTAGTTGTTACGAGTATACTACTATCTCTTTATCAACCAGTGTACAGTGCGGTAGTTCACGGCTGTGGCTACCTCTGTGTCGGCACTCGGCAGGCAGTCCGTCCAACCATAATTGTATTATAATATATACCACCTAACCGTGGTTTTTTTTTCATTCTTTATACCGTCGTCATACTAGTTGTTACGAGTATACTACTATCTCTTTATCAACCAGTGTACAGTGCGGTAGTTCACGGCTGTGGCTACCTCTGTGTCGGCACTCGGCAGGCAGTCCGTCCATCCATAATTGTATTATAATATATACCACCTAACCGTGGTTTTTTTTTTCATTCTTTATACCGTCGTCATACTAGTTGTTACGAGTATACTACTATCTCTTTATCAACCAGTGTACAGTGCGGTAGTTCACGGCTGTGGCTACCTCTGTGTCGGCACTCGGCAGGCAGTCCGTCCAACCATAATTGTATTATAATATATACCACCTAACCGTGGTTTTTTTTTCATTCTTTATACCGTCGTCATACTAGTTGTTACGAGTATACTACTATCTCTTTATCAACCAGTGTACAGTGCGGTAGTTCACGGCTGTGGCTACCTCTGTGTCGGCACTCGGCAGGCAGTCCGTCCAACCATAATTGTATTATAATATATACCACCTAACCGTGGTTTTTTTTTCATTCTTTATACCGTCGTCATACTAGTTGTTACGAGTATACTACTATCTCTTTATCAACCAGTGTACAGTGCGGTAGTTCACGGCTGTGGCTACCTCTGTGTCGGCACTCGGCAGGCAGTCCGTCCAACCATAATTGTATTATATACCACCTAACCGTGGTTTTTTTTTCATTCTTTATACCGTCGTCATACTAGTTGTTACGAGTATACTACTATCTCTTTATCAACCAGTGTACAGTGCGGTAGTTCACGGCTGTGGCTACCTCTGTGTCGGCACTCGGCAGGCAGTCCGTCCATCCATAATTGTATTATAATATATACCACCTAACCGTGGTTTTTTTTTCATTCTTTATACCGTCGTCATACTAGTTGTTACGAGTATACTACTATCTCTTTATCAACCAGTGTACAGTGCGGTAGTTCACGGCTGTGGCTACCTCTGTGTCGGCACTCGGCAGGCAGTCCGTCCAACCATAATTGTATTATAATATATACCACCTAACCGTGGTTTTTTTTTCATTCTTTATACCGTCGTCATACTAGTTGTTACGAGTATACTACTATCTCTTTATCAACCAGTGTACAGTGCGGTAGTTCACGGCTGTGGCTACCTCTGTGTCGGCACTCGGCAGGCAGTCCGTCCAACCATAATTGTATTATATACCACCTAACCGTGGTTTTTTTTCCATTCTTTATACCGTCGTCATACTAGTTGTTACGAGTATACTACTATCTCTTTATCAACCAGTGTACAGTGCGGTAGTTCACGGCTGTGGCTACCTCTGTGTCGGCACTCGGCAGGCAGTCCGTCCAACCATAATTGTATTATAATATATACCACCTAACCGTGGTTTTTTTTTCATTCTTTATACCGTCGTCATACTAGTTGTTACGAGTATACTACTATCTCTTTATCAACCAGTGTACAGTGCGGTAGTTCACGGCTGTGGCTACCTCTGTGTCGGCACTCGGCAGGCAGTCCGTCCATCCATAATTGTATTATAATATATACCACCTAACCGTGGTTTTTTTTTCATTCTTTATACCGTCGTCATACTAGTTGTTACGAGTATACTACTATCTCTTTATCAACCAGTGTACAGTGCGGTAGTTCACGGCTGTGGCTACCTCTGTGTCGGCACTCGGCAGGCAGTCCGTCCAACCATAATTGTATTATAATATATACCACCTAACCGTGGTTTTTTTTTCATTCTTTATACCGTCGTCATACTAGTTGTTACGAGTATACTACTATCTCTTTATCAACCAGTGTACAGTGCGGTAGTTCACGGCTGTGGCTACCTCTGTGTCGGCACTCGGCAGGCAGTCCGTCCATCCATAATTGTATTATATACCACCTAACCGTGGTTTTTTTATACCACCTAACCGTGGCAGTCCGTCCATAATTGTATACTAGTATCCAATCCATCCATCTCCATTGTTTACCTGAGGTGCCTTTTAGTTCTGCCTATAAAATATGGAGAACAAAAAAGTTGAGGTTCCAAAATTAGGGAAAGATCAAGATCCACTTCCACCTCGTGCTGAAGCTGCTGCCACTAGTCATGGCCGAGACGATGAAATGCCAGCAACGTCGTCTGCCAAGGCCGATGCCCAATGTCATAGTACAGAGCATGTCAAATCCAAAACACCAAATATCAGAAAAAAAAGGACTCCAAAACCTAAAATAAAATTGTCGGAGGAGAAGCGTAAACTTGCCAATATGCCATTTACCACACGGAGTGGCAAGGAACGGCTGAGGCCCTGGCCTATGTTCATGGCTAGTGGTTCAGCTTCACATGAGGATGGAAGCACTCAGCCTCTCGCTAGAAAACTGAAAAGACTCAAGCTGGCAAAAGCACCGCAAAGAACTGTGCGTTCTTTGAAATCCCAAATCCACAAGGAGAGTCCAATTGTGTCGTTTGCGATGCCTGACCTTCCCAACACTGGACGTGAAGAGCATGCGCCTTCCACTATTTGCATGCCCCCTGCAAGTGCTGGAAGGAGCACCCGCAGTCCAGTTCCTGATAGTCAGATTGAAGATGTCAGTGTTGAAGTACACCAGGATGAGGAGGATATGGGTGTTGCTGGCGCTGGGGAGGAAATTGACCAGGAGGATTCTGATGGTGAGGTGGTTTGTTTAAGTCAGGCACCCGGGGAGACACCTGTTGTCCGTGGGAGGAATATGGCCGTTGACATACCAGGTGAAAATACCAAAAAAATCAGCTCTTCGGTGTGGAGGTATTTCACCAGAAATGCGGACAACAGGTGTCAAGCCGTGTGTTCCCTTTGTCAAGCTGTAATAAGTAGGGGTAAGGACGTTAACCACCTCGGAACATCCTCCCTTATACGTCACCTGCAGCGCATTCATAATAAGTCAGTGACAAGTTCAAAAACTTTGGGTGACAGCGGAAGCAGTCCACTGACCAGTAAATCCCTTCCTCTTGTAACCAAGCTCACGCAAACCACCCCACCAACTCCCTCAGTGTCAATTTCCTCCTTCCCCAGGAATGCCAATAGTCCTGCAGGCCATGTCACTGGCAAGTCTGACGAGTCCTCTCCTGCCTGGGATTCCTCCGATGCATCCTTGCGTGTAACACCTACTGCTGCTGGCGCTGCTGTTGTTGCCGCTGGGAGTCGATGGTCATCCCAGAGGGGAAGTCGTAAGCCCACTTGTACTACTTCCAGTAAGCAATTGACTGTTCAACAGTCCTTTGCGAGGAAGATGAAATATCACAGCAGTCATCCTACTGCAAAGCGGATAACTGAGTCCTTGACAACTATGTTGGTGTTAGACGTGCGTCCGGTATCCGCCGTTAGTTCACAGGGAACTAGACAATTTATTGAGGCAGTGTGCCCCCGTTACCAAATACCATCTAGGTTCCACTTCTCTAGGCAGGCGATACCGAGAATGTACACGGACGTCAGAAAAAGACTCACCAGTGTCCTAAAAAATGCAGTTGTACCCAATGTCCACTTAACCACGGACATGTGGACAAGTGGAGCAGGGCAGGGTCAGGACTATATGACTGTGACAGCCCACTGGGTAGATGTATGGACTCCCGCCGCAAGAACAGCAGCGGCGGCACCAGTAGCAGCATCTCGCAAACGCCAACTCTTTCCTAGGCAGGCTACGCTTTGTATCACCGCTTTCCAGAATACGCACACAGCTGAAAACCTCTTACGGCAACTGAGGAAGATCATCGCGGAATGGCTTACCCCAATTGGACTCTCCTGTGGATTTGTGGCATCGGACAACGCCAGCAATATTGTGTGTGCATTAAATATGGGCAAATTCCAGCACGTCCCATGTTTTGCACATACCTTGAATTTGGTGGTGCAGAATTTTTTAAAAAACGACAGGGGCGTGCAAGAGATGCTGTCGGTGGCCAGAAGAATTGCGGGACACTTTCAGCGTACAGGCACCACGTAAAGAAGACTGGAGCACCACCAAAAACGCCTGAACCTGAACTGCCATCATCTGAAGCAAGAAGTGGTAACGAGGAGGAATTCAACCCTCTATATGCTTCAGAGGTTGGAGGAGCAGCAAAAAGCCATTCAAGCCTATACAATTGAGCACGATATAGGAGATGGAATGCACCTGTCTCAAGTGCAGTGGAGAATGATTTCAACGTTGTGCAAGGTTCTGATGCCCTTTGAACTTGCCACACGTGAAGTCAGTTCAGACACTGCCAGCCTGAGTCAGGTCATTCCCCTCATCAGGCTTTTGCAGAAGAAGCTGGAGGCATTGAAGAAGGAGCTAACACGGAGCGATTCCGCTAGGCATGTGGGACTTGTGGATGCAGCCCTTAATTCGCTTAACAAGGATTCACGGGTGGTCAATCTGTTGAAATCAGAGCACTACATTTTGGCCACCGTGCTCGATCCTAGATTTAAAGCCTACCTTGGATCTCTCTTTCCGGCAGACACAGGTCTGCTGGGGTTGAAAGACCTGCTGGTGACAAAATTGTCAAGTCAAGCGGAACGCGACCTGTCAACATCTCCTCCTTCACATTCTCCCGCAACTGGGGGTGCGAGGAAAAGGCTCAGAATTCCGAGCCCACCCGCTGGCGGTGATGCAGGGCAGTCTGGAGCGACTGCTGATGCTGACATCTGGTCCGGACTGAAGGACCTGACAACGATTACGGACATGTCGTCTACTGTCACTGCATATGATTCTCTCAACATTGATAGAATGGTGGAGGATTATATGAGTGACCGCATCCAAGTAGGCACGTCACACAGTCCGTACTTATACTGGCAGGAAAAAGAGGCAATTTGGAGGCCCTTGCACAAACTGGCTTTATTCTACCTAAGTTGCCCTCCCACAAGTGTGTACTCCGAAAGAGTGTTTAGTGCCGCCGCTCACCTTGTCAGCAATCGGCGTACGAGGTTACATCCAGAAAATGTGGAGAAGATGATGTTCATTAAAATGAATTATAATCAATTCCTCCGCGGAGACATTGACCAGCAGCAATTGCCTCCACAAAGTACACAGGGAGCTGAGATGGTGGATTCCAGTGGGGACGAATTGATAATCTGTGAGGAGGGGGATGTACACGGTGATATATCGGAGGGTGAAGATGAGGTGGACATCTTGCCTCTGTAGAGCCAGTTTGTGCAAGGAGAGATTAATTGCTTCTTTTTTGGGGGGGGTCCAAACCAACCCGTCATATCAGTCACAGTCGTGTGGCAGACCCTGTCACTGAAATGATGGGTTGGTTAAAGTGTGCATGTCCTGTTTTGTTTATACAACATAAGGGTGGGTGGGAGGGCCCAAGGATAATTCCATCTTGCACCTCTTTTTTCTTTTCTTTTTCTTTGCATCATGTGCTGATTGGGGAGGGTTTTTTGGAAGGGACATCCTGCGTGACACTGCAGTGCCACTCCTAGATGGGCCCGGTGTTTGTGTCGGCCACTAGGGTCGCTAATCTTACTCACACAGCTACCTCATTGCGCCTCTTTTTTTCTTTGCGTCATGTGCTGTTTGGGGAGGGTTTTTTGGAAGGGACATCCTGCGTGACACTGCAGTGCCACTCCTAGATGTGCCCGGTGTTTGTGTCGGCCACTAGGGTCGCTAATCTTACTCACACAGCTACCTCATTGCGCCTCTTTTTTTCTTTGCGTCATGTGCTGTTTGGGGAGGGTTTTTTGGAAGGGACATCCTGCGTGACACTGCAGTGCCACTCCTAGATGTGCCCGGTGTTTGTGTCGGCCACTAGGGTCGCTAATCTTACTCACACAGCTACCTCATTGCGCCTCTTTTTTTCTTTGCGTCATGTGCTGTTTGGGGAGGGTTTTTTGGAAGGGCCATCCTGCGTGACACTGCAGTGCCACTCCTAGATGGGCCCGGTGTTTGTGTCGGCCACTAGGGTCGCTAATCTTACTCACACAGCTACCTCATTGCGCCTCTTTTTTTCTTTGCGTCATGTGCTGTTTGGGGAGGGTTTTTTGGAAGGGACATCCTGCGTGACACTGCAGTGCCACTCCTAGATGGGCCCGGTGTTTGTGTCGGCCACTAGGGTCGCTTATCTTACTCACACAGCGACCTCGGTGCAAATTTTAGGACTAAAAATAATATTGTGAGGTGTGAGGTATTCAGAATAGACTGAAAATGAGTGTAAATTATGGTTTTTGAGGTTAATAATACTTTGGGATCAAAATGACCCCCAAATTCTATGATTTAAGCTGTTTTTTAGTGTTTTTGGAAAAAAACACCCGAATCCAAAACACACCCGAATCCGACAAAAATAATTCGGTGAGGTTTTGCCAAAACGCGTTCGAACCCAAAACACGGCCGCGGAACCGAACCCAAAACCAAAACACAAAACCCGAAAAATTTCAGGCGCTCATCTCTACTAAATACTACCAGGACCTGCACTATACACCACCACCAGTTCCGGATAAGGTGCTGATTTTGACTCATGTATAGGCATCTTTGCATAGCAGCATCAATTTAAACTTGGCACCAGGTGCAAGCCAACCGCAGCTTGCAGAATGGCAGTCAATTAAGAGCGCCCTGGTGAGCCAATTGTGGATCACCCACATCATGCACACTCATGATATCTGATGTCAGATGCAGCCGAGTGGAACAGACAGTTATTTGGTGGAGGGACAAGGAGAAGAACAAGGTGAAGAGCACCAATGGAAGAGGTAAAAGACTGCATGGTCCAGAAAGACGATGTTCATCAGTGGCTGGTTGAAGAAAGGAAATGGTGGCAATGCTGGCCAGGACAGGTCAGTGGCAGAAGAAAGAAGTTGAGGACATTAGGTCACTGAATACTATTTAAGCAGATCTCAGGCCTGTGCCCCACCAGTTATAAGTTACTGTGAGCATTAGACCCAGGTCACTTTGTGTGCCAAGTAGGCAGGCAATAGCCTGAGCCCCTGGTGAGTGACTAGGCTTATAATGAATAAACCTGGGTAGTAGGCACAGTCAAATTGAATAGTGACCCCTGGTGGATCTGAGCATTAGGTCCAGGTTATATTGGTGCCCCAAAACCATTGTGTCCCTTATTTCAGGTAGCCACTAAAGCATCAATAAATGAGTGGAGGGCTCCTGCTTTAAAAGCCCACTTTCAAACCATTATATAAATAGTCTCCATCTCACCAGCTAGAAAAAGAGCTAGACAATTCTCTTTAGGCAGGGATTTAAAGGGACAGCTCTGTGTAGGCAGGCAGCTATGAAGGGACAGTTTTGTTGTCTGTGTGATTACTTTTGTACTGTGTAATGGTCATTGCTGTTTTTGTTTTATCTGTGCAAGGTAAATTTAGTAGAATAAATTGTATGTCATAGATTATGTTGCAATAAACACAAAGTTATAGTTTGTAAGGACAGTGAGTTTAGGGCCAATGTTATTTTAGTAAGTGTAGTAGTGTAACATTGTAATCTAGGATAGGACCCTGATTTGTGTTGAAGATACCGCAGACTGAAAGCATATAGGCTTTCGGTCTCCAGTATCTTTAGCTTCATGCAAGAGCCTGTTTCCTAGCTTGCTGGCCTGTGACTCCACCTACGCTAATCATTTATCTCTGAGTTTCACCTAAAATTCCAGTCTGCTGTTTTACAATTTGCACTGTGATGGTCACAGACTTGTTAACCAGTTGCTGATTCAGTGCACTGCTCATCAGCTACAGAGATCCTAAATTCTGGTGTGCTATAAAGCCCTGAAACACTTTCAAGTACCATATGATTTCCAAGCTCATTGCCACAGTACCATCACCCTGTACCACAGGCTCTATTCCTCTGTCTTCAGAGATTACTTCATTGCTTTCAAGCACAGCAATATCTGGAGAACTACAGTTGTCAGCCAACTCCCAGTGAAACCTTCAAGCCAGCAGCCAGCAGTATTGTGTGTCTTTCTTAAAGTTCTATGCTCAACTGCCAGTACTGTGCCAAGTGAATCCAGTTACATATTCCTGTTTACCTGAACCTTAGCCAGTCCCAGCCAAGTACCCAGAGCCTTAGCTGGTTCCAGTCTGATTCAGAGACATTGTTGTTACCAGTCCAGTTCAGAGACATCACTGGTTCCAGTCTGGTCCAGAGACTTCATCCATTCCAGTCTGTTCCAGAGACTATGCTGGTTCCAGTCCAGTCCAGAGACATCACTGGTTCCAGTCCAGTCCGGAAACATTGCTGGGTCCAGTCTAGTCCAGAGACATTGCCAGTTTCAGTCTGGTTCAGAGACTTTTATGGTTCCAGTCCAGTTCAGAGACATCACCAGTTCCAATCCGGTCCAGAGTCATCGTCGGTTCCAATCTGATTCAGAGACATTGCCAGTTCCAGACTGGTCTAGAGACATCACCGGTTCCAGTTCACTCCAAATACTTTATCAGTATCAGTTTGGTTCAAAGACATCATGGTTCCAGGCCTGTCCTGAAGCACCACCAGTTACAGTCAGTCCCAAGTGCCATCCTCATCAAGCCAATACCACAGAGTCTACTTCTTCAAGCAGCCTGTTTCATGCTCCCAGCTGTCTTCACTTCAGCAGTACCTGTACCTGTGTCCACAGGACAAAATCCGATGGATCCAAAATTGACTGATCCTCACAATATGCATCTTGTTCACATCAATAATGCAACAAATGTACAATACACCTTGAATACTGACAAAGCCATTTCTTGATGATAATCTGGGTAAGAATGCAAAAGACAGAGGTCTTATACAAGTGGTCAATGCTATGCCTCATGCCATGCCTCATCTATGACTTTATACCAATGCCTTTGTGACAAAAATACTAATCCTAAAAACATAGGGCATTATAACTGAACTCGTATGTAGTTATGATGCGAATAATATTTAAAATTTAAGAAAAGGTATGAAATTTCAGGAATAACTGGCAGAGAGTCATGTCACGTGTCTCATGGCATATATTGCAGCGCAAATGCACTAGATGTCTGTAAACACATTTGTGCACACTGATGATAATGACGTGTAAACAAGGTACGTATGCTGCCCATGTAGAGGTGTCTGAATTTCAAGATGTGTTCAGCTCCGTATATGTGTTTTTTCTATGCACTTTATCCTTAAGTAATTACTCACATTTTTATTTCCAACTATACATCAGCATTCATCATTTTTTCATTTTCATTTCATTATCAATAAACTATTGTAGTAGTAATAATAATAATAATAATAATACATTATTATTATAATTACCTACACAGCTACAAGAGTATTTTTAAATAAAATGAACAGAAAATCTATAAGCAGTTGTACATCTTTTTCTTTTGATTTTTAAAAGAATATAAGATCGAAAGACCACTGTTATGAAGAATATAATCAGGATTTTAGGTTTAGGTTTTCATTCCTGTCATGGCCGTTGAGATAGCAGCGGGGCTTAAGTACTGAATGGGGCATGGCCAAATCTGGAAGGAGAAAACCTCCTCCAGGAATACAATGCATGTACTGCAAAGGGAGATATTAGTTCTTCTCAGCAGCTCGCCCAGGCCCCCGCTGCTCCCTTCAAGAGACCCAAGTAATAAGAACCTACTCCTGACTCCCCCCCTCTCAGTGTCCCTGAGTACTGTCAGATACTCCTTCTGGTGTAGGAAACAATATAACCCACCCAAATCTAACTCTCTCTGCAAATGTTATGTATCTGTCACACTTGCAGTTCACATGGGGGGTCATTCCGAGTTGATTGCTCGCTAGCAACTTTTTGCAGTGCTGCAATCAGGTTAAATCTCGGGAAAACTGCGCATGCGTATGCACCGCAATGCACAGGTGCGTTGTACGGGTACAAAAAGGATCTGCGCTGAGCAATGGATTTAACGAAGAATCCATTTGCACAGCCGATCGCAAGGTGTTTGTCATGATCCGGATACTGAGACACCATTTCCCTTCTGGATGTACGTCCTCCATGGGCCTCTGCTGCCACTCCTGTCTCGCTGACCGCCGCGCGCCGCATGTTATTCTGCTACTGCGGCCTATATCGCAAGTGTTGCACCTTTCCTATAGTACTTAATTCCCCTTCTTTGTTTGTTCATGGGCGCAGCCATGTTAGACTCCAGTCACATGACATTATTCCTCCTATCCACGGTGCTGGAGCCTTGTCATAATTGCTCAGCCAATCCCTGCTATGCAGCAGGTATAAATATCCGGTCCCAGCTCCCAAAAGATTGTCAGTGCTTTCATTGTCAACAGTGTTTCCAGCCTACAAGCTTCACTACAGACTTCCTCCTGCAATTCCATTCTGCAGATCAGCCTGACTTCCCTGGTGATTACACTCTGCTGTG